>NW_017168819.1:5469-319898 GCF_001652005.2 Ceratina calcarata | reverse complement strand
TTCTGTATGTCCAACGGTTTGGGAGTTATTGGCCAAAAACGAAAATTTGGAAGAAATTGAAGGGGTACCCCTTGGAAAAATCTCGGAAAAATCGAAAATTTTTTTTTGTTGTTTATTATTAGCAATGTTCGTCCGACGTCTGATTTCTTCTTAATTAATGCGTTTCTAAAGTGCATAAACTTTTGGAATTGACTGTATAGCCAATACATCCTTAAATTTTACTCTGACAACTTGTAATTTTTTTTTCCAGAGCATGGTAAGTTTATCGAAAATCATTGTATGTCGAAAATAGCATCGAGAGGACTAGCTAAAAAATCTCTGATACCATTCGTCGCAAGAGGAAATTATTATAGTATAAAAAGGACCAAGGGACACAAAATGCATCCACGAAATCCTCCTGAAATATCGTATCTTTTTATTCTCATATACATACATGCATGTATAGTATATGTATTTTGTCATACGCTCAAGACACATTGTACAATAGAATAAAGTGATATTTTATAATACATTCAACCTTGTCAAGTAATTCAAGTAAACATGTTTATACTGCCTTATTGCCCAGAAGAATAGTTAGCAACGTATCTTTCTTTCTTTGAGTTGTTTCATTGACAGGAAAAAAAAGAGGAACTTGGATTGTTATATTTAATCGATAAAACTTTACTTCCGACCAAAAACTGGACGTTTAGGAAAACAGCTTAGCAATACAGAAGATCGTCTTGTATTTGAGTTCGTGCTCCGTTTAACTATTAATTCTTTCCTCACATTATAAATCGTTCACCTATACACGTATTATTATGAATTATTTACACAGATTTATACAATTTAAAACATACATATCTAAAGTAACATACATCTAACACACAGATTATTGCGTAATCACACGAAACAGTTACCCCTTAATTGCACGCGTGCATCCGCGCGCGCGTGTACGGACGAGTAATAATTTAAAGTTCGCATCATAACTCCCAGACGATCGCCTTTATATTAGGTCGCAAAACTCTTCATTCTCTTCTGTTGACTATTCGATTCATTCTTTCTATCTCATATCTACATATTGAGCGTGCAAAATTTCGTTCACAGTGCGATCAGTTCCATTATTGAATTACTATCTGCGCCGAAGATCACGAACTGCCTATTCTTTTCTCCGGCCTTGGCTCCTCCTTCTATAATGCCTGTTTACCATAAATGATAGAGTGGGGCACCGTACCACCATCGTGTCTCAGAGATTGGAACTTCACTTCTTATCTCTATGGTGACGTATGAGAGCTTAGGAGATTTTATTTGTTACGGAACAGCGGCAAGGGAAGCTTATCTCGCCCATTTCTTCGATACTCGGTCGAAATGGTCGAATAGCAGTACGTCAGACACGACAACGTATAAACGTATTCGGCTAATCAGGCGCGAATATCATCTAGGAGAATGGGTGTTTGTACGCGGGCTGCCGAATGTATCGGGGATCCGAGCAATCAATTCGAGACAGAAAGATAAGGGCGGGAGCCCAAGACATACGAATGTTAGGTAGTCCGTTATGTTCGAGAGGATAAGGCTGCTTTCGATAACACGGTGGGGTAACTGTGGCTACCGACGGAGAAATTCGTCATCCCTGATCTATGCGATCCCAATCGTCCAGAAGTTAAAACACTTCAATTTATTAATCCTCTTATCATTAAACGTCGAGATGTAATATTATAATCGTGAAAATTCACGTAATTGATCTTTACCGTAATTGTACGGGAATGCTAGGAAAGAAAACGGTGTCTACATTTCTATGTTTAATTGGTAGTAAATTTTCGAATTATTGTCGACGATTTGAAAACGGTTACGCTGCATGTAGCGCGAGAAGTACACGTTTAACAGTTCTCATTAATTCTTCACTGTACTTGCGTTTACATTTGGAACAGGATTTTCGAACATCCGCGAATGTAATTAATAATTTCTTCTCTTTTAACTTTTCATGATATGATATACCTTAACAAGGTGAAACAATCTCAAGGCGATGCAACGATCGTTTCAAGAGTAAGTATATACACGTTGCGCATTTCATGCACGAGGTCAACGTTTGATTTTTGTTTCAATACATACATATATACATATAATCGACATTTTACGTTCCTTCCTATGTACGACGACAGATTAAGGAATACACATCGAAAGACAAACGTACGAGTTGTCATATTTCGTAGAGAACATTTACGTATCGATAAAAAAGAGTTGGAAAACGAGAACAGTATACGTATTTAATTAATAGATTCACGAACATCTTTTTATGTAACAGAGATTGTCATCCGCGATAATCGTGTAAACTTTTCCCCATTCTTAAGACGATATTTTTCTTATGTACACCGTGTACACCGCGATCAACAATGTTCGATCATCGGTTCGTTTCACGACGTCACAAAATAGATAAAAAAACAGTAGCAAGTAGATAAATAGAGTAAGATTTTAAGTACCTGCACACGTGGATCCACGAATATCTTCTACTTCCGTTTATCCCTATGTCCACGGATACTTGACGATTGTCTCACTTTTATTTTTCCAACTTCTTAATCACAATTGCTCGTCGACCGGTATTAAACACGGAGTCAATGTTTTCAACGAAGAGTCAAAGATTCCACGGAAAGGGAAACGGACACCGCCTGTCTATAATGTTGAAGCGTAGGGGCCGGAGTAGTCGGGACCTCTTCGATGCGTTCCAAATCGTTAGCCGCCCCCGCGCTGTTTTGTTTAAAAAGTCTTTGCGTCGGATTCAAGCTTTGAGGCTGCGGCTGTTGGTAGTTGCTGGGCTCGATGAAACTGACGCACGGTACTTCGTCTGGACGATCCAAACTGAACTGCCTCCTCAAGAAACGTGAACCACTGCCTCTGCCTGAGAGGAGAAGGTAAAAAGAAATTGCTGATAGATCGCATTTATGACTGGCCATTTTACGGATATCAGGAAAATATCAAAACTTGCCGTGATGTTCGTTTGGTGAAAGACATCTGTAGAAATTGTACGGCGTGCTCAAATCGTTCTCATCGATGTAACCGGGTATCCTCCGATGCCTCGAGGGGCCCGGTCTGTAGGGACCCGTGGTCGAGCTTGAGATCGATGTAAGCGAACTGGTAGACGCGCCAAGCATCGATGCGTCAAATATGCTGGACGTTGCTAAAGATTGCGCATCAGCGGAAGGACCTTTCGTCACACCAGTTGAACTTGTATCTTCATTCTCCTTTTCATTCGGCTTCTCCTTCGTCGCTAAGACTTCTAGAACATTTGTCGTCGGTCTCGAGGAGGTAGGTTCGACCACTTGTTCATCATGCACGGATACTGCCACCGTACACGTATCCGGTTTCTCTTTGGCACTCTCGACATTAACATTGCGACCTTTCTCGTCCTGCTCCTTCGTCTCTCCGCAGGGTACCTCCACAGTCGAAGGCACATCGTCGTCTTCTTTGCTGATGGTGAAATTCTCCAATATCAGGCTCTCGTTCAACCTTTCAGCGTGGAAATTGGAAATCGGCGAATGTCAAATCGATAATTATTTTGAAGTTAAGATATAGGAAAGATTGCTTGCACGCGCATCTTCGTTTTTTATGTACGCGTCTTTACGCACACACGCAATCGTTCCAGGAATATATTTGTAAGCGCAGGTATAATGCAATGTACCGTGGTTTTCACAATTTATCAATTTTTTACTTACCCGTGGCTCTCCCTGGAGATGGCGGCAGTATGGCAACAGATAAAAGCATTAAAAATCTGAAAAGCAAACACCCTGAATGAAGATCTACCAAATCAAAGTGTGTAATGCAGATGCAATGCGCTCACAATTCGATTGTTCGATGTTTTAAACAAAAGATATGAGATGTTTAGTTTATCTATCGGATCGATAATTAATAAACAATGCGGAGTGGCACGATGTAGTTTTACAAGTGTTCGTGAAGCATACGAGGCGAAGTAAGGGAAAAATAAAATGAAGATAAGTAGTTTGCTTACATATATTCCTTACGATTGTACGTGTTTATAAACGATAGAATTTGGCAACGCACAACGAGAAGGAGTAGAGACTTACCCGATAGCTGGTGGCATCGGGAGCTTCTTATCGAAACCTTGCTTCCCTAGTAACCAATACGTAGGCATCTTCCCCTTGCCTTTAACTTCCGTCGATCCGCGGTATTCGATCTCATATCCACCCACCTCGGTCAGTCGATCTTTCGTTACTTGGCTAAGATGTATGCGCCACGGTGCACCGGTAGACTCCATTCTCGACGCGGTATTAACGGTATCACCGAATAAGCAGTACCTTGGCATCGTTAAACCAACGACACCGGCGCAACAAGGTCCTGGAAATGCGCTCTGTCTACCGTCTGCTGTTTCATTCGTTCGAAATAAAAACAAAAAGATTATTTACCGGTGTGCAGGCCAATCCGAAGCCTCAACTGAGTTTTTGGCAAATGTTTCAATTTAAACTTTCCACTCTGGTGTAACAGATCCAGAGCCATAGTCGCGATTTGAGACGCGTGGTCAGGTATTCTTACTGGGCAACCACCTACGACCATGTATGCGTCTCCTATCGTTTCTACCTATAACGATTAAGAAACAACGTTTAATTCATATTATGACGAGAAGGAATTCCCGTTTCTGTTACCTTATAAACGGTGTACGCGTTGATCGTGGCGTCGAAACAAGTGTACAAATCGTTCAAAAGATCTACTACTTGAAACGGAGTCGAGTGCGCGGAGATGGTCGTGAAACCGACTATGTCCGAGAAATAGATCGTCACTTCACGAAACTCTTCAGGGTCGACGGGCATGCCCAGTTTCAATTTATCAGCGACAGAACTGTAATATTATTAAATATATTCAATTCAATTATACGAAGAAGAACAGAAGAGATTGAAAAGTGTACCTGGGTAACATCCGATTCAATAATTGTTCCGTTTTCTTCTTTTCCATGTCCAATTGCTCTGTGCGCTCGCGTATCAGTTCTTCCAAATTATTCGAGTACTTCTCCAACATTTGAAACATCGTATCGACGATGTTTACTTTCCTTCCGTGATTGAGTTTTTTAAATAAATCGTGAACATCGTCGAAATCTGGCCTCATGTCCGGCGCTTCCGCCCAGCATTGACGCATAATGTCTATTGCTTCGGGTGGCGCGGCACCTTTGCTAACAGACGGTCTAATTAACGGCGGTGGTTTCATTACCTTTTCAATAATATCTGAAAACAAGTGTTCATGTAAAATATTATTTCAGAATCTTTATATTATTATTAATTTACCTTCTGGCGACAAAGCAAGCATGCAGAATGGTTCGCCGCGTACTACCACTTCCTGCATGATGATGCCAAAGCTATAAACGTCTCCTGCTTGCGTGCCCTTTTTCCGTAAGTTTGGTTGCCTCAGCAGTTCGGGCGCCGTCCATAAAAGTTCTAAAAGTTCGAGACAAGACGAGTCCCTTCATAATTCTACGTAAAAAAGTAAATGCTAATTCTTACCTCTGGCGGTTTTTATTGGAGGAACAATATTTTGCGCTTCGTAAAAAGCGGGCAGTCCGTAATCGGTTACCTTGAGGACCCAGCGAGCATCAATGATACAGTTTCGTGAATTAAGGAAGCCGTGTACTCGCAGCGGTGAACCATGAAGATACCTCATGCCCTTTAAACAAACATGTTTGAACAGTCCCTTCAATCATTTTTATTATCTATATTTAATTTTTTCTGCTTACCCGTACAAGGTCTGTGAGGAATGATAATCTAAAGGACCAGTCGAGCTTGATCTCGTCATGTACTAGTACATCCTCCAACGATCCTCTCGAACAGTATTCATATACAAGGCACCGTCTAGTCGGTTCGTTTAAGTATCCTATCAAAGGGTTTAGATTTTCGTGACGCAGTCCATGAATCTACGATTGAAACACGATTTTCCCTCCATTTCGTTTTTCTTTTTAAAGCAGGACAGGTGAAGAACGTATCCTTACCATGACTAGTACATCCATAGCTTTGTTTCTTAGCTCGAACGTACTTTGAGTTGGCAATTCTTTCAACTGGACCAAGTCACCCTGATAACATAATCACACGTATAGGAATTAGTTCGCATCATTTTAAATAGTAGCATTCGATCGGCTCTTGATTTATTAGGTAACAAAAAATTTCGGACTGTTAGGATACTAACGTTATATCGTGCGCGTGGATCTTTGAAGAAGTTAGGACGCGCCAGATTTCCTGTGCTCGCACGTAAGCACGGTTTCAGAGACGACACACTTCCCAATTGAAGCAAGTCCGGCTTTTCAACCTCGGGTCCACCGAACTCTTGCAACTGTTGCAACCAACAGCATAACATAGTCTCGATACCCTCGTCTACCTACACACATCTTTGCGTGAACTTTATTCCCGGTTCTATGGAATTTTATGACGGCCGAACTGTTAGGAACTTACCCTCCTAGAATTCGCTTGAGGCACTTGAGGAAACACGAAGTCCGACGTAGTTAAAATGATTTTGTACGGACCTTTTGACATTCTCTTTTTAAGCAGCCTTTTCCTACGGTTTAATATTCGTTATAAGATTTATAAATGCAGTGGATGGGATGAAATTTGAGATGAGGATGAAAGTTTTTGTCATTTAATTACGCAAATACTACTCCACGGATTGAAATGAAATTTTTCATGTACATTACTCTCTGATTGAAACAGGCATATTTAAACAAATAATCGTTGATGTAATCTTATTTGTTTGTTACATGGGATGCTTCGGTTTGTTGTAATGAAATAATACTTCTATACGGTAACTCGAGATACGAGAACACTCGCGGGCGAAGTCGAGGCGGGGAATAGCAAATCAATAAATTAGTTCCTTGCCTGATCAAGATTGCCATTAATATTGTCATCACAGTCAGCAAGAACGAGCCCAGAATAACAGCTACGATGTGGGCAATACCAGAAGGTGATTCATCGACAGTACTTTCTATAATAAAAGAGAATCTTCAGAAATGAAAATTAAGAGAAGTCGTAATGTATTATTCGAAAAATAAGCGGTATAATTTTATCATACCTATGCAATCAATAATGTCATTTCCGTTCACGTCTTTGTTGCATTTCGGAAGGTCCGTCTCGTTTGCGTCGTGGAACGCAATAGCATTCGGAGTTAACTTTCGAACCAACAATTTTCTATGCTCCTCCATAGTGATCATAATAGGTTTCCAAACATTAACACGCCAGTCCAGTAAAACGTATGTATAAATTTTGTTATTGACCGCATTTATGCTGGAATTGTCGTTCATTAAGATATTAAGAGTTTCGTTCAAACGGTCCATCAGCGTTGGTACTATGTACCGCTCTATACCTTCGAATACTTTCTCTACATCATATCTACAAAAAAATGCGTACATACTTATCCACTACTTTCAAAATGTTTGGTATTAAAAATAATGTGAGCATATGTACCTACTTGTAATCGAGAGGTGTTATCGTCAGTAATCTTTCCAAGAACGCCGAGCTCAAATTGTTCGGCGGCAAATAGCGATTATTCATCTTTGATTTATCTTGTAACTGCCCCAATTTCTGTTCATCTTCTTCTTCTTCTTCTTCTTCTTCATCATTCCCCCTAACGTTTATGTAGTCGTCGAACGATATTTCATTGGATGCATTCGTGAAATTCGACGACGATATAGTCGTAAATGAAACGGTGGTCGCTGAATCCACCCGAGGGGTCGTGACGTTCCCGTTCGGCAGAAACAGATCGTCGTCCACCGTATGAACGATCACGGTCATTGAGTTCCACGCAGAATTAGGGGATTGCTGTACGGCATCCAATTCGGAGAGGACACGGGTCATTAAGCCGTCATCATTGGACGTCGGTAGACAGAGTACCGTAACTGCGTGCAATCGAATACGTATATTGTGATGATAACAGGCTTGATACTTTGTCTTTCCATTTTGCCCCGAAGCGAATTTCCGTTATGCATCAGTAAAAATCATCGCATGCATTAAAAGTGCTCACCTCTCCGTGAAACGTTGTACATGCTGCGTAGGATCGTTCGAATTTGTTCGAAGGTGGCTCGGTACGGTAGTATCGCGCGGCGTCGTACCACGGCCCCGACGCTTTGTAAAGAATTTAACAACGCTCTTTCGAGGCTCACCCATGGCTCGCGGTCTGTAACGCGATATACCTGCCACCATATGTATGCACATTCCCGGTAAAAGCAAACAGAAAAATCAAATTTACCTGTTCCGATCACCGCTACGGTTTTCCACTGCAGGTGCATCAGCATTTCCGCGAAGGCCTTCGCGATCGCTGGCAGGGACGGGGTCAGCCTGACGATCGACGAAAGTTGTATTTCCTCTAAATCTTTCTGCAATGATCGTTTGGAATGCGTGTCGTGTCATGTATGCTAGCATAGTTGAAAATTCGACTGAGTAGTGTGTATGGTGCATGCGCCTCGATTTCCTTACCAGAGGACAAGTCCATGTGAACAGCGGCATGTTCCAGAGATGCGCGAGCTTCATCGTGACCTCGCACATCGGTGAATCGAGAGCAGCTATGAGAGCTTTCGTTTTTTTTTGCCCCAGTACGCGTAACAGGGTATCGAGGCCCCAAGTTTCCGTTTCGCACGATACTAACAAACGGGCGCATTCATTACATCGCACGTGACGCGAAATATCGGTTCGACGAAGCAGATACTCACGTGACAGCGGTATAACTGTGATCTGCACTCCGAAATTGAATCGGTCGAAGTAATCTTGAATGTCCGTGGTATTCGTTTCGTCGTCGCAGTATTCTCTTAAAAAAATCATCACATCCGCTTCGGTTTGATTATAATTGTCCACGTCCGACAAGTGAGAAACGCATGGGCCTTGCTCGTTACACGAAGAAAGTAAGCACCCGGACAGGATCATGATCGAGATCCATGACCAAAGCCGGTAGAAAGAATTCCCGGCCATGGGCCTGCAACCCTGTTTACCGTTCCCTTCGTATCGCGCTCGTCCGCTTTCCTCCTTTAAAATCGTTAGCCTATTGACCCGTATCTATTTGTCTCCGTATTTGTCTTCCTTTACCATCTCCGCTGTGTAGCAAATAGAGCGATCTTTCGCATTAAAAAAGATTCGAGAATAAAAAGTAAAAGTGTCTGACAGTAGAGAAAATCATTCATGTGTTTCACGTGACTCAATATTTTTACATAAAGGGCTTATTGCAACTAACGTTAGCACGTTTACAAACGTTTTTAACAGTATAAGAACTTACTTATACTGAATGAAGAACACGTGCAAAGTTGTTGAATAGCGTACATACATAGATACAGGCAGGCGCCTACTACGGTGTCATACAGGATGCGATAAGCAACAATTAGAGCGTGTACAATCTTTTCGTACAAAAAGGTGTGTAATTTAATTACGGTAGATTAATTCGCTGTAAACATTTTCCACTACATTTGGTACTTGCCGACGCTAAAAATATTAATAAACAATCTTCCGGAGTTGCTTTCATACATTCCCCATGATCATCAATTTATAATTGTAAATTAAACTCGGGGACAAAGAACCGCGTTTGTGTCTGTACGCGCGCACGCTTACATTAATGATCCTCAGCATTATTAAATTATTAAATATTTGATAATGACATGATTGGTGTAAATCAATTATTGAAAATTACATTTATTATACGCGTTTCATATAGACGTTTACCGAACATCATTTAGTATTACTCTCATTTAGTATTACTCATTTAGTATTATTATTTACTTGATTCTTCATTAAGAGAGAACAATTCCTTTCACTCGGGATAATGTTTATTAAAGATTGAAATCACGTTTAATATAATACGTGTAAGAATGCGTAATTGAAATGTACGAAATGTTTATCGTGTATTTAAAAATAAGAACGTACCGACGCATTGATAGATAATAGCGATTTTCTCTTACCTTTTCTCTTTCCGCAACAAAGAAGAGCAGTAGCAAATTTGTCTATTTTTTTGCTTGCGTATGTACCAGAAGGGGATGCGCGCTTTAGAAAATATTTTAAAAATACGCATATCGCGACTAACCGAACAAACGAAGATACTTCGTAGCGTTACGGAAGCGAGTGTCTTTTGTAACGGGATGAATAAAATGCGTGTGAAAAAGCTAAGATGATCGAACAGTGACTGTGATGAACGTTTTGGACGGCCCGAACGCCTCGGCGTCCGCTATCGAACTAGCGTCGAGTTCCACCCTTCTACACATGCTCGAAATGACGTTATCACAGTGGAGCCGGAAGGGTTCGTCCCGGGAAGCGAGCTGGCACTGGGGCTGCGCGGATACGCGAGATCACGAGTTCGGATCGGGTCGTAAAAGCAGGTCGAACTCGGGCCAGCCACCGGCAAAATACGAGAGCATTGGGTTAATGTCAAGCGGACGTATCGAGCTACTTGAACGTTCGTGTTCCTATTGGAATCCGCTTGAAAATATTGGAAAATTCATGTCCAACTGAAGGGCTGATTCAATTTCGGCTTACTTATCAGGGATTCGCGGAAACGTAGAAGGATAATTTTATTTCTTTATCTCGCATAATTCTCCTTAATCTTTTGAATAGGATTACGTGAGTTTATAGATGATGAGATACTTTTTCAGGGAGTTTTCGGATTACTTAAGCATTTGGAATTCCACTTATTCCTTTCTAATCGTACAGAACAGATGCATGCCCCTAATACAAGGCCACCTGCCCAACAAGATGATATTTGCATAATTATACCAAAAAATATTAAAAATATTTTCTTGAAAATATAATATTCGTGACACTAGCAGAAAGATTACGATCTATTTGACAAAGTCCAACAATAAAAGTTAATAAATCAATCTCCAAAATACGATTTATTCAGGATTAAAAATTTGTACATCTCGTAAGGTCATGGTCGCCCCATCTAATGGTGAGATTCAGGACACGCAGTTCGTTTAAATTGCTTCCTGCAGTTTATTTCACGTCGTTTTAATATACAAACGATTCGTTTACGTCCTGACGTTTGAATTTGAAAATAGTATTATTCCTCGTTAAAATCTTTATCAAGCATGAATAATTTAAGCGATTTTAGTCAGATATCGGGTAAGTAATTTGTGAATCATTAATTAAATCAACATACAAAAAACATAACTTATAAAACTTGTAAACATCGTGGTATTGATTCTGTTAAATTGTTTTAGATATAAATAATATTTCCCGAATCTCTCGCGTGAACTGTAGTCGATTATTAGGTAGAGTAGATTCACTCCAAAATTTGTTTGAACAGCAGTGTAGTTTGTCTAGCAACACAAGTAGGAATGTCCAATCCAATCAAGGATCTAATCATTTAGAAAAAGCTGTGAAATCTCTGACTTTATGTGATGAAAGCATAGGAGAATACGGAAAAAGTAACATAATTACGGAATGTATAAAGGAAGCATCTAACAATGTAAAAGGAGCATTGTCAAATGATACTGCTACCAAATTGAAAGGCTTACTTTTAATTCACGATCTTAATAAATATATGCATCTACCATCTACGTCATCAAATGTGCAGGAGTTAAATGTTCTGGGAATCATAGATTTACCACAATATGATCTCAGTTATGAAGAGAAGTTAGATATCAAATCTTGTGTGGAAACATTATTACGAGAGAAAATACATGATTTTATATTAAGGTATAGTAATAAGGCATATTACATATGATAAAATGGAAATTTGATAATTCACAAATGAATTATATTTCAGATATGAGCAATTAGGAGGCAGTATGAAGGAAGTTGTAAGATCAAATGATTGTAATGCACACAAAAAGGCATTGGAGCCTTACGACATGCAAATACTTCAGTGGAAAGATAAAATTGAACAGTTGTGTATTCAATATGAGACGGATATCACGAAGTTTAAAACATTGATGAATAAATGGGATGAAATGAAGTACAAAGATATGAACAAGATTTATTTTGAAAAGGCAGAGTACATATTGATACAAGCTCAAGTGGCAGAAGTACAAGCAAAGATTACAAAGTTATCATGCATATTGAAAATGTATAAAGAAGCACCAGTAACAGTTGATGCGCATAGAATATTAAACGCAGCTTTGGATGAAAAGATGTTTTCAGTGATGAATGAAATTAAAGAGAAGCAGAGTTTGAAAAGTCAATATGAAACTTTACAAAATAAAGAATATGACGAAGTTCTGAAGACTTACTTAGATTTTTGCAACGCTATTAAGAAGAAGAAGCAACTATTACATAAATTAAATAAAGTTCAGTAAAAATAAGTTACGTTAAGGTCAATTGAATTTGTATATAATTTATATATTTGTATAAATAAAGAAACTCGCAATGTGTACATTGATTTTTGATTGTTTTTATAAATATTCTTCTAGTTGAAAAAAGAACTATGTTTAGAGTATAGTAACAAGAGATAGAACTTATTAATTTATGAACAGTATTAGGAAGGGTGTATTGCATAAAATGTTCATTTGCTTTCTTTAATCGCTGTCTGATGTATTCTCATTTTGTGTTAGCGGAGGTATACAATTCTTATCTGTAAGCATTCCATGCTCAATTAAAAATGCTTCGACATCGGATGCATAGAAATCGTCTCCTAAATAATCTGTCACACGAACAAAATTTCCTATTACTTGACCAGCTTTATAGACTAATAAAGCTGGGACTCCTTCCTTTTTAAAATGCTTACTGAGTCCAGCTACTGAACCTGTAGGCAAAAATAATATATATATAATACAAGCAAAGTGACGTAAAAATAGTGATAAGTTGTTATAACGCACCTAGTATTTTACAAAATTTCACAAAAGGATAATCTTGTGCAACAGATAATAAGCAACCATTCATAGCTTCACAGCCAGGAATATCATTTTCATAAATATGAATGACAATTGTTACTGATTTCTCTTCATTATCAATTGCCTCTAAAAATTGATCTGTCGTTTCTAAATTGATGAGTTTACCAAAGCGAAGTTTCTCAGTTCTTGCGAGCATTTCTTTCATTCTTTGCCTCTGATACTCCAAAAGAAAGTCATCAGCTAATAACTCGGCAAGCTCAGGATCATTTTGCATAATTTTCTCTTTCTCATCATCTAGAGAACTACGGCATGTGAGACTAAGTTTGTTTATTAATTGAAGTCTTTCTTTTCGTTGCTCATCTCTCTTCTCTGCTTCTAACTGTTTGTACCGTTGCCAATCCTTAAACAGAACAAATTATAATATCATATTAATATTTATTAATAATTACAGATTTATAAGTATATCTATCTATTCCAAATTTACTTTTATAACACCCTTAGGGCCTGTGTTGGCAGATGTACCATCCCATTCTGAGAACGAGGGTTCTACAGATTCTGTAATTATTTGCGGATGATTTTCATCTGTTTCTTTGTCAGAGTCCGCAGAATCATTGTCTTCCTCTTCACTTGAGCTACAGTAGTAGTGTAACTTTTCACCTAAAATCTTATCTTCCAGAGTTGACATGTTTAATTGTAATACACACTGCAAGCACTACTTGTTTTGCTGTACGTTATTTCTGATATAAAAATAAACTGTATTACACTAATCGTACACGTGTAACAGTAATTAAATTAGAGAATCCGTACAATGTTTATGTTATTGGAACTCATTCACTATTCAACGTAATTTTCTGTAAATAATATGCAACTTTCTTCTGATTTATTTAACATTATGTGCTTGCTTTAACACGGATTGTATAAGTACAACGATATTATTTATGTTTTATTAAAAACTACAGCTACTACGAACTGTCAGTACATGGCAATTCACAAAGACTGAATGAGAAATGAGGCACGACGGCACGACATGAGACATGAGTGAGCAGTGAGGGTGAAGACCACGGTGAAGACGCTGTAGATTCGTCAGAAGTTGTCTTATTTATCGGCATGAGCTTTTAGTACCATCATATGCCTGTAGATAGAACTACCTGTCTCAGAATTGTGAAGTTAGCGTCGTCGCAGAATGTGGTGCGGACACTTCGTAACAGGAAACGAGAAGTAAAAGATACGTGTTTAAAAGTTTAAAAAAATATATATTGTTACACAGTGTATGACTTGTGGTGCGAAGGACGAACAACAACTCATTATCAAGATACCTGTAAGTACATTTTTATCTACAAAATTTATTGCTGTTTATGTAGAATACGTATAATAGGTACGTCCTGTACGAAACAATACTTCGTAATTGATATTGGCAATGAAGTTCTGAAACGTAGTTAATATTTTTGAAATTATTGAAAATAGTTTATAAAATTAATAGAGAATATAAATTCATTAAAAATGATTACTGATATAGAAATATACGAGCTAGGATGAAACTGGCCCATCAGAATTTTCAGAATTTCGCCATTGCTCGACAACAAATTTATTCTTAGTCGACATTCTCTTTTCCTTGTACGAGTATGTACATACGTGCTTTTTTTTTACGAATTTCATGCGCTACACGTTCGCTAATTGTTAGACACACGCCATCCTTGGTTTGCGTCTAATTGTAAGTGAAAATGACCTGCGGTATAGAGTTACGGAGTAAAAAAAGGCCGTGGCCCAACAGCTTTTGCTGGTGATTTTAATCTACGTCCCAGGGACGAGAAAAAGCAAGAATGTCGTAATCTTGATTCAAATGTCTGTGAGAGAGGGCCACCGGGAGGGATTCAGGATCTTTCATGACCGCAAATCTCGTTTGGTTGCTTTCATACAAAAATTATTTTTTGGTCATTCCTCGCACGATGAAAATTATTTCTCGCTTCACTTCTCGGCCCTATAATTTTTCGCAAATTATGCATAATTTTTAATCAACGACTCCAATTATTTATCGCGATGTCGAACATCCCGTTGTTCGTTGGACGATTTCGGCCGGTGTAATTACATTGGTGTGAAACTCTTAATTGAACGTTATTTTCCAAAAATCAGCTTGAACGGTCGCTGGACCGTCGGTGTGATTAATCAAACTAAAAATTATCTTAATTTATTGAAGAGATAAGATGGGAGAGGGGCTTAAGATTATTAATTTATCACTAAATGATTCAACTATTAGGAGGAACCACGAGAATTGGTTCGTCTGAATATTGAACATTCATCAGGAACTAATTATTTTCAGTTAAATGCCTTCTAATATGATCTTCCGTTGTTTAAAATACGGAAGGACACGTGGACGTGACTTGGACAGAAAAATAGTAGTGTCGCTGTGATTGTTACGATACAATCCCATGAATTAATATCAATAATGATATTTCGTCATTGAATTCCGGTAGTTCGGAGAAGGGGGTGGAAATTATTGTGGTCGCTTTTATTGGAACCCACTGTTGCCTAAATATACCGGGGGTTATTTTGAAACCGCGTTGCTGAGCGGGTGCAACGCATATTTCGCTAATTACCGGCGTCGAGCTTTAGCTGTCTTTCGTGCGGTTCGAATGATAATTCAATTATACTCGCCGTTTACACGCGTTGGCTCGAACGGTTCGCATGAATATATCCCATGCGTATATGGCTCTCTGGTAATACCGGACCAGAACTCACCACACGTATTATACTTACCCTAATGGATAACGAATGCGTGTCTCGTAAAAGTTTGCCTCCAGGAGCGTTTAAGCCGATCCCGCGACCAGATTTATATAACGGGTGATCATCGAGTTTCAACTTTGCAATGGAATTAAAATTCCGGTCATGTTTCGTGAAAAGTTTTTTTTTAGAAACTGTTTCTTTAGTAACGCAGAGGAAATTAGTAAAGAGAGGGAAGCTTGAAAAAGTATCAAGTTTGGAATCAGTACGGTCGAGTTTGGAATTGCACGGAGAAATTGCGAGTTGTCAGTTGGCGAAACTCGACGGTAAATTAGAAAGTGGCGAGACGTAATCGTGTCCCCTAAGGCTGGGTGTTGGGCGTACGGTCTGAAATACAAAGTTAAACGGTCTCCCAGCACCTTGTTGCCCGTCCTCTTTTATTCATACACGCGACACATACTCCCGGGACGCTCTCCGTGGCGTAATTACTCTTGGCAACCGGAGAGATATCGACGAGCCAAGCTACAATTATTTTTCTCCCCTGCCGTTAATTAGCGCTCCGACGCGGTGCTTCGCTATTTACACGGCCTGCGCGCCCGTTGTAAATTGTATGTCACCACCGAAAATCTCTTCTTTCTCTTTCTTGTTCCATTCTCGGGATGACTTTAACCCGGTTACGTAGTGACGAAGATAAATCGACAGTGGTCGTATCGTCAACTTCGATTTGGGATTATTATCGATTCCTTGGATGTATCTTTGCACCTGTACGACTGTATCCGAAGCGAATTTATCGAATCGCGAGGTCCCAAGCGTCAAGGTCCGTTTGACGAATGAGGACAATTAATAATCGTCGGCGGCGTGTGATCTCGTGATTCGCATCGTTAACGCTATTTGTTACGCAATGCCAACATCCCGAGGGGTGGTTAGTCGAGCAGATACCAGGGGTGGAAGAGAGGACGTCACGCGAATTTTTCCCAATGAGATCCGCGCCGGGATAGTCGCTATGATCGATCGTAGTCGGTGAATCGCGCGCGAGACTCGTTTGACTTGTCAATCGCGTACCCGGTTCCCTTAACCCGTGACCGAGCGTATTTATCGTCGGATTAGTGTCCAGCGTGCTGGACGCCTCGCGAAAGATGAATTTCTGCCCTCCGATTTTTAGCATTCGGGTTAAGGTTCCCTTCGCGTTCCTCTTTTTTTTGTCCATTCGGGCGAGGAATTTCGTTTATCAGATGGAGGCAATTTTACGGTGTCCGTGGAACGTGTTGGCTCCTAGCCAGTGTCAGCGTAATTTTCGCGTTCAAGTATTACAACCAGGCTTACCATCCGAGAGAGCTTCTCGTTTTTTCTTATCAGATACCGAAGAACGGTGAATAATATCGTAAGTCGTAAACGGAGAACACGTTACACGCGTACGCGTATTGTACCAAGTTCCGTTTCAGCGCAACGAGTTATTCAAATTAGATTCAGAAAAGTACTCCGTTCCTTTGCGTCTACTGTATTCATCATTTTCAAGTCACGAGACACGCGAGTGGAATTTACACGTGGAACAAAACAACGATCAAACGTAAAAATCGCAAAGAACTTTCGCTCGAAATGAATTTCTTTATTCACCACTGGTTCCTTCCGTGTATTTTGAAAACAGAGCGATGAAACATACTGTGAAACGGTATACATAGAAGTGTACAATTAAACACAGGAACGATCAAGTTGTATGGGTGCACGCGTCGCGTCGGTTCACTATTTTCTCCCGTTTGCTCGGTGTCGCGCGGGGGTTAATTGGCAGTCGGAGAAAAGGCTTTCATTAGGGAGTTCCGTGATGCATCGTCGTGCGACAGAAACGAGCCGAGCTACGATTCCGCCCTCCTATGGGCATCGAAGTCGAAGAGGAAGAATACGAAAGCGAAGGTGGAACAGAAGAGAAGAGAGGGAACAAGATTAAAAGAGAGACGGAAAAGAAGATCTGATAGTAGCAATGGGTTAAAAACTGAACACTTTTTCGAGTATTAAATGGTAAGATCGAGAACTGGTTAGAAAAGAGATGATGGATGGATGCTCTTTAGAATCTCGACCGGTGACCAAAAGGAAAGAACCTCTTCCGTAAGTGCACGTTTAAGATTACCTTGTATTCTTGAATTCATTAAGATTATTAAGCCTTTTACGATGACGGCTACGGTGTGGCGTGTCGGGGCTGCAGACACACGGGAGAATCGTAACAGGAGACATCTGAGAGCGAGCAGGAAGAGACAACCGCGAATACCAGCAAACAACCTGTGGAAAGACAAAAGAGGGAAGGAGAAGGAGGGAAGCTGAAGAAGGAGTACCGATGACTGGCAGTCTCTGGCTCCGATGTCTCGTTTACCATAATACAAGGCCTTCGGCGAGGGGGCAGTCCCTGCGGCTGGGGACCCTCCTCGAAACGGTAGCAATGCATCAGAGGACCGTGAAAAGCGCGTCGCGGACGGTCGTGGATCCGTGGACTTAAAGGAGACACGTGATATCCTGTCGTGGGTTCTGTCTACCAGAACGCTGTTACGAGGCGTGCTCGTGCTTTTACACGACGTGGAAAGAACGATCCGCGAGAACCCGTAAGGAAATTGTGTCCGTTGCTAAGATGCGGGAATAGACATGGAGGAAGAGCGGTTGGATGGATGCGATAGGATTTCTGTCCTCGAGCGAGGGAGACGATTTACTAGCTCGTCGTTGAGTGGGAATTCATTAAGTTTATATGATTGTTTAGAAGATCTGAGAATCAGGAAACGAGGGTAATTTATGGATCTGAGAACGTCGAGTATATTGACACGGTGTAGATAAACATGAAGGAAGGGAAAGGAAGAGTGAGAGTGCCGTGGACGAAACGTATGTAAAGGGCAGAAAAGCAAGGGAAGTGTGGTCATGATTGTCGTCGTCGACGAGCACGTCTGCAAATTAAGCGAGTGTACGCCGCGCCGCTTGCCAACTGCTTCTTCTCAGACGTCGAAAAGTGGGAAATCTTGGAATATCTCGTTCGTTATACGTGATTCCTGCAGTCCGGCTTTCGTCCTGCGAATGTTCCGGATGCTTTCGTACTTAGCAATTATACGAGAATGCTACTCGTGACCATTCCGGGTACCTTCAGTCACGAATTTCAGTTGCGAAATCCTCCTGTCTCAAATGTTTCACGTTCTTGCATTTTTTCGACGTCTCTCAACAGTCCATCGTGTCTCTTCAAACCTGAGACAATCTTACTGGTGGACAGACCGGTGCCAGTTGACATAAATTAACGGTCTGTTCTCTTTTTCTCACATGCATTGCTCTTCTGTATATTTGTGAACTAGGTACATAAGGAAGTAGGATTTGGATGTAGACAACGGTTTCGGTACGCGTTGGTCCATTTGACGAACCGTTCTTCGTACCTCTCTTCTCAACGAGAAGGACGCTCTCCTGAGGATCTTACTCCATACTCCCTCTTCTCTTTTCTCCCAGTCCCTCCTACTCCATCTGCTTCTCTTTCGGCCTCTCTGCTCCCTGTCCCTTACCATTTCGAGGCCGCTGTCTTCGTTTTACCAGGCCGTGCGATCCGCACACGCCACTTCTTCTTCAGTGGCCGCTGGTACAACTCTCGGCTAGATCGCGCCAAGCACACCTCCTCTTGTGTTTCTTCCTTCCTCCTTTTCTTCTTCTTCTTATCCACCACCACCGAGCATCACCACCCAGCGGCATCGCCGCGGTCAGGATCGTCTCTCACCACCACTCGGCAAAGGACACCGTGCCTCCTTTGCTATTCCTCCAACTCGATGAAGTAACGCGCCCGGTACGTGCACGCGTGTACTTCTTCCGGAACTTGCGCGGGAATCCTCCGATTCCTTTTACAAAATCGTTAAAAGTTCGAGTGACACAATCTACAACCGGACCGCGTCGATTCTCTAGTGACAAAAGTTCGGGGTGAAACAGTGTGTTATCATTGTTCGTTGATGTTTTATATCGTTTGGAAATACGATGTAGAATATCTGACGATTTTTATCGAAACTATGGATCTACTTCTTAAATATTGATGTGATGAAAAAAAAAAGTGTTACGTCGAAGCTAGCCCGTGTTACCAATTCGGAACATAAAAGCAGTCAAGAAAGTGGATCATCGGTGTAATTCGAGGCGACAGCGGTCCTGTCCTCTCCCGTTTGCACGTGGTTACCTTGACACAGCGACGTGCACCTGACAGTGGAAGCGTCCGGGTACTAGGAAGCACGTGGACCAGACACAATTCATTAACACGTCTCCCTTGTACACTCTTAACGGAACCTTACACCAACAGGTTAAACTTTCCAAAAATCCGTGTCGGACGGAACAGGAGATGTTTACTCAAGATTCGAATCTGGCCGTTCACTTAAAAGAATGTCGGCTTGATTGGTAAAGGAACAACGGTACCGAAAGGAATTGGCACGTGGTCCGGTGGAAAGTCCGTTTCCCGTTTCTCTACGAAGAAAACCGAATTTGTCAACGTGCAATCGGACTAGGGTGAGCACGCGTTAAATTAATGCGAGTTCTTTCGCGGTTGGCACCATCTTCGATTTGTCACGCGTGCTTTTCTCGCTCGCCGACGCCGTGAACCGTGATGGATTAACGGTCCGGAACCGGGGAGGAGAAAAAAGGACACGGGGTGACGTCGCGAGAACTCGGAGGCTTTCCGCGCTTTTGTTTTTAGCAAACAATGCAGGGGCGATTGACTCCGCTGACGAGGGACGTACGTAATTACACGGATTAAAGCGTTCGTGAACCGAACGGTTCTACAGTACACTGTACAGCGTTCGGTCGATGTGCCGCGAGAGTGTTTCTAGTACCGTGTTCGAAAAGATGTTGGTGATTTCAATGCCTGCAATTGAAATGATCTGCAGAACGTGATGGTCCGTGCACTATGCTGACTGAATCGGAAGCGACGCTACAGGAATAGCCAGTAATTGCACCAGTGAACAAGTACGTCGGTAATTAGAAGGTTTCATCATAATATTAATTTTACATATTGATAAATTCGTAACCGATGTATATGATCATTTAATCGATACGCTGACACGATGCAATGAAAGTAAGCTACGGTTTCTTCCGGAGTAAAGACCATTTGCATGGGACAACTGTTTAATGATTTAACCGATGATTTAATTCGAAAATTATACGTTTAATCGACGTGCAGGTAGCTTCGACGTATAGCCATACGCTTCGGATTCGAGTAAATATTCATTAGGCGGCCTTGTGTGCTCGTCTTTCGACCGATCTTCCCATTTGCATATCGCCAGCCAACGTCATATCATTGTTGACTTTGAGCACCGAGACTGCTCGCGCCGAGGACCAGTCCGCATCGTGGATTCGTTCTCCTTTCTGTCGTTCCTCTTGCGTTCCTCTCGATCGATCCGAACGTGTAGGAGTATCTCTTACAAACGCATCTTAACTCGAATGCCTGCCTTAACATTGGATATGATCTTGTGCAAACTTTATCTTTAGAGAGAAAAATTGCTTATGAGTTTCAATCAGTTCATTGACGAATAACGTGTATCTAAATTTTTATATTCTATTCATTTATTAATTTTCTCTTATATTATTTATAATAATTCGCGGCTCAACTAGTTTCCATATAATTCATAATTATGTCACTAGGATGAAATATGTATACGCGTCTATCGTGGAAAGACAGTTTTCCAATGACGAGATCGATCTATTGATAGAAAATTAGGATTCGCCGCGAGGAACGTCTAAAGCCATTTCGCTGTATAAGCAGGCCGCGCATCGCTATGTGCAATTGGATTCCGGTGTGCACGCACAATTTACCGTACGATCGTCTCACGCGACGTTCGAATCTAATAACTCGAAACTCGAAATCGCATTGCTATGCCGCCGGTGGCTCCTTGTTCTCGCGTTTAACCCCGCATCGAGCCCGCATCGAAATTTCTCCCCTAATCCACCGCTAGTTTCACCTACCGTCCCTAAGCGAATTATTCTTCGCCAGCTGACAAGCTTAGCATTTTCAATCGACCCCCTATCATCACGGCTCGAATCGAAATTTCGATTAAATCGCAACGAATTTCGCGAGCTTTCGCATTCAAGGAATTATCGTTAATTCGTAATTTGTAAAACAGCCCGGAACGTTATTATCGGTTCGTTGACACAGTCCGACGTATTTGCAACCGAAACAAACGACAAACGGGAGTACGGTGCGGTCTAATTAATAGACGAACGATAACGGAAATTACGCTTGTCAATACTCGTTGTCGATATGACCCGGGGCGTCGAAAAGCCGGAATAATTACGCTCGTTTATTCGGACCCGACTCCGCGCCGACGCGACGCGACGGTTTCCCTTCGACCCTTGGCACAGGTTCGATCCGCGAACAAAAATCCGTTTTCAAGAACAGAGTCGCGTGCGCTTTTCCTCGAGAAGCTCGAGCTTTCAGTGTCCCCACTTTTTCCTACCCGTTTGCCCTCCTTTTCTCGGGCCACGATTGAGCGATCAATCAAAGAGCGGCGAGTCGCGATCAATTAGCCGACGTCGAGCACCGTCTACAGGGTGCTCGAAAAATTGTCGAGAGAGGTTCGATTAATTATCGTCGGATTTCCCTCTTTCACGGGAGCTTAGACGCCGGTGGACGGAGTTACGCCAGGATCGACAGTTTTCTCCGAGGAGGAACGTCGAGCACCGCGCCTTCTCGATTTCCAGTTCATTTGAATCCCTTTCCGTGCCGCTGCGTTTTCCATCCGCGATGTCTCTCACCCCTTCTCGCTTTTTTTCTTTCCTATTTCCTCCGATCGAGTGAAATTCCATCGCGATCGACGGCATAATGACTCTGCGTACGAAATTAGGGGGATGAGGTTGAACGTGACATTATTAGGTTACGGGAAATGTGAGTAGGAATCGAACCACCGCCATGGGGTAGGTTCGCCTCGCGTCAGCGACTATTGGCTATGATTTCAAGTTGTTTCTTGAACAATTTCCTGATGTCTTTAGGTTGCATTCGTTATTTTTGGAATTTTGTAGATATCTCTAAAGAACTTCGTTTAAGTTACATTTGCGAGTTGACTTTTAACTCTTTACGGACTGAAAAAGTTCAAGACACCGATCAAATAGAAAGATGTAATTGGGTCGTTTCGATACTTGTTTCTAGAATCTGTGTATTTCTTATTTGATGAACGAGCAACATGACTTGCGAGATACAGCTCCTCGGTTGAGTAATTCAGTAAGAATCCTGTCTTCGGTCGAGTAATTCAGTAACGGTCCTAAGAACGTTTCGGTACCACGAGGGTCCTTAAGTGATCCCGGGTTACAAGTTTAATCAAAAAGTATTCCGGTCTGTCCGTGATTAATCCGAGGGAAGTCGAGCTAAATCTCCTTGGAAGAATTCAGTAGCTGTGACTATCAACAAGACTTCTAACTAGATTGCTTTCACGAATCCTAACATATAAAAATGTACGAAATATCAAAAGTTATGATGTTAACATGATAAAACGAATTGTTACATAAAATGCATTTTTTAAATGCTTATAACAGAAAACTAATCAACCATCAGAAATATACATATAATACTCATAAAATTTGCATCTAATATGAATATCAGTGATAACGATTCGATTTTCATTAACGTGTTTTAACGGCTTCTCATAAAACTCTTATGTCTCGTGCGCTATTAATGAATCGGACGTGTCGATCATTGAATAACGATTAATTCAAAGTTGTGTACGGTCTATCTTCGCGTATCATCACTGGTTACCTACATAATATGAAACATAACGCAAGTTCCCGTCCATCGCAGACCGTCTGAAAGTGGTACGAAACTAAATTAGATACTAGCTAGTGCGTTACGGGTTCCTGAGGAGAAAGGAACGTTTACGAGAGATAAGACCTGATGACCGTGAAACCCGTATGGGTTGCCGGTGAACGGTCACGATCGTCGTTTGCGAGGGAAACGAATCGATGCGAACGGGAGGTGGATAGAGGAGAGTCGTGCCCGTATCTTTAATAGAATCGTGTAATTCGCCGATTGCCGCAAAAACGAGTCGATGCCTCCTCCCGGGAAAAACTTGCGCAACAGCTGCAACTCTTTCCCTTCGCACGAGTTTCCCACCCTTCATTTCACGTGCATGACACACTGTCAACTAAAAGTATATGCTCGGACCATGTTTATACGTATATTTTTTTACAATTCGTGTATTTGATATATTCTACCAGATGACGATTAATATTTCATTTTAGAAATATATGATTCAGTTTTTATAATAATAGAAGAGATATTGTAGGAGAGAATCCCTGTAGTCTCTTAAAAAGAATTTTATCCCGTTCCTACTAAAACCGAGCGCGAAACAAGGTAGAGTCCACGTGTTTGTTATAAAACAGGTTCGGGTTGCTGTGATGAATTTTATCGCGTCCAAGGGAACTGTACGCGGTCGAGCTTCTACATACGTCAGCTCGGCGGCGGTTCATAGCTGGGAATAACCGCAAAACGGTTCAACGCGATATTTCCACAGTCGCGAGTGCGAGGTCGTGGCAAAAACCGGGACCGTCGACACGTCTCTAATCCTTTCAAGGTAAGAGACCGCGCGGACGACTAGGATGTGGCAAAAAGCCGCGTCCACCGTGGTCCATTCTAGTGTCACCGCTGCTCGTAATAAACGTCCACCCGATTCGCGTTCCAACGGCGCCCGATTTGCATCGGGAATCTCGCTACGCTCGTTAACGAGACTTCTGCCACTTTTGCTTCCGCAGTTTTCACGCGTATGCAAAACGATAAGTTCAGGTTGGATAAAGGATAGCACCTCTCCTATTGGTCTTGTTTTTTATTAAGCTTTTGGAACCTCCATTGGCGTTTATTACAGCTACATCTGTTGTACAAACAATAGACATAAGAGAGAATAGCTAACATGACAAAATGTAAATTGGGACCGTAGCTTCAGACTAACAGGTTTTACACATTATTAAATAGCAGAGTCAAACTTATTAAAAACTTATGCAAATATAAGCTTTATCTATCTTTAAAAGCAAACATAACAACTGCTGAACCGAATATCTCAGCTCTTTTTTAAAAAGACTACGATCTCGATCGTGATAAAACTTTACTAGCAGTAATGGTAACTGGTTCCGCGTAACGATGTTGTATGAATCTCCTTTCTTGCACTTCTCATGAAACAATGCTTACATGATATAAAATGATGTCCTGTATGCTTAAAAAGAATTGGATCGGATAACTGTAAATCAATAGGGTCGGTCATTCGCGTCTGTAAATCGCCCGCTTGCCAAATTAAGTTAAACGATTCCTCGATAAAAACGAGTCCGTTGAAACAGAGTCGCGTCCTCTCTATACATATCCTCCCTTCGTAGAATTGAGAAAAACGGTTTTCACCGTTTGGTTATATCGATCTCGAGTTTTCTTAAATTTTTTCCATCTTGGGAGCCCGTTGATAATTAGAGGAAGCCTCCTCGAGCCTTGGTGGAGTATGTATCGCTCGCTCGAGCTTCCCGGACGGATCAGCAACGCTGAAAGACGCTTAACTTCTTTCCAATTAAACCGATACGTTTTCACCGAGCAGCCAGGAATCCCGGTTCCACGTGTACCGGGCTAATTAGAATCTCCGTCCGACTGATCTTTAATTCATGACTTATATTCAACCGTGCCACCGTGTGCGCGAGGGCTTCCTAGGTGCCCCGGCTACGCAGGGCCCACTGAATTACATCTGTAAATACCTCGGGGATAGATACTTTCCGTCGATTTTCGAACTCATTTACGCCGGTGAAACCGCGGCGAGCCTCATCTGAATTTCTGATTCGTCGCAATCAAACCCGATGCTCATCTGTGGAAAATTGATGGAATCCCATTCGATTCATCAATTCATAAAGCAGCCTTCCTATTCGTAGCCAAGTATCCTCCAATAACCGCAATCTGCTCGCGTGAATCTTTGATCACTGACAATTGTATGTGAATTAGGACGTGCCTATTGTGAAATCCTACGCAATAAGCTTGCAATATCGTACAGAAAGGTACAATTCGTTTCTCATATGGAATTTTATTAAATATTTCAGAGATTTTAATTCGAATTGATATTTGAAAGAGTAGTCCAGTCGTGGCGAGGGCAGGGAAACCGGCCTTTAAGAGGATCATAACCCGATGCCAAGGCGAAACTTAAGATATTTCCTCGAGGAAGCCGGACTGGCTTTTTGCGAGCATTACGCGGATCCCGTGGGACCGCACGAATCGTATGGTTTTCACGCGCGCCGCGTTCGAACTTGTTATCGTTCCTGGCATCGATCAGCGCCGTTGCTGTCGAAGAATTTTAATTGTTACTTAGACCCTGCATTGGCTTCGCGGTCGCGTACGTTAACGGAGTTTCAACTCTCGTGTCACACGATCTTTACTCTCGCAAAATACTCGTTATAGTTTCTCCGTGTTTACAAATCGGGTTCGCAGATCGATTTCAACGACGTGAATCATCCCTAATTTGAAATTCGTAACGATCCCCGTGTTAATCACAGGTATCGTGCCACGGGGTTATCTGGCCGCCGCTGCGATATTGATTCGGGGCTCTACGATGCGCGAAAGCGTTCCGGCGTTGGCGTGCAATTTGTACTAGGGAACTCTTTCGCCGCCGACTTGCAAACGAAAACTTAGGGTGGAGCGATGCTGAGTTTACCGCTGAGGAATTCATAATGTAACGGCGGCCGGTTTTAATAACCGCACTCAACGCTTTATCTTTATGTCCCGGCGACAGAATCGTGAAGAATCGTAAACCGTTTTCGGCTCGTTAGAAAATGCGGCAGAACCTGTTACGACACCCGGTACATACGCGAAAGAAATTACTTCCCCGGCGCGGCGGATTCTCCGCTGATAGCCTCGCCCGGGGAATATGTAATCGGGGTCATGGGATTAATTTTGACAGGGAACCGTCATATCTTGATGGGTATTAAGCGAACCAGCTTGAAGGATGGTCGGTACTCGCGCCGCTAATGAAAGGTTTCCGCAGAATTGAGCAATCTGAGAAAGTAAACGCGCGTTTTAGACGTTCCGGTAATTTGGAGACGCGGCCAAGATTTATTGAGTCGAGACAGCTCGTTGCCTTCGGTTACAATCGTACGGACCAAAATCGTGATTCGAACAAAATTGGGAGACTTTAATATCGTGTAATATCTTCCATTTAACGATCACCTGGTATAGCCGGGTTCGCACAACAATATGTATGTATAATAGGATGTGGCTCTAGTATGCAGTCTCGTCGCTTCTCTATTTTCTTGCCGGTCGCTTCTTTATTCGGTATAGGCATGCCCTCGCGAGGAGAAACGACGCGAGATCCGCGGCAGATTACGCTCGTACGAGAATGCGTGGAACTCCGGCAGCCGCGAGGACACCCGTTACATTCTAAATACTTGTAAGCACGCCCTATTACCCGGCCGAGTTTCAACGGTATTACAATACAATAGCCACGACCATCCCTTTCTATGTTAACTTTGTTCTCCCGTGGTCCATACTCGTTCGCAATACGCTACAGTACAGGGTGTTCCTATTCTCTATTCCTCAAAGCCTGTAGAAGCATTGAAAGATCATTGCAAATGAAACATTACGCTCATGGTTGCGATCCTTCATAATCGGTTTCAACCACACCTGTTTCATGTGGGATGCGTATTTAATTCTTACCTTATCAGTGGACCTCGAATGTAATGGGTTTATAAAAAAAAAAACGAAAGTGCATTCAATATCTAACGACATGCAGAACATGAAAAGTGGAATGAATATTATTATTTCTGAAGGATAAAACAAATGATCTAAATAGCTTTTTTTGTATTACAAATGTTATATTTTGCATGAGAATCAGCAGTCTACGTGTTAGTATGAAACGGTTCGAATTCGAATAATGTCCGGTTGCCGAAAACGGACAAATCACTGGGGCGGGCCACCCCCAGTGTCTCACGGCAGCGATAATTGCTACAATCGTGGCGCGGTAATTCTGGTGTCTCGTAATTGTCGGCGTTACATCGCCGTGTCTCGAATGCAAATGCAGTTAAGGATCTAAGATGGTAGATTAGCGAGGGGGGTTGCGACGTATCACGTACATGCACGCGTGCATTTGCGTCACGAGCCGCCGCGGGGGTTGTCGCTTTGAAAGCCGCGGCTTACGCGGCTAGTCTTCCGAGGATGGGTAAAACGGGAGCGAACACTGGGCCAGGACGGGGATTTACGCCGCGACTCGTTAACCTTTTCATCGGTGAACATTATCCGCGGTTAATTAGAAGTAATTGATGCAGACTGCTATCCGGATGATAACGTTCCTGTCCCACGCGAAACATGCAACATGCAAACATGGTCAATTGTAGATCTCGAAGAGGCAGATCGCGCAATAAATTGGTCGCTTCGTTATCTCTTTGAAGTCGCGGTAAATATAAAATTTGAATTTAAAACACGATAGTTTAAATGGAGATCGTTCCAAGTGGCCACTTTTTTCAAGAGGTTCAGGAAGCAGTAGACGGCAGCTTTAGGAAAAAGAGTTGTTAGGAAACAACCCTTATTAGAGATTCGCTGAAGATAAATAAGCGACGTCTGTCCAATAGTCGGGCAGCGTTGCCGACTTTAAAGCGGGCACCTCTTGACAGTCAGAGAGCCGTGGTCGTACCCGTTTTCCAGTTGTTCGACAATCATCCAAACACGAGTTTATCAACGGTTCCCGCGCTCCTTGAAACTTCCCGCCGCGATACGTCACGTTCCAAACGATCGAAGTTACTTTACGGACCGGCCTCTCGCAGACGAAGCGGTACAAATTACACCGATAATTCTCTCTGCCGTTCTCCACGGCCTCTCGTCCTTGTTATTTTTTTTACCACGGCTCAGAGAAAAGCTCCTCTCTGTTCCCTCTCCCATCGCCTCTTGCCTCTCCAACGACGGAAAAACTTGTGAAACTCCATTAAGACGTCGGAGCCATCGTGTCTGACCGAAAAACGACGGTTGACAGGCAACGGACGCCTTAATCGAACAGACTTAACGATTATACCTTTACAAAAATCCTTCGAAACAGGATAACACCTTCCACTCTCGCCCCTCGATCTCGATCGCCTATTCGACTTCTCGTTTAATTGCTACGTAGGCAGATCTCTCTGGGCAACGTGTAACCGTTCTCCGTTCCGTAAACTCCGGCATTCTTCCTCGATTTCCTTCCTTTGAAGCCGAATATCGGCACTGCGATAATTGCGAGCGAGTCTAAGGGTTCGTGCGCCGACCGGACGCGATCTAAGATGAGAGATTAGCCGGTAAAGAGAGGGCCGTGGATACGTACGTACGTGGTTCTGCCCGGTGTGCACGCGTGTAAATATGGGGCTGGTAAATAGGCATCGTGTTCTCTTTCTCCTTTTCCTCTCGGATTCTCGGATGCTGCATCTCGCGTGTGTACACAGTATGTGCGCGTATACACGTACCCGCTCCCTCGCTAGACGTTTAGCTAGTCGGTGCCCATACGTATCGTTATCGTCGCATCGTCGTTTTAAGACTGCGAACACGCAGTAGCACTGGCTCCTGGTTCCCCCGATTCGAAGATCGTCTCCGATTCTCCAAGCGAGAGGATCTCGAATTCAATACAGAACAGAATTGTTTAAGGATGTATTGGCTATACAGTCAAGAAACCCATGAATTGATATAAAATTTTGCAGGTAGCTTTTTAATAGCAATAGAAATCTATAATAACAAATTCAACATGCTAGCATTGTTTAAGTATATAGCCTATACATCCTTAAAGAAGTATGAACAAAAGAAATGAAACGAGCGTTCACTCAGAGTTTCGTAGGGAATCATTATTCGATAAAACACATATTTGAACTCGCCAGAAGTCGATTTGTTTAAACTGTTAAATGTTAAGTTTTGTCTCTCCAACGGGAGTATCTGTTCTTTAATGCAATCTCTAACACATTGTTTGTTGTCCGATAGAGAAAACGGGCTTCCTAGGTATCGAACCCGCTGTCTCGAAGGAGACACCGAGTCAAGCTCGTTTCCTTAATCCCCTTTGCTCGCAGCTTATCGGCTGACAGATCGTGATCGTCCGGTGCGACTAGCTGACACCGTGAAACATCGAGATTTAATTAGTCTAGGGCCGCGCCACGCAACGTCTGCGCGTGTTCCTTTTCTCGATATTTGTGACTCGCTTTTTATACGGTTGTCGAGGGATCAGATGGTCGCGAATCCTGAAAATTGTGACGACGAACGTTTGCTGAGCTTGTACGTAGGACACTGGAATGTCCTGTGTGAGTGAGTAAATTTAACTAAGTTAATTTCGATTTTGTACAGTTGTTAAAAAGTAATTGTATGAGATCTTCGTGTGATTAATTGATGATACAGAAATATATCATACGGTTGTATTTTTAATGTTACAAGGCAAAGTTTATTTATCGAAACTTGGAATTTAATTAATTCCCTGTTTTTACTGTGACGTCGAAAAGTAATTTTCTGTCGTAACAGAACGAGTAACGGGACGTATTCTAGAAATTTAAGAGTTACGCCGAGGAAACCCGATAGCCTCATAAAGAATAAGCTGGCTTACAATTTTTGGTGAATGTACACGTCGTCGTGTAGATTCTAACACGGAGATAACGAGCCGAGAATTTTTACCGCGTCCCTTTGATTAATCTCCCTTCCTTGGTCTAAACTCGTGAATTATTTATAAACAACCTCTTCAACTACGCCGCGGTGAAACCCACTGACGGAACGTTCGTCATAAACGTCAGTGGGAGTTGAATTCGCGAATGCGTCGGTTATCACACGGAGCGCCGAGAGTTCCCTGGGAGTTGATCGTAATTTATTATCGCCAGCCTGCGGTGAAATTAGTCTCCGACGAATCAAAGCGAACGCGAGAGCGGAACAATTTGCCTTCGTCGCTATTTTTTCCCGGTTTCGTGCACGCGCGCCCCCGGTACTCGTTCATTAAAGAATTAAGTGAAATCTTCGACGGATAAATTAACGATAAAAGATCTCCGGCCGCCGTTCTTTCGTCCGTTACCCTGTCTCTTTCTTTTCTCTTCCGTTCTCTTCGTAAGGCCAAGGCTGTTCCTCCCTCTTCGTCCCTCTCGTGGCCCGTTGATGTTTCCAACGTGCGATGTGGGAGCGTCGAGTTTGGAGGGAGGGACCTCACCACTGGCCTGACCCTCTAATTATATGGTACATCGTGTACCGAGTGAACGCGGGTCGGAAGGTCACGGCACTCATGGCCAAGCGAGTCCAGAGAGCACGCCATGGAGATATATCGAAAAATTCGTCCAGGTATCGGTGTTTAAGCTCTCGCGGCGGGTAGCCGAACCGTCGAATTTACCAATTCTCTGATAATAATTATTCTCACGTACACTGCTTCAGACTCCTCATACATATAGTGATTTAACTTGCATTATAAAGATACTAACATTCGCTTAAATACATTCCTAGAAAGATTTGGACGCCTTATTTCAGTCTAGGTAAGCATATCGTGATTTGTGGTCGTGTTTTAAACCATCCAGATGTTGGTCAACTACTGCGGTTACGTTCTCTCTAGCTAGGTGAAATACGACTGCGGGTTTGAGTTCACTGGTCGATTTTTCGTTAGCCGGTATTCATTTTCGTGGACGTAGCGATCGATCTCGGTCGCGATTCCGCGGCTTAAAATATTTTCTGGCCGATCGGGCCACCCCGCTGCGCCCCCGGGATTTTTCAACTGTCTCACTCCCGATGGAAACTCCGGTTATCTGGTCAGTGGTTTTCTATTTTTTAACGGCCCGTCGACTGCGTTGACACCTGTTGCGGAGGGTGACCGTCCAACCGGACGGTAGAAGACGAAATCTCTATCGACGTGTCATCTTACACAGACACGGCTGGCCAATCCTCCTCCTAGTACCGGATTATCTCGTGTTTTACGGCTCTGGTGTCTGACACTGATCGGGTTAACCATTGTCGAAGGTCACTGACCCGTTCTCGATTCTTTTATCTTTGCACAATAATAAAGATCTCAACGTATTCTATCTATAGTTGGTTTATTCCACAATTGTATTAATTAAGTAATTTCTAAAAAATTATGCTTAATTTCTTTCGTACCGTTATATCATTCATTTAATGGATTTTCCTATCGCCGAGAAAAATAGCTGGCGAAGCATTTCTTAATACAAAATCATCATTGAATTTCGTGGCGGTAGTAGAGAGACAAGGCGCGGGTAGAGCTCGGCGCGTTCGGGAATTAAAGAACGTCTCCGCGTGCGTGCCTTCAGAGAGTCAGGCACAAGGTTCGTTTATGCACGTTTGAATCGCCTGTACTCGAATGAAAGAGAGAGCTCGGTACCCGGAAGGGGATGGTTCGGGGTAAAAAGCTCTCGAACGAGGCGACGTCGCGCTCGCGTTTCTCGCCGAATAAAGCTCGCCGGCGAGCACGTCGGGAACAGGGGCAGCCTTTGAAATATTCCGAGTGCGCCGCAGCTTATTTATTTCCGCGTTTTCTCGAGACGTCACCGCTCGCTCGCGTCGCGTCGCGTCGACCAGGGCCAACCAGCACCCACTCCTTGCCCGCCTCTTTTTCCCTCTTTGCCCTCGTCGACGCTTTCCGCGAGCAGACTTACCGAGACTGGAATTTTAATTAAGCTTTTTTGCCACCCGCTGAATCCCTGTTCCGGCATAGGGAACGCAACGTGTCCCATGGCCGCGGGAACAGATGCACGCTCGCGATCTAACGGGTGTCCTTGGGGCGGATTGGCGAGACGGCGGCGCCAAGATTCTTCGAGGGGGTGTACCCCGCGGACGGAATACAAATTGCTCGTCGCCAGCGAGGTTTTAATCCCACGGACTATTGCCCCGACTAATCGACCCGTCCTCTCATCCTGCGTACGTCCAGGGATTCTTTCCGATGGAAACTGGGCCGAGTTTCTGCCGTCAGGAAATTGAATGAGATTCAACGTCGTCGATGGAGTCACGGTTCCAAAGAATTTGCTTCTCTGAAAATTGTGTATCTTCTCAAAAGTTTCGTACAAAAGTACACAGATTGAACGTAAGATCCATTTCTCGCGAGAGATTAAAAAATTCGTTTCTCACGGTGTGTACATCGATGTTCAGTTGTTCCGTGGTGGCGATTCCGTGACCTACACTACCCGTTGGCATTGATCCCGGGAGGGGGATGCTAAGTAATAGCAGCGTAACATCAGCACGTCATCATCAACGCCGAGTGTGTACAACACACGACTCGCCACTTTGCTGCCCGTCTCGCACACCAATCTACAACCCTCTCTCCTTTCCTTTTTTCTTTTCGCTTGATTATACATGTACGCGGCCGTATTTTGTTTCGCGGTCTTTCTTGTATACTGCGGGTGTTCCAAGCGGATTCGAGAAATCTTTTGAGAATCCGAGACTGTAGTCTTGTAAAATATCTTTAGATTTTCTTTGAAATTGTCGGGAAACGCGTCGAAATAGCTAGAACAGCGCCGTTTCTAAAGATTCGAGTATCACTCTGGCAAGCTTAAAGCGTGGAAAAACGGCAGCTGGCAGAAGATAACGCTTTATAGTTCGCTTAGAATTTTTCCTTCCTTCGGATCGCGCCAAATTGCCGGTGCTGAGTCACGTAACGAGTTCACAAAGTGGAAGTTTTTAATGTGTGCAGTAAAATTGCCCCTGTTGCGAATGCGGTTCACATTCGCGAATAGGAACTCCGCGAAAGAACTAAACCGATGAAATCGATTACGCGGCAATTTGCCTCTCGTACAATTTTTGAATATCAAAAGAGAAACCACTGTGTACACATATATCAAGAAAGTATCAATTACACGTCCGGACAATTTAATTATCCCCACGTATAAATCCAATCCCGATAGATAACCCAATGAACATGTTACATCCGGGAGACAGGTAAATTTATTCGTCTTCCAATACCGTAATCCGGAAGTACGCTGTTGCCCGGCAGCCAACACGTATTCGAGATTTCGCGTGCGCAGAAAATCCATCACCGTGTAGAGTTAAAATTACAATTTCATTCGATATCCCGTCGGATAGGAGGGATCGGCGAGGAGCGTGGCTGGGCGAAACGCAATCGGGTAAATCCGATCGAATGTAACACGATTCCGGTACGCGATAAGTACTTTATAATCACCCTGTGTGCTCGACGGTACGGGGTTGGGCGCATTCCTCCAGCCTTCGGGTGGAGAGGATGAAACGCGAGGGAGGTTAAGATGATAGACGAGCCGATACGTTCCCACGCGGACCCGCGAAGAAGTCTGAAAGCTGTTCGTTCTCTCTCGCCACGGTTTTCTTCTTCTCTGTTTGGCACGGTGTAGTGGGCGGTTATAACCCCCGAGGGCCCGACCGGGCCCCTAATCACAGGCTCGCCCTCGCGGAACGTATGCGTTTCTTAAACGTGGTTCGGCTAAAAGCCGAGAGTAACGCGAACGTTCTTAAATACACGCTGTTTAACTCTCGCCCTCTGAAACATGCGTACGCTTTGTTCCCTTTGTAGACGTAAAGAGAATATCTTTCTCATTTCTCTCGGCCTCGCTATCTTAATCCTCCTCCACGCTCGTTTCATTCGCTGCGCGGTTTTGTCCAGTTATTCATACTCTTCCTGCCATTTTCCATGTGTTCACTTTACGTTCCTCTTCATTTTCATTGTTCCCAAACGAGAGATCGCGTAGATACTTCTGTTCCCTATTGAAAGATCTACCCTTGCCGAAAATGCTCTCTCGTTCTATTTTAATTTCCTCTCTTCGTATGCTCGTTTCCAACTCGCGCTTCATTTTCCTCCTTGCTCGTATCTCCCACGATTCGCAAACAGACGGGGCGCAGGATGCACGTGTTCGCGTTGCATATTATATGCCCGACACACGCACGCGATGAACACAGCCGAACGGCTTACACGGTCGGCGAAATAAAATTATCGCGACCCCGCTTTACGTTCTAAGGTAAATCTCCCCACGGAACGGAGCGGAGAGTTTAAACCAACTTTCGCGTGGCCGGCGTTGCTTTCGTTACATTGCTCTTTACTGCCGTGCCGCTATCGATTTACGAGGATCGAGGCCGGACTTCGTGCTCTCGTGTCCGTAATTTGGAAATTAGAAGCAGATTCTCCATTCTCTACTTGGGATCTTCTGACTAATATTTTGATATCTCATATTCAATTTCTAAGTGCTTAATATCTACCAAGGAGTCTAATAAACATTTCAAATTAGTAACCAAATTATACATTATGTAGTAAATCATGTAGTCATAACATATAATAAGTTATATAACAAATCGTACAATAAATCGTGGATAGTTCCAATGGAAGAATAGAGAATATTTATTTCTGATTGTTTATTCATACCTCACAAATTTTCATCTGTTCATACATACCCCCTTCGTACATCCGATTTTACAATATTATTCGTGAACGGCTTGTTTGCGTACGAGGGTGTATTTGCATGAGGCAGGGGAAATATGGATCACGAGGATAGTTGTTAGTGGATGTTGCCGCGAGGCTCACGAAGTAAAGGACGAAATTTATCGTGCACTAATGCGCTTTAAACTCATTGGACGTAAATTTATCAGACGGATAGGAGGGTTCGCGAGGTTCCCGCGCTGTCGCCGCGGGCTCCACCGTTTCGACGCCGAGGAAGAAAGGAGACCACGAGAGCCAAGAAAAGCATAACGACTCCGCTATGATGGACGATTAGTCGTGTGCCGCGAGCATTAGCAGCCACTATTCAAAGAATAATTGCGTCATAATTCATTATGGAGTTTTATGCGTATATGTCTCGCTCTTCCTTTTCACTGAAAATCCTTTCAAACTAGAAACATCTAGTTATATATTGGCAAACGTCTTACTGTCAGTAGAACAAAACAGTTTTTAAAAAATCACTGGTGAAGTTATTTTCTTTTAAGACTATTCAATTTTATAAAATAAAATCTTAGATCAGACGTAGATGGATATTTTTTAAATAGGAATTTCTTAAACGATCTACCACCGTTTCTTTAGTTAGATTTCTTGCTCGATAGGTAAACGAAGGCACAGGCAGTCGATTCCGATCTCGATCTCGACGTGCGTGCATTGAACCACCGATGGGTCCACGAATATTGTAATTCACGTTGGGTGGCACGTGTCGAGTCACCGTTTCTTCCCTCTCGTTCATCGTGATCTTTATGCGTGGCGATTTAAAGCGGCCTCCACACATTTAACGTGTCACGCATCCCATGGGACCTTCTGATGAATGTTTCCGCGCGATAACGAGCCGAGTTAACGGTACCGCCTTTGCGGGACGATTGAGCAATCGCGTTTCGAGTAAATCCGATGGTACCTGCGTTCGTGGAAAGATACCCTTGCGCGCAATTCTTTAAATAAGAGGAGAACGACAATAATGTTTATAACTGCGGGATTAAAGGAGGATTAACCGTGTTCGCGTGTCGAACGATCGTCAACGCTACTGGACGCCGTGTCGCAACCAAATCGCCGGTGTGTTTTCGTTAATTAATGGCGCACGGCCTCTTATGGACGTTCCCTCTCTATCATGGAGTAAATTAATCTTTCTTGGAAAGCACAGAACAAGTTTCGTCGACTTGTTCTTGCCGTTACCGATGGAACGTCTGGCTATCGAAAATCGGATCAAATTACCCAGAGAGAAATTGAATATGAAACATTTTTAATTCAGCAACTTTATTTAAGCGTAAAAAAAATGAAGCGGATTTCGGTAAACGCGTTTGCTTGTCGCGAGTTGAATGGATACGCGCGCTGTAATTGTGGTAGTGGGACCGTTAATATGTTTATTGTTGCCGAAACCTCTAAAATGGAAATGGTCGCGCTATTAAATCGTACCGCTGTCTCCCATAATCCCATGAATATCCGCAGTAACTCTCGGCGCGCCGTTGTTTTATTCGTGCTTCATAATCAGGAAATGTATCAATTTTCCATTCAAAACGATCCGATTTATTACATATTCCTAGCGTGGCTTTTTATTATCAAAGAAATATTTCCAATTCGTCGTGCGGTTTTCAGTTCCAGCACAATGGTTTATTTTTTATCAAAAATGTTTTAATTATATAATATTGTATTTTCTACGTTAGAATTGTATTAGTCATCTGTTAATATTAATTTCAATTTATCTTTCTTCTCTCATCTTTTAATTAACGGTTTTTTTGTTGAATGACTAATTAAGCAATGCAACGTTGACTCGTTCACGCGAAACGTGATCTATTTTGCAGGTTATTGGGAGAACCAGAAAGAACAATGGTACGGAAGTGTGTCAGGCGTAAGCGATACCCCTGTACCTTGAAGGCATCGTTGTTGGAAAGTCGCCTCTGGACGGAATCAAGAGCGAAGGCATCGATCGAAGGGCGAAGCCGAGGTCGAGGCTTGAACAGTCGTCGAATCGGGTGAAAGCTCGATCCGGATCGATGTACGGACGATCGATTTCACGGAACGTATTCGAATTCGAACCACGTAGCCGCGAGACGAATAGCTCCTGAAGGAGGCAACCTTTGAGACTCGGCTATCAACCTGGATTCTCTCACAGAAACCGATCCTCCTCCGGGGTTCGATTCAATTAGCGACCATGGGACTCGGAGGTGTTCGAAGAGGAAGAAGAAACTCGAGTCGACCGTGACGATGATCGCGCTTCGGGCAACCGACGACGACGACGACGACCTCCACGACGGAATCCTATTAATCGCGATGAAATCTCATTAGAAACTTTTTCTCAAGGTCGTCCGCATCGCGGGAAATTAACTGTTCGCCAGCGAAGAGTGAGAAGCGGAAGAGACTCGTTTTTCTGGCCGATTAGAAACGCTTTTCTGAGGCAAAGGGCCCGGTTAATATGTGCTTTGGACGAGTGCCGCAAGTTGGAAGTTGCCAGATCGGCGAGAACCGTCAAAAGGTAGAGGGAAGCAGGTGGCGGCTCTATCCCGAAGGAATGGGAATGCTTCTGCCCGACGAGACGTACGAGGAGCGTTCTTCGTCTTCGAGACGAAGCTCGTGCCCGAACGTACTCGTGGACATCGACGAGGTCGAGGCGGCGAAGGCCTTGGCTGCGTTCAGAAAGTGCGACGAGTTCCTCAAGAGGCATGGGATCAGGCCGGAGTTCTTCTGCAGGCACAGGGAACGGCTGGCGTTGCAGACCTGGCTGCTGCAGAGGTCCAAACTGTCTTCCGGTGAGTCTGAGTTCGTAAATGTTTGATCGCTTTGAAGGGAAGTCTTTGAACGAATCGTGTATTCGGCTTCATAGAAGATTAGATCTACTATGAACGTCGATTGGTACCGCGAACGTCGATAAATCGTGTTCCGCAGCGTTGATCGAACACAGTGCCACTTTATGGCAGTTTATGGGACAGGCGTCACTATGCACCTGGCCGGTGTAGAGACCTCGCGTCGACGGTAATAGATTTACGTATGAGGAACGAACAATCGGATGACAATTTACGGGGAACCGTTTCAACCCGTTCTGCATGCATCGAAAATAGGGTCCGATCTCGGTTAAATCGCCGTTTCTCGTTACTTTCACCGGCGCGGTGGTTACATTGTCGCTGTTGTTTTTTTGGGCAATGAAACGCATCGTTCGGGTAATTGGATATCCCTTCCCAAAAAACGCGCTTTCGCCCCGCAAAGTGAATTTCACATTTACTGTATCTATAATTTCTCTATTCTTTTCGTACTATTAATTATAAACTAGCTGTTGGGAGTTTCTGAAAATGTCTGAAAATGGGAATGAATTATCTCCCGCGATACTTTATCTCATCCTATTGAAACATGATAAACCACAAGTCAATAGAACCTTGAATTTTTAGCGAGATAGAAACGGGGTAACGATCGAACGATAGGGGTCTTGATAAAGGAGGAAGGGAGGGTGTGGGAGGGCGCGTGGTGCCTCTCTTTGATGTTAATTTCGATTTCGCCGGTCGACGGCGATAATTTCGTTAGCTGGACGTACTTAACGATCGCGGGCCCGTGAAACGCGGGGAATTTCGCAGTCCGCGAGACTGCCGGAGGGGCATTAATTTTTGTTTTTAACGAGCTTTACGTATTTATGCAGCGGCGCGCATTAACGCAGTTGATTTAATGTTCCGCATTAATCGAGCCGCGTTCAAGCTCGTGTAAATTATGAATGGAAAAGTTAATTTGCCACCCCTACTCGTGTCGTCAGCTCGGGCGCTTCTCCATTGATTAGGTTTAACGGCAACACCGAACTTGCGTCTCCATTTACATACGATTATGAATTTAAATTCCTTATTTAATATTTTTTCGAAAGCCGAGATAATTAACGTTATGATAGTTATGGCATAATCACGCTTGTGTGTAATAGCTATTTAATTGTGTGTAATTGGTAAAAAGAAAAAAATAATTCGTAGTGCTAAGCTTTATCGGATGCCGTTCTCTTCTAGCGTTTATGGAAATAAGGTTTGCCCCTCAACAAGAATGTAATTACACCGTGAAGAACGCCGCCACGGTTTCCACGGTTTCATGTTTTTACGGGTAATAGAATTTAACCGGAAAAAGGGGGATTACAGTCGAACGCGAGGAACGTAGCACCCATTTCCGACTGCCTCAAAGGGCGCGCGCCCCGTGCCTTGTTTCGCGCAACGCGACCTTTGAGAACTTTTACACGGCAATAAATATTTGGGTTGCAGCGTCAAGAGGGAGCTTTCCGGTGTAATCCCGTGGAAAGCCTTCTCGCGACTTGGAATTGAAATTAAGTCGCGCACCAGAACCATTCCCTTCTTGGAATTTTCACAAAGATTTTCCTATTTCGTTCTTCCTTATTCGTTTAAGTAAAAGCTCCTATGTATGCTCCTTTTCAGCTTTCTCACAGTCTTAATTCGATTTAATAAGAGTGAAAGATCAGTGAAGTACTTAAATGTAGAATTATGTTGAACAACTCTTGAAAAATGGACTCAATGGGCAAACTAATTCCTCTGATGTCAAAATGCTAATCACATTCGTCATCGTAAATGGACTACGTTCGTTTCCAAGATACGTTATAGAATTTAACGCATCGAGCCATTACATCCTGTATTTTGGAGCAGAACTGGCGGTTTAAGAGGCGCTCTTGCATTATCATCGCTCTGCGAGTTGAGAGCTAGTTGGACCCAGTAGAATTGACGGTAATCTTGTCTGACGCGTAAAACGAATACTGCGGGATGAACGTGCAAAGTTCTCTGTCGGTTCTGGTATCGTTACAATTGGCTCTTTTTGCTCCGCTATCATTACACTTAATAGATCACGAAACTTCCCCGAGCATAAACGTGAACATGATGTAATGCCAATTGATGTCAAATGTAATTTTATAATAGATAGTAAAATATACATTAAGTTCCAGTTAACTTTTTGCATTCCGTCGAGTGTGACATCAATTTTGTTCATATAAATGATTGACATCTGCAGTTTATATCCGCCATATTTCGTAATACTATTTCTAGTGGACTGCCTTTTTGATTTCAACAACAGGAAGTTATCGGAGATAGAATGAAAAGACAAATTCGGTTAACATCGCTTCTCGACGTAATTCTAAAGCACTCCAGATAAAGGAGATTCTTCGTTCTGATTCGAAGTCTCATTATCGCTGGCCCGAAGTTTGCTGCTTTAAAGATAAGCCAGTGCGTAGATCACGGAGATAAGTTTCTTTTCCTTTAATCACGGTTAGGCAAAGTTTTCTTTTCAGTCGGTCGGTCGAAAACAGAAAGTCCCGGACGCTGTTAACCGCGCGGAGAGCAACTAGCGCGCGTTCCTCTCAAGAAGCAGCAACTTCTAAAAAGTTTCTTAACTATCAAATCATCGGTTATCACGGTTTGCCCATCTTGCCGCGTGTATTCGAATCCCGTTTCGCCCTTGGGCCCTCCACGTTCTCCCTCGGAATCTTTAATTAAATATCCCCTCGAGTAGTCGCGTCGGTGGGTATCCGCGCGGAAAATCAGCGGGTTCGTTTACAATAAAATTATTTAACTGGAAATGAAGAGCTCTCTCGCATAGAGGTTAAAGGTCGTAAATGGTAAAACATTCGAGGGATGAGTAGTTACGATTCGATCGCGTTATAGGTATAATTTCTACTAATTTCTCTTCGGATTGGAAAGAAAATTGGGAAACGGGACGATTACCAGCGCGGAATACGCAATTACGAGTAAATTCCGCGGTTGTTTCCCTGGATCAGAATATAAAGGCCGCGTAATTACGTGGACAAAATTACATCGTGTTTTATAATCAACGTAATCACAACGCGGCTGGCGCATACCGACCGATGAACAATTAACGTTCACGTATCGGACCGACCATTTTATCATATTAATCGTCCGGGCAGATTTCGTGAATCGTTTTCTATCCAGTATCATTTTCCAATCTCTCGTTTGTTTACTGCCGGCCGCGCCGCGACGGAAATCAAACGTGCACCTCCATCCGAAAGATAACGCCTCCTATTCTAGTTCTTAACTTTCTTCATACAACTTCTTCCATTTGTCGTTGTCGTCGTATCGCGTCAGCAAGTCACGCGGACGAAATTCCGCTGGAACGGTGATAAAAGAAACGACGGTGGACGCAGAACGGAGGCGAGGATGGAAGGGCGCAAAAAACTTTGATAAACCAGCAATTTTACGCCGCGAGCTCACCTGAATACTATTTTTTAGAAATATTGTTCACGCTGCATAAATCGATTGGAATACCATGAAGTCTCGCATTCTTTCCTAATTTTGCATGGTGATTGGGAAGGTGGGGGGATTCTGGTCTTCTCATCTTTATTACTTTCTAAAGAGGTTGATACACCTTACTTACACCATACTTCGTAACAGGAAGAGTTGTAGGATTCTTTTATTTTTAATCGCTGTATTATTCATCTATTTTAAAAATCGTAGGACACAATACGTACGAAACGAGGTTTTCGCGCGAGATAGACCGATAGTAGCGCGTGCGGGATAATTGGAGGATTCAGCAAAACGATCAGCAGTCAAACACATTATAACGCGGAATCGCGTCCCGTGAAAACGGCCACGTAAACTTACGTTCAGCCCGGTGGTGTGTCAGCCGTAGATTCACGTAATTAGCGTGCTCGCTGGTAATGAAGCCCCCCATTATGGGCCGGGCCGTCGGTTAATTAGGTTGCCCGTTGATTTATTGCGATCGTGAGGTGTCCGGATGATGGAGGCCGCGTGGTTGCATCCTACGCGTCGCTTCCTTCCATTGAAATATATGTATAGATGAAAACAACAAAAGGCTCGTTTGTCCGGTAATTGAAAGCGTTCCCTCGTTTTTGATTCTGCGTCGATGAATAAGGGGATAATAAGTTCCAGTCGTTCGCTACCGGGTGAACGCGTCGGCATTGATTGGGGGCGATACGTGTACGTGCAATTCCTCTCGATGACAATCGAATAAGATTCAGGAAAAAAAGCGTATCCTATAAATCAAGAGTCAAGGTAAAAGGGACACGCATGGTCGGAAAGAACCCCTGGCAAATTGGCCAGTCTACCAGGAGGAAACAGCGTTCCTGGACGTTGCTTCGAATTTACTTAGCCGCGCGTATAAATCACGCAGACCGCGAGTCCCTGTATATCACCGAAGCCTCTAAGCAAAGCGGTCGCGCGCGTTTACTCCCATATTTATCCGGACAAATTTATGGTGCTCATTTATTATGAAAATTGATATTTCGAACAAGAGAACAGTTCTGAATTCACGCGTACCGTCGCGTCGCGTCGATGCGAATAAAATCAATTTCCGGGCCTGTTGAGCGTCCGGTGGCGTGCGTCGATCGGAAGGATGCACGCGACCGCTTTTCCGATGCGCTTTTATAATAATTCAACGCCGCTCGCAGCCTTTGTTACGCGTTATCGACGAGCAATCATAGCTATAACGTGTTCCGTTGACGGACCTGTGCCACGAAATTCTCCGATTTGATTGAAAGATTTGTGCGTCGAAATTGCTGGATAGAAGAGCTACACGAACTAGAATTTTAAACAATGGTCCATCGCGGTACGTATGAAAAACGATTCTTTCGTGGCTTAAACTCGATGTTAAATTGAAATGCGTTCAGACCGTTTATCCTGTTCGACGAAGTACGCGTTCCAAACGAAACTGGGATTAGTTGGTCGGATTGTGAATTATTTTAACGACATGGCCCAGCCAGGCTCGCCTTCTATTGTAGGATTTCGCCGGTTAAGCGTTCTTTTTATCTGGTTTCATCTATCGATTCTCTGTATTCGGATAAAGTTCGCGGGATCCGGTGGATAGCTAGTTCACTTTAAAATTCATTGTTCATCGACAATGATTTCAGCTTTTATCGAGAAAAGAATTCCTTTGTCCTGACCCCGAGGTGAGGAGCTGGAATAACGCGGTAATCGCGTCTAAGGATAATATTGATTCTGGACGAAAGGATTAACCATGGTCGTGATTAAATATTTGACTGCACGACTTTCTAGCTCCAGATTCTTTATTTAACATTCGATAACGGTGTGGATTAAGGAGGAATTAAAACTGACGATTCGTACAAACTGCAATTACCTGATTCAATTACCCAGCGGTTTCCTTCAATTCGCATCGGATTAATTTGGTTTGAAAAAAGAATTCGAACTACTGTAATTCAAAGTAAAAATTCCGGTTACATTGTGCATTGTGATATTACTTCGGCTTCCGTTGGTAGGAAGAGCTAATTCCTCGAAAGGAGACTTAGACAGACGAGCTTCCGTAGGAAGAGAGAAGGGAAACGAAGGCGAGGATGGAAATTTCATCGGGATTTATTAGCCACGGGAAATCGACTGGGGGTTCGTAATGACCGAGGCATTGCTAATGGGACAAGGGAGGAGAGCAGAGCAAAAAAGTCTGGAACTGGATGCAAACGTAACAACGGCTGATGTAAAAGCGAACAAAATACCGTCAGGTGTTGTACCCATAAATCACGCGCCAGCTTTCTCAGTCTTCGTCGTGACACGTTTCGCGCTCGTGTTCGATTCTGAGAACGGTGCCACTTGCACAAACCTCCTGTCGTCACAGTCAATTTTATTGCACAATTTACAACACAGATTGAGTCGATTATCTGTCTATTACGTTTTCTTTGTGGGTCTCTTCTTACATTAGAAATCAGGACGCCGAGGCGTTTCTAATTGCGAGAAAGATTTGAAATTAGTTCAATTGCACGCGAGATCTCGAAACTCGGAGTCGACGAGAGGAGAAATTGTCGCCGGGACCGAAGTCCCACGCACGTTGCGTCGCTTGTCGCACGGAATCATTAATCAGAAGACGGGTGGCTAGGGATGAAAGGTTTCGTCGCCCGAGCCCGAGAGACCGGAACCTTATCTCGGACAGCGTAATTTTTCTGGTGAACCGTTGGTAATTACAAGGCATTATGAAGCATCGATGCGAGCCGCGGCCTCGTTATAAATCAAGACGGATTCAACGCGCGAGAACCGAGAGAGACTCCTACGAAGAGGGGAAGAGATAAATCACTACGCTCGGCCCGTAGCCGTGCGCCGTGAGCGGAGAGACACAGGGTAGTTTGTGCCGGCGCAGCGCGGCGAGGCGCGGCGAGTCGGTTTTTAAAATTCGCCGATCGGTGAACGGGGTGAACCGACGCGACTGCCGGTTTTATTCGCTTTTATCAGCTTTTCAGCTGGCCCCGTCCGATACGCGGCCATTGTTCAGGCATAATTAGATCGTTCGGCCGCCGGATCCGCGGTGTATTTATTACCTTCTATGCGAACTCGGCTCGCAGGTGGTATGGCCTGTCCGCGAGTGTGCGCGTGCATTCATGTACGAACACGCGAAACGGCGAGCCCGGTCACGGCAAACGGCAGGCGATAACTCAGTCGGCAGGTATATAATTATCAAACTGCGTAATTGTTAATTATTGTGCCATTGTTGGCGACCGGTAATTAATGCGGTGCCAAACTCCCCCGGTACGCGTCTCACGCGATCGCACGATTGATCGGCGAAACCCTCGCCTTTTTGCATCCGCCCTCGAACGACCCTTAAGTGCAGAGGAAGTCGGACAAGTGCCTTCTTAGCTGAAAACAAGAGTCAACTAATTTGTGTGCATTGTTCTTCGCGTTTCCCACGACTCTCGTCAAGCCGTGACTCATCCCAGACTTACACCTTCAATTTGCATTACAAACAATTTTATGTTTTATGCGTATTTGTTTGTTGCGTAACATGAAATTGCATTGAATTGTCCTAAAAGAGATTGTCTTCCCAGAATTCGATTGATTCGATCATATTCAAATCGCTTTGTCTTCTCTTGACACTGCTTTAATTGCCCGCTGTCCTTGAAATTGCTTTCTAGCATTCGGAACGCTCGGACAGGGACATTATATTTTACGGTTACATGTTTCACTGGTTATCGATCTCGATCTGGCAATCAGCGTTCACCAGGTCGAGATGCGCTGGTAGCTGTCTGCGCGCGGTGCCCGCGGAAAATAAATCCAGTCGGTGGGCGGGCGGGCGCGATCGATCATTCCCGCTAATTAATTCATCCGTCAATTAGCAACGCCGCGTGTGCGTGGAACCGTCCTCTCGCGCTTAAGAGATTCTGACCGCGTGAACGCGATAGAAGGAAAGACCGAAAGAGAAAGGAAGATGCCAGGGTGGGTAAAAGAAAAAAGAAGGGTGCGCCACTCTGGGAATTTAATTAAACCAAGAGCGGAGAAGCGAAGGGTAAGGCGATACAAGAAGCCTCGGCATCGACGCCACGTTCTTTCGACTAGCCTTCCTAATGATATTCTCACTACGCGACGAAATGCAAGGGCCTAATTTCGCGTCCGTTCTTAAGCGCTTCCTATCTTTACTCGCAAAACGATGCTCGGCTTTTTCTGCTTGTTCACCGGAGCGGTGCTCTCGAATTCTCTACGCTACACGATTCACCTAAAAGTTACTAAGCACCAAGACGTTTCGTATTCAAACCGTTTACCGAATCGTCGCCTTTTAAACCTTGCGAATATGGAAGTCTCCCACTGTAAAAGTCGTTCACCCCCCACGGTTAAGAAGGGGATGCGCGAATCTCGTTCGTAGCCGGCAGTGATTTGTGAGCAGAATGTTGCTCCATTAGGGAGGCGTTTAGGGAGACGCTTTTCCTCCTTCCGGCTACACGCTGTCGTAAGGCTTTATCCACTGGAGTCATATCTGCCTATGCATCACAGCTTGATGCACTAGCCCGACATACTTACATACGTATATTCGACGATACTCAGACTGAAATCTTTTGAAAGAACCATTTATTCCTGTCTCGAGTAATGTCCTTTACCTCGTATCCGTTTTAATCGCGATAATTTTTAATTAGCCAATTTTTCAATACATCCGCGAGATACGAACACCGCCGCGAAACATTGAAGCCTAACTGTGTTCGGGCTCGCGTTCACATGGATTCAAAGGACGGGCGCACAGTTTTTATCGACAGCCCGAGCCCGATAATTAATTATCGTTCGATGGATATTACACCGGTCTCACCGGCTCTACTCTATTTCACCTATCCGGCTTACAATGCAACAACTGCCGTTACCGGAAATAAATCACGCCATTTTCGACCGAGCGTGACTAGTCCATTAGTCATTAGCGCGTCGCTTATTACGATTCCCGGTCCGACTAGATGCTGCGCGGCTAAGGAGAGTCTAATAAATTATAATTAGATCACCGAGTCACGCGGGGTGGTCCTTGCTCGATTCGCAGCTTCCGAGTGCATTATAGACGCCTCCTTTTGCCTAGCGGAGATATAAATCACGAACGTAATGTTGCAGGCCCTGTCGAGAACGGCCACCGTGGCTGTCCGAGTAAAAGGCCTCCCTTGTAACAGGGTTCTTTCCTTTTCTCGAGCTGCCACTATCAGATCGGTGGCACCTCCTCTTGCCAATCGCCTTGCTCGGCGTTACTCTTAATTGATTTGAAAATTGCGACCCCAGAGACGGCGAAAAGCGGCCTCGAAGCACGCGATCGTCCCCTTGCTCGCGAGATATTATCTCCTACGGTGGTGCAGCAAATGCTTGTACCGTTTCCAACGACTGTTCCTTCGATTACGACTCGTACTTCTCCTTGGCCGTAGACTTGTGTAGTTGTATGGAAGTATCATTAACAAGAAACGTGCGATTCGACTACTTTAGGGAAAAAATCTCTATTATCTGCGGAAAGCTGACTGCTCCAGACGTTTCCTAAGTAAAGTCTTGGTGAAGAGTGTTTTTATGGAAAGAGCAGTCGCATTTCCTCTCTTTCCTTTTCTTTTCCTAGGAATCGGTTTTGAGTAGGAATGAAATTTCTCGGCGGAACTGGAAACGGTGGATATAATTGATCGGAGGATCCAGATGGGGGTCGACTTAATCGAATGCAGATTAAAGTTCGCATCACCCAGTCGAAATTAGTTTTCGCTGCTAACAGCATCATCGGGAATGGGGCTGCGTGACACGTTCATAAAGTCGGAGCAAAAACGAACGAATTTGGCACGGATCCAGCGGCCTCCACCAGCCTTTTCCACATAAATCACCTGGCCCCCGGTACCCCCTTCTCGCGCGATATTGGCGAGGGATTTGAAACAGGAAAAACGAGCGAAAAATAGGATAGACTCGGAACAATCGCGAAGCGCGAACGTCGTGCCACGCTTGAGCATTAGCCTCGGGTCACGAATAAGCCGATTTATCGATCAACGTCGTGAACATTTTTCGACTGTGATCAGAGAAAAAGAAGATTCGTTGAGATTAAAAATTTGCTCGGAAAACGATTTCTTCTTCCCTTTATATTAAAGCGCATGCTCTTCGTACTAAAGTCTTCACGTTCGCGTTGTCTTCATATCCATGATGTTTTGATGTCTTCGATATCTACTGAAGAGAAAACGAGACGAAAAAACATAGACGAAATCCAAGAGTATTCATCAATACAACAATAATCTATGAAATGGACAGTTGAAAAAACTAAAATGATAAAACGCTATGGTACATACGAGTGCGAACCCAGAGAAAAAAAACGATAATTAAAATCAGAAACAACAACGAAAGGAACTCTAGATAAATATAAACCAAGATAGAGTAAGGGTAGAAGGCACGAAAGGGTGAGAAAAATAGATGGGCATCGCGATATGAAATTCACTAAACGTCAATAGGTTAATGCGATGAACGCATTATCGGCAAAACAGTTCCAAACCTTTTGACAAGTACGGGTAGCCGCGTTGTCAGTTTGGTGATCAGTCCATTATCACCGGTACCGCAACCTGTTCGTTAAACATCCGCCCGATCATATGTTTGCTCTATCCATTTAACTGAAATCGAAGAAAAATAAAAAAATAACTGCTCATCTGCGTTCAGGGTAAGACGTGAGCGTGAATGAAATGATCGTTTGATGCTCATTCAAGCCGTTGAATGGTCAAACGCTGTACGCTGGATGCGATCGAACCGGTTAATCTGCATCGTATATCTGGAAGAATCATCGAGATGACTGCGGCACGAGGCCTCTATCCACTATGCATAGACAGCGGCCCGATTCGCGGCTGTACGAATCTCGTTTTCTCCTATAGCCTCCATAGCTTCTCTTCTGACCGAGATAAGCCGTGTTCTCGGCTGAATCCTTAAGGATGCACGTTGCGAACCCTCGGCGGAGGGAGTAACGGCCAGATAAGAGACGGGTCGGGGTATCGTTGCGAGCTATTCCAAGGCACGTTCGTCGAAACACGGTAATATTAATAGCGTAGCTGTTTCACCCTTTCGACCCCTTCTCGATATCCTTCCCAGTAATTTTCGTAATCCCCGATACCGGCTCGGTAAATATCAAAGCACTCTCCGCTTTCTGATAGCCCCTCATCCTCCACGTCTAGTCTCCCCGGACTTGACTAGTGAAACCCGGAGCGTCTGGTTAGATTTTTTTGATACTCGTTCATGGATTAAATCTGTACTCCAAATTTCTTACAATACAATAAAAATTGGCTGTGCTCTGTGATAATCGGAGTATTGATTCCAACAATATAAATAGCCTACGTCACCAGGTTGGATTTCATTTCTTTACAAATAGCGAACACGAAAGAAAACTTATATAAAAGTTTTCCCTGAAACTCTAGCGAGTGCATCGAGCGCACCAGTGGTCACTATTGGATGATACGCTACGGGTCGCACGGGCGATCCATCATTCCGCGTCACCGACGCACCATGCTACACGGTCCGGCATAATTTGTTCGCTCGATTAGATATTGAAAAGCTGTAAACCCGGTCGGCCTGGTCTACCACGAGTAAAGCAAGGGACTCGCATCAGCCATACACGAGCGATGTTGCGTTCGCCCTGTTCCTATCGTTCCTGATCGCAATAGCCGAGATTGAATCTCGCGAGGTGTCCACAAAATAATCAGCCTGCCGACGCGTATAGTATTCGCCAGGTAAAACGTATATTCGCGTCAACTAATTCCCGAATTTCGTGTAAAGTCACCGAATTGACTACGGAGCATGAATGAGCAAAACCGATGTAGGCAAATGTTATATCTTTTGTGTATCAAATTTTCTATAAATCCATGAAATCCCCAATTTATTACATTAAAATCAACAGATATTTCCTTGCGTTTTTTTCTTGGCCAGGTGGTCATTATTTTTCTGTCTTATCCAGTACTGTTGTTTTACTTTTTCAGTCACATACAGTTAAGAGTAATTTGATTAGAAGTTTTTAGATAGTTTTGCGATTTCTTACGATTTTACACAGAATCGGTCGATCGAATTTTATGCTACTATCGCACGTGCGTCGCCCTGTGCACAGCCATGAACGGCCCGCCGTACAAAAAGTTGGGTGGGCCACCATTGTTACGCAGTCCACTTGTTTCGCTGGCCGATGCCTCTTCGATCCATCCAATTAAATGTCCACTGGTCTTGAGAGGCAACAAAGTCGAGAGGGAACATCAAAATCCAACCCACGAAACGAGATACCGAAAGCCCGGACAGAAGCTCGAGAGAAGGAGATTGGAATCCGAGCGGACGCGAGATGAAGGAATTCATCACCTGGCGGAAGATGTCCCCAGCATTTGATCCGTTTCTCCGTCGCCTCCGTTCTGGTCGCGCCCAGGATTCTCTCAGTTCGTCAGCAAAAACCATCAGACTTCTGTCGGCACTCTTCTTTAAAGTAAACCCTTCGGGGTTTATCAGAAAAGCGTTCTGCTATTCAAAGCAATTTGCACATGAAATGCATTTTCTCGTCGATAGAAATTTCGAAATTCGATTATTTTTTCTAATCATGACTTTTCATCATTGTCGTTTAAAGAAATTGAACGTAGTTAACGCGTCACTGTCAAAGTGTTAGCTTGAGTTATAAGGCGTTTCACGTGTCTTCGCCGGATAGATCAATTTACTTCCTAGCGTCAGATACGAGCGTGATTTCTTTTCGGATATTAATTGGACGACCGACAGATGGTCCGACCGAATCAATCAATGGTAGAATGTACATCTCACGCATCAACGAATGTATATCTTTGTTCGTATTCAATTAAACCTGAATTAAAAGAGGAACTATTCTTTTCTAAATGTTTAATTTCGCGTCGAGTAGTATCTGCCAGGTCAATTTGGCCTGGTTCAGGTTGGACACAGAAGAGGTAAACGCGGATTCGTGGGGACCTTGGACGGGCTTACCGGCCCATTCGTCACCGGTTGACACCGGTACCGATGCGTTTTTGTCTTCCTCCTTGGACTTCTCCCTCTGGCCGATTTCTGTCCCTCGCATCCTACCGATGAAAGTCGATGGAAAAAATTCACCGCGATCCCGGAACGTGCCTCTGCTCCCCTCGTTTTTACTTTATTCGAGACAAGTCCTTTACGTTTTGATACGGTATAGTTACTCAATATTTTTAGCACTGTATCACATCAAACCAGCTGGTAACAAAGAATTATTAAACCTTGTCTGACATCCTCAAACTTGACTAACGCCTCAGAAAGAACTTTAGTTTATCGAATAGGGGAAGATAAATAAAACTTGCATGGACTTTATTTTACATTGGCTGACACAAAATAGGAACGTTTGTTGGTTACAATAATGATTAGAACTAGTCTGCGAAAAGGATGCCGGGTCGCGTAAATGGGACGTTTCTGTTCGTCGAGTTATCGGCTCATAAGCGCCGCGACAAAAACGAGCGAGATAGAGGCGAACGGCCGCTAATCCAGTTTTCTGTGAGCCTTGATTGCACGACTCCACGCCACGTCGCCCACGCCACTCGTATCGCCGATCTCAAAAGCCTATGACCTAATTAAAATTCTACGTAGCACCAAAGGTTTCAGCCATACCAATTTTACTCTCTATTCTGTTTCAATTTTTTCATTTTAATACATATACATATGTGTATGAGGATTATTTGGTTAGGGGTTAGAATAAAAATTATGAATAAATTTGAAATTTGAGTCAAGGTTAATACATTGGGTAAGCTCTCTGCCCTTTACTTTCAATTAATTTTGTTCACTAACGATGGTGATGTGTAAAATCCTCGGAGCACATAGATAGTAAGCGAACGTCAATATTTGAAGCGGAATGATCGATCTGGATCGCAACGAACAAGTAATTGCGATTGCTCTCTAATTATGTACCAAGCGTTAACGCTTTTTTTTTTTTAAATCTAAGTCCATGATCGATAGATAGCTCGGGGGCTATCTGGAATAAAATGTACAGGACAAAAATGAAAGATTCGGAGAAAAAATAATTGTCACCGATTAAACCAATCAGATCACGCCTGTTTCGAGACAGTTTGGTTAACGAGCCAACTAATCGGTGGTGTGACTAATTAATGCGTTCAGAAACACCGTAGCAACTTTGTCACGACCGATCATCTCTGTGTTTATCCTAAGGGGTTGCGCGTAATTATACGTAAGGGACTCGCTCTAACGAGACCGTTAATAAAAAAAATGTTCCTCGCTAATCGAAGCTCGCTCTTTAACCAACGCGATTTCGCGCCGCGATAATCGTTGATTACACGTTTTATCGGAGCACTCGACGCGTTGTTACTTCGCCGATTATATGCTCCCAATCTCGATTACGCTAAGTATTGTTTGGTCACGCGTGTAATTTTCACCGGAAAATCGTTACTACATACACACATACCGCGTGATCTCTCCCATTGCCGATTCAATTAGGCTAATGCGATGGCTCTCTTATTGAGATGGCCTGCTCATTTTTGCTTTCATTGGTGTAGTCGAGATTTTACTCGTAAATGGATTATCCAAATTGATATTGTCCGGAAAATTGAAGGGGATTGCAGGATATTTTATTTGAGGGTATAATTTTGATTTTCTATTTTTGTAACATATTTCATGATAAATTTATTGGAATGAATTGAGTAATGTTATTACACTGAAACTACGTAGAATACGTACCTTTCTACATTGTATCGCATTAAAATTCCAGCCAGCTAACAGTAATTTCGAGAACGCTGGGGACTGGGTGAGCTGGGGTGGGTAGGGTATGTACGATCGTTGAAATATGATGAAAATGAGTCGATGCTCGACGGTGAAATTACGGTAGTAGATACTCGCGCGAATTATTGACCCAGATTCTCGGCCGCATCTTCGTTCATAAAAAACAGTAGGGCTCGCATCAGTCAGAATTATCTCTCGCGGCAATAACTTTGATATATGCGCCCTGTGTACACGTGTGGGCGACTCATTACGTTAAGTCACGACCGAGTTGACTCCCCTAATCGAAGGTTAAATCGTGCCGCATGGCTGGACTCGATGTCTGTATTTTATTAACGCGCTGGCCGTGAACGTCGCGCGGAAGGGTTGAGGCGAGAGAAAAGCTCTCCGATTCGTGAACCGGCCACAACGGCCAGACGAGAGTGACAGAATTATTCATGAAGATCTGTGCTACACTTAATTCGTTAGGCGTTTCGAACAGCAAACTACGATCTCTTGTCGGGTTCCTCGGTTGGTACCCTTGGTCAACATTTGATAATATCTCGAGACATCTACCGAAGGAGTACTGGAGAACTTTTCCAAGAGAACACGGTTTACATTCTTTGGTCTCCCGGTGGAAAACTCCGAGTCGAGAAAGTTTCGAGGATCGCGCGTGGACAAGAGTTGTCGCGAGACTACTTCGAGATACAGTTCTACCTCCTAGAATCCTTAAGCTTCTACTGCAATTCCCAGACGTATTGTCCTTAATTGGTCTGCAAAACAAACTTGCCGCAATCTTATCATACTCAACTACGTTGTTTCATTTTTAAAAGTACCTCATGATTAGATTACGGGAGGAATCTACCTGAGCGCTTCTGGTGGATCGGCAACAAACCCGTGGAGCAACGCCGAGTCCCTTTCTCGAGTATCGGTAAAAAGGCCCGTTTCTGATCTCGGGGTTTCGTCGCCAGATCGTGTTGTAAGTACGCGGGGCCCGTTGGTTGGGCCCGTCGCTGTCTACTTTATCGGTTCGGAGTTACCTCGAAGAAGGCATAGGAGGGCTGGGGCCGGTCCATGGGGCCGTTCGGGCCTCGTCGAAACCGGTTTTGACGCGGGGCGTGCACAGATCTCTCGGTGGAGATTTGAATTTCACCGCAAAGAGTGGATCCTCTTCCTCCTTCTCGCCGCCCTTCCCCTTTCCCGAACTGGGAAGAGGAGGCAAGGCTCGCGGCCTGGTACGAACGGAGGGTAGCTCGATGTTTTCTCCTGCGTCGTTTGTTTTCGGCTCGCTCTTACGCGTTTCAAGAACGATTACACGCTCCTTTAGCATGGATTTTTGACGGGCCCGCCTCGAAGTCTTTATCTGACCATAAAATAATTCACTTGTTCCCTTTTTCCCACTGGGTCGAAATCGTTAGGATTTATCGGCGGACTTCGAGTCTCTCCAACGTGCGAAAGAAGAACGGCATGTGGATCTTGATCGGTGTAAAGTAGACGCGAGGGACAGGCTGGCTGGGGATTCTTCCGCTGGCCGAGTGTAAACGACACGCTCTTAAAATCTGACGCGCGACAGGTGCTCCGGTGGCCACGCTGGGAGGGCCGACGCGTCCTCGAAATTCGGGCTCTCACACTTTTTCGAGCATAAGCTCGTTAATCAGCCATGAAGGCCTTTCTTGTAACCTCTTTGCACTTGCTTCTTTAACTCCTACTTAGCTTGATCATTGCTCTCGACCAGCTTGCCTGTTCTATTCCATGATAAAATTTTCTAATGTTCATCTAACGTTCAGCCGTGAGCAATTAAAACACTTATTTTATATATGCAGCACTCATGTAAATAGGAATGCAGTTTTGTATACAAGTGCATCGCGATAGAAATATCAATCTCAAAAAGCTTAATAAGCTTTCTTGTTTGCATACGGTTTCATTGTTAGTTCTACAACCTTGTCACTCGTCGGTTTCATTTATGCTTATACACCCTCGAACTTTGTGTACCGTAGCTCAGCAACGAGACGAGGTTTAATCTCCGCATAATCGTGGTCTCGACCAAGTAGAGGGGAGTCAGAACTGGGTACGGTAGTGGTCGTCGGCCCCTGTTCTGGTGAAAGATAGCGGCGGCCTGAAGACCGCTTCGAATGCTATGTGTCGAGATTCAAATAGCATTCGAAACGAGGTCCTGCGAGTTTTGATAGAGTTCCGTTTTTCAACAAGGAACATTCGATAGCAGTTGACTACATTCATACAGAAGCTGCCCGATTTCTATCATCTACGAAGCTTATTAAAAGTTGGAAGTTTTGTCGAGACTTTCAAGACGTTCTCGTTTCAAACGAGAGCCGAAACGATTTGAATCACCGTGGTTATTGAATAACTTGGAATTTCCTTCGAGGCAAGTTTCGAGCGGCCATCGCAGAGATTCTCCACCTCTCCTCTTCTTTCCGGGGCCTCACGGTGTCTACTCACGCGAAGGGTCGTAGGAGGCCCGCGGGAGTGGGACGCAGAGTGGTTGTACCAGGGGAAACGAAAGGGAGACGAGGAGAGGAGAGGCTGGAGCTAGCGACGAGTTGCTTGCCTCTAGCTAATCGCACGAATTTTCAAACGATCGCTTCGCACTTGAACTAGTTGGCTGGCTACGACACTTCATTGTTTACGACGCTGGATGAGTCGGAGGCCATGCTGGATTCTTCTCGTCGCTGTAAATCAAAATTATAAGGTGAAACACGCTTCGGGACATGCATGTCCAAGGGATACACCGATTAAGCTTCTTTCTTCTGGCCCTTTTCTTACTTTCACATTCTTTTTCACGTAATCCTCACTTCAGTCGATCCTTGGGGGCTGTTGACCAAACGAGAACAGCTCATATAAACAAATTATATTCTGCAGAATAATGACAATAAACATGTGTTCAATTGTAAATAGTGGAAATAAAAGTCTTCAAGTGCTGAAATAGGTTTTGTATTATGTATCGTCACAGCAGTCGTAATTGTTTCCAGCAATTTACGATGGCGAACTGGTTTGACCGTAAGCGCCTATCGTATCTCGGCTTATTGTCGGCCACTAAAAGCTAGTTATGAAACATTCGGAAAGTAGGATATTTGTGAAGGTTTTTACTCCCGGTAAGCAACTATGCTATAATGCCTCTCAACCATTAAGTCAAACCGCGTTCACCGTCTCCAAGGAGCATAAATCACGGGCAAAGGCCTTCCCTAAGGAAGGTACAGGTAACAAGCAATTAACAATGAGCCGCTGTTCGACTCAGGTAGCAATTATCTACCTAGAAATCGATAAGTCGCCGCCAAAAACACGTCGTCGTCCATGCACGCAATTAAGGAGTAAACCTTTGCCTGGAAATGTTGATAACTAATGGCCGAGTGTCTCCCATGAAGCAATTAAATATTGAGTTTGAAACGTTCTATATACGTAGAAGGATTTGTTTTTTTCTACTTCGACTAACGAAGGTTGGGTCAATTGCGCGTCGACCAATTAGTTTCGAACGGGAGACAGCGGGTATGAGATTATTCGGTTTTTCCAGTTCCCGAAATTCATAGACGAGCGGATGTTGGCGAGTATTTTGATACTTCGAAACATGTGTACGTCCAATGTACGCGATTCAAATCATATCGTGAAAACCGGATGATGAATTCCGAAGAGCAAGGTACGTATCGTACCAGATGCTGTTCCTGTTATCGAACAGGCGGTTGCACCCCGAAAAATATCGAAAATCCATGAGTCGAAACCAAAACTTTTATGCGATATCGTCGCTTTATTTAGCTTTCATTGTAACCGGGCAAAATGGAATGTACAGTGAAATAAAATTGTTCACTATCGCACGTTTCTATATTCTGTAATCTGATTTCTCTTACTCTATTGTCCCATTATTATTTCGCTCTGAAAATGAGAAAAGAAAAGAGAACGACGATATTTCTTTGGAAATTAACAAGTGCATCGAAATTCCTGCGATTCTGATTGTTCAGAAGAGCAGAGGTGGTAAAGAGGATATGCACCGGATTTTACGAATTCCTTCATGTGGATTTGTAAACAACAGTTCATCGAACGAGCGAGAATCGCAGTCGCCGCGTGTTATTCGAGCGGAACTCGGGGCCCCTCGCGAGAAGCTCGACGTAGACCTAAGGTTGAGTCTAGGGTCCCAGCCATTTTTCCACGCAGCATCCGCGAGCAACGGTCCAGTCGGGGAACCGGAGCCCCCACCTTCGGGGCCCTAGTTGTGTGTGTTACCCTGGCACCACGCTGATCGTGTTGCGTGCTCGTGTGGTACCTTCCACGTTCCCCGCGGCCAGGTGAGTCCACCGCAAGCTGAGTTATCTCGAAGCTACTTTAGAAGAGATAGGGCCCCGGCAGAGAGCCACGGAGCTGGGTTCCTGGCAACAATGACGCCCAGTTGAACTCGGGGAGTCGCCACACTCTTCTCTGCTCCTGCGAAACGCGGCTTCGTGTCACTCCGTTCGAAACGCCGAAACTTGATTACAAAACATACAAGACAGGTGCCTCAGGTCGTGTACCTGTCCAAGTTCTACGTGCATTGCTGATAAAGATCTCCTGGGAGAAGGAGCAACAACGACGATTTTCTAAAAATTTCTTGGGAAAAATGTTCGCATGAAAACATCTCTCGAGCTTTATTTTCTATATTATTCTTATAGAAGGTTGATCTATCAATTAACGTGGCTCGTTCAGTGACTTTATTCTTTCCTGCGCGTTACGGATTTCACAGTGAATGGTGAATTATCAACGGTGGAGGCGCGATGTGACCCCGTTCGGTTCTTAGTGGTACTCCGTGGCGGTCAGGATAGGTGTGATAAAAAAAACCGGAAGGAAGATGTGCGAGTGTGGTGGCGAGTGCGCCGAGGACACGATGCGCTGGCAGCTACGTCCGAGTGATTTGTGAATTGCTGACACAAATCTGCTGAAAGTGGTGCAAAAGGAAACAGGAAATAAGGAGCAGGTGAAAAAGGATAAGGTGCGACAGGGTCGAAAGTCAGGCAAGGAAAATTCTGGCCGATAACGAGCCTCGACCGGCTGAGATGGCCACCCTGGGCCTCTCCAAGGTCTTCATACTGGACAAGTACTTCACGGAGCTGCAGAAGTTCTGGGAGACCGAGAAGAAACTGCAAGGTACGCCACTGCAAGGTTCGGTCTCGATCCTCCTTTTCTCGTCCCTGCCGTGTTTTCATGGACGCTGCACGATGTAAATGCAACCATGGGAGGGGAGTAAATGGCGGACGAGCATTGCGGTTACCCTTTCCGCTTTTGTCCTTTTTTCTCCAGCATCGCTGTTTTTAGAAGAACGATTTCTCGAAAAAGAATAAAGTAGATTCAGAAAGGGAATCGGTAAAGAAATAATTAAACCTCCTCAGTGCGAGATGAAAGCGCGCGTGAATTAAGAGCGTATCTTTAATGGCCCTTGAAAAGCTCTGCCTGGCTAGAATGGCTTCATCTCTGCGTTTCATTCGTGCCTCTCGTCTTTTTTTTACGCTCCCGTCAAAGCCCTTTATTCAACGTTCAAGCCGTAATCAAGTTACAAGTGGCTACTCTTTTTCCGTGCCGGCTGGCTATCATATTTTCGGAATGCCAGCTTTTCAACGGCCACTAAAGGACACCTCTGTGCGCTCACGGTTACGGCCCTGTTCACCTGAAAACTACGAAGACCCGTGCGGTTACCTGTCGAAGTTACCCAGAGTTTTACAGTTAAAACAGTCTACGCGGTTTCTCCGCGTTGATTGCTTGCGCCGCATTCTTGCCATCAGATAAACGGGTTCGCGTTTTCCCAGGAAAATCCTACTGGATTTTCCTTTTACGACACCATTGTAACGTCGATTGCTTCGGTCATAACAACTCAGGTTCGAAGTGTTTGCTTTATTAACTCCTCGGCTGGAGAATGATTAAGAGTTTTCCTTCCTTGATGAAATTCATTTGAAAATGGGTCGTTAGATAAAGAACGTATTCATAATATCTGATAATAGAATCTTTCATTAGTATTCGTTCACTTAAATTGTTTTTGAATATAACAAGAGTTGTATGAAGGCATTTACGTATCTTTTTCCAAGATTTTCTATTTCTCCGAAATTACGTCGTGTACAATTCGCGACACGTACGCGTAATCTCCCAGATGCGAGAGAGATTAAAATTTCGGAGCATCCTACACGTCCACGTTTTCAGCCTCCGGCTCTCAACCCCTTTAGCTTTTTCTTTTAATTCTGCATGCGTTTTCTACTTTCTCGCTTCCGGTTCCGTTGTTCCGCACATATCCCAGTCTCCGAGCGGTTAACGAAATTTATTATCTCATCACGGTTTATTTTCCTTCCACCTCCCGCGATAGCAATCGTAATTCTTACTTTATACATTAATCCCCCCGAGGCATATTGTTTCCCCTCATAAACCACCACGCACTGAACCATTAAATGCTTTATCATCGTTTCTTATGCTATTCGTTAAACGAACAAGCGAGCAATGGGCGAGGCAAGCATCCACCTATGAGAAAGAGGAACAACAGAACTCTCTCTCTCTCTGAATCATCAACGTTTGGCCGGCTCTTCCATGCACAACTTTTGCCCTCGTCACGACTCTTTTCCTCTTCTTTGGTTTGCGCCCCTCGCTTCTTTCGCTCTCACGCCCACGCGCCTCCCGTTGTGCATTTTGTTTACGTCTCGTCCGAGACCTTTTTTGCATCGTGGCATTTGCGAGAAATTCGATTTCCGTCGTTGATTAATAAAAACGAAACAAACAGATTTCTGTAAATGACACTTAATATTAGAACTACCGGTCTTTAGTGGAAAAACGTCCATGCAGTTTTATTTAGTGTTGAAGATACCGCGTTTGCAGGAATCGTTCAGAGGATCGATACGGTCACATGAGTAACGGAATGCCGATCGCACGGTCCCAATTACGAGGGCAAAGGTGTTTCGATCGAACGATAAGCGAATAAGAGCGAGACAGATAGGATGATAGAAGGAGGACAGGAAACGGTTACAGGTCCCCGGACATCGTAATTACATTTCTTGTAGGAAAGCACGCGTAATTGTCTTCGGGACGTGGAAGATCTTTCGAGATATCGTTGCATTGTGCCAGTACGTTATTTAGCAATTATCCCGCTGGAGTAATTAATACTTTTTCAACCACCGTCATTAAAGAGTCCGTTCGTTCCTCGTCCCTTTTTCCCCATTAATCGCCGCGGACTCGGTTATATCAGACAAGTAGCGTTCGAGTTTATTTATCAGGAAGAAAATCGCGTTATGAATTTTAATTCGAAGCATTTTTTTGGTTGAACCAATTGGATTTCTCGCTTTAATGTTTTCCACGAACCGTTGAAGCAACTGGTTTCAGCGGTCGGTGTGAAACGCATCCGAGGGCCCGCACAGCCTTGAGATCGTTAACGATCGCTTTCGGCAACCGGTCGACCGCTCGCGTTCTCGTGACCTTAAGCCACGAATTCTTCCAGGGAGAACAACATTCTTCTCATAGGAAGTTGAAAGATCTAACCGTATAATGCTCTACGCAATCGTAAAAAAATGTAGTTACGACGAACTCGACTGGAATTCCTATTACTATTGGTTTTGTTACAATTGAAAAAAAGACGTCATTACTCTCTTCCGTTTCATTTTCCTGTACGCAGTGACCTGTGCGTATTAAGGAAAACGAAAATTTTATAAAATGAAGATGAATCCCAATCTGTATTGTACACAGAACATTCTTCGATATTACGTTCTTCCAGTTCAATCTAATGAAGAGTATACTCTTGTTTCATGCTTTGCGGATGAATTCCAATCTACAAAACCAATAGCCTGTAATATTCTTCCGATATTGTATTTCTCAATTTCGATTTGATGGAGGATTCGAGACGGAGTTCTTTGCAAAAAGGAAAATCCTGTACTTCCTGAACAAATTTAGTGATAAGCTTTTACTTCGTAGTCAGTATCGAAGAACATGCAGAATATAAAAAATCATATACGTATTATCATTTTGAAAGTTTTATCTAGATTGCTATAGTTTCCTATATTGAAAATATCTTATTTTGCATACATGTAAATTCGCAGTTTAATGGTAAGATTCAGCCGAAACAGAAAAGGACTATCTAGTACTCAATGAGAGGAACATGCGACATCGTTTACGAAGGAAACTAACTATAAGATCCTGTACTTTCTCGTTGCTCGTTCTTGAGTTCAGGCACGCGGTGCAACGGCCTAAGCGAGTGCTCGACCATCGCAACCGGCCAGCATCCCTGCGCACCACGTGTAAACATGAACGCGCATTATGCATAGGTGACCAGTGATAGTAGCGATGGCCTCGAGTGCATTCCGTGCGAGAACTTCTTTAAAAGTCGCCAGACCGCATCAGAGCTTAATCTCGTATATTTTATAAGAGATCATTATGAATAAATTCACTCGGAAATAGATTTCTTGAAATTGTATCAAACAATAAAAAATGTAATCTAATTCTATATAAATAGCGGAATAATTTGAACGAACAGATCGTAGGATATTTGCATAAGGACGACTAGTACGCATTAAGTAGAGTAACATTTAGCCGAGTAGATTTTGCGCAGATTAGTGCGCGCATAAATTGCGCAGCATTAGAGGGGTAGCTGGGTCACCACCTGAGGTACCTTCTAACTCTTTTCCCTTTATATGGGTTTGTTGGCGACGTTAATTTAAACCAGAAAACATGCGGTTTAAAATTCCAAATGTATTATAGTACCGGTCGTATTTCGAATTCAAGGCGTTTTTATTCAGTCCCGCGAGGTTACAGAAGCACACTTTCAGTATGGTACTCGTGGCACGATCGAAAGCTCGCGAAACGAGAAAATCGTGTAGGTCCGATGACCGAGCTTGTACACGCGTGTACGACCATTCCTCTTTGTGCAGGTCGCCTTAAGCGCTGCTCATACCGCGGACACATTGCTTCAGATGTATCTTGCGCGCTAATAGGATAGGTTTAATCAAAGTTGAATGAGGTACGCATTTGACGAAGTTGAATACCACAGAAAAGTAGTTAATCCGTTATATAGGAATGTCTTCTTTAAGGATGCGGGCTATATCCACCGAATGGTGGAGGGAATTGCGGCGGACTGAGGCACCGCTGCTCGCAATTAGGCTATTTTAGCGAAAAATCCGGTTAGACCGGAGTTCATAAAGTTGCCGGTTTATCCGCGAATTTTGTCGTAATTTTGTAGAATACCTCGGGAAATGCGTACCGTGCTGCGGACCTCATATAATTTTACTTAAGCGCTTTGACGTGTCCAGCTTTCTTAAATCTTGTTTACAAGCTACGCAACGCGGAAGCCGCGCATTTTAAGCTCTTTCCCCAGTTAAAACGCGCGTTTTAATAACTCTGGCCTCCTGTATCCGCTGCAAAATGTTTGTTGAACGATTGTTGACGGTATCACGTGTCTCTTCATTCTGCTCCCATTTCCAAAAACACATTTCCGCAATCTCGAATTAATTAAATTTCTATTCTATATAATAATGGTTTCATATGGAAACAAGAAATGCATTAGAGAACTTTATTTTGTTTTTCATCGTGCCAGAAATGGAAGTAGGAGGGGGAGTGAGAAATGATTAAGCAAGAGATTTTGGCCAAGAATTCCAGGTACGTTACTCATTGTGAGATGTGAACGTTCCTTAAGGGCAGAGAAACAGCCGGGATTAACCCGCATCTGATTAGACCCCGAGGTCGAGCCAGCCTCTCTCGCACACGTACATACACGTTTCAGCCACTCACACGAGCGCAACGCAAACTCGTTGGTCTCTTTCTTTTCTTCTGGGAATCCCTTGCGAGGCGGAACCCTTGTGTACCGCGCGAAGATAGAGAAATATACGAGTTTCGGTTTCACTCGAAAGGTGAAGAAGGTAGCCACGGACTTTCCCAGAGTTCTTGGAAGACATCATGCATTCCCTATTCCCTGCGTCATTGTCGGAGGTACTGCGCTAGCCACCGAAAATTTCTGACCAGTATTTCTTCTCCTTTCATCCTGATTAAAATCATTCTTGGTTACAGAGAAAAAATGAATTCGACGTTACTGTCTGAATTTTTTTTTTTTTTTGATTAATTCCAATAATCCTCGAAAGAATATTAAGAACAAGTACAGTGAAGTTTATCAACAACAAGCCTTTACTTTGGACCCTAAGAGAAAAAGCTCAGCCATTCTTCAAAGCTAACACTTCGAAGCTTTTGAAGCGGTGCTAGCCAACTTTTTTTTACAACCTCTCGAACAAGAGCGAACCACGAAACTACAGGGAACTTGAAGCGCGCCGAAAGTTTCGTCCGAATCCGGCTGTTTCTCCGTTTCACCGGCGAGCGTTTTCCAGCAGCCTCGTTTTTTTCTCTCATCCCCTTCTTGGCATCCTCCAATTAAAATTTTCGTTCTATTTGCCGTGGCTCGGGCCCGAGGGTAAAAATTTCGATCTCGCTCGCCGGAAAAACACTTTTATTCCTTTCCCGCTTCTCGAGCCGTTCTCCCCTCCCTTTTTTCTGTAAAACCCTCTACTACTCGTCGTTAGTTCGGTCTATCCGGTAGAAAGTTCCGCCGTTTTTCCAGAGGGGTGGCTTTTCGACTCTTTTCGTTGTTACACGTTAATCGTGTAGCAGCCGCGTGTAAAAGCAATTACGAACGATTTAGACCCCCTTTCCTCCTCTGTTTAAATCCGCAACTGGATTCGTCATTGGTTTATTTTGATCCGACGTCGAGAACTTTCGTCTGGCATTTCCTAAAGTTTACCCGTACGTATTCATCCGTGAGCACGTCTCTGAAGGAAGAGACGTAGATCGTCCCATGGACGAATTTTTTAAACTATGTTAATTGCTACTTCGCTGAACTGAGGTATTAAATTCTCGCCATTCCTCTTGTTCGTCATTCACGATTCGTTGCTGTGACGCGAAACTTGTAGGATTTTCTCGCAACAGATATTACGTCTTCTTATTACGTCGGATATCGAGAGGCATCTGGTTGGAGTACGAAACTGCAACGCGCTTCGAATTACGTTCGGTACCTTCCAAGTTCCGGCAGCATCGTGAAAATCGATCTTCATCATCCGTAAAGTATTATCTAATAGTATTCAGAAGCCGGAGACGATACTGGGTAATCGTAAACTTAATTAATAATCGTTGTGAACGTTTGGTGGCCGTAGAAAATATTTATTGTATTGTCACGCACTTTGTTAATATAACAAATTTTGACAGTCATAGCAAGTCTATTGTTAACAGAAAATTTCATGTAGTGCAGAATAATTAATAAATAGATTGTGAATTTTTACGTACAATCAAACATTTATAGTATCAGTTAAAATGGAAATTATTTTTATCTTTTAAGCATGCAATACACATTCAGTTTTTGTATTCTAAACATTTTTATACATTAGATGATATGTTTATATATGTTTTTATAAATGCATAAAATAACAGAAAGAAATATATGAGGATGTCACTTTTTCCTGTTTTTTACTCGTAAACAGTCGATTCTTTTCACGTATCGAGTAAACTCAACTCGAGAGAATCAATTTCTTGCATCGACGAATGCATTGGGAATTTAAATACGTTGCGCAAACGCGAGAAACGGCAATCCTCGAATATCCCCGGTCGCGAATGAAATGCCGTCAATCGTTCTTAGCTTTCGTTCCACCCTGTTCGTTGCTCGTCGTTCAGAAAATGATCCCCGTAGCGAGTTAACGCCATAGGGTGTAGAAGGCCATGAGAAGAAGAAGACGAAAAAGAACCTGTTTTCTCCGAAGGAGCATTTAGCCCCGAAGGTGTACCTGTTCGCTTTAATTCCGCCGCAGTAGGACCTGCTCGCTCGCTGTCTGCCTGCTTGTCCCTCGTATACCTGCCGAGCCCTTTTCTCATTTCAGCCGTTCATTTTTAGATCTCGTCTCGCGGAAAGTGACCAGGATAAATCAATCGTCGACGCTACTTATCGTATCGTCTACTCTTTGTATCTTTTTTCCGATGATTGTGCTTCTGAGGGAATTAAAATTTCATTGTTTCTACAGGAATCGAAATTGATAGTACAAATATAGAAAATACTCAGCTTCTGATACTGTAATTTATTCATAACTATCAAATTGTACAAAATTCGTTACTTCACTTTTAGTTCACTTTGATTGACATACATTACCAAGCACTTTACGTTAGTATTAAACGCTGTCACCTTATCAAAGTTTCATTTGTCAGTATCGATTGGTTATATTATCAGAGAAACACTATTCCGAAAATACGGGAAAACCTTTTATGAAATTTTGATTGACAATAAGCGTTATGTTTATTGCAGATCTGTCACTCATCACATGTGAATTACGTATTAAAACCAAACGACAATTTAAGTTTCAATTTACAGCGTCAATTGGAAATGTTTCCTTAAGCAAGTCACTCTTCGTGCATTTAACGTGCAAAACGGGTCGCTAAACTTTTACTTCATTGTGATATACGATCTTCTCTCGACGTCTCTCACTGAACTCTTCGACCCTCAGGGCACTTTCAGCTCTAGAACTTCTCGCTTCCACCCCTGTCTTCCTCTTCTTCACCTGTTTCCTGTTCTCTTTTTCCGATGAATTTCTCTTTCTTCTCTCGTCTTTCTTCGGCTTCTCTTCCTTCCCGCGTTAGTTGCCTTCTTTCGCTTCAAGCCTTGCTCGTTCTCTGACTTTCTTTTCCCCCCGTCCTTTTGTTTATTCCTCTCTTTACCGACCGCTTTCCTTTATTTGACTTTTTTCTCCTTTTCTTCACTTTGATTTAGTCCCCTTTCAAGTCTCCCTTCTTAATCTCTGTCCCGTTCCACCGCCCTTATGAATTTTCCTTTGCCCCCTTTTTGCCACTTCCTTTTTTTTTAATACTTCATCTCCACTTAAATAGTTTCTCGCACGAGTCTTCTCGTTAGTTCCTTCTCGCAGTCTCTCGTGGATTTCCCTTTTAATTTATTTTTTGTCACCGGTTCTCATGCCGTAATTTGTCTGCAGATACAGTTTTCGCCCTTTGATCCCCGCGTCTGTCGCTTTTACCCGAGCGACTGGTTTCCTTGGCTGCCTCGACGCCAACTTCCGGATTACGAGATTAGTTGCGTAACAGGCTTCGGGACTTGGGATAAGTTATTTAACGGCGCGGCTCGGCGGCCCGCGAATCGGTACGCGCTTTGCATTATTTACACGCCGGTTTCGTCTCACGCAATTCTCTGTTCTCCGACTCCGACTATCGGTATTCCGCGACACTAGTTTGCTCGATAATCGACGTTCGCAGCCACGTTAAACACCGCGTTTTATCTCATGTAGCTTAACACGGCGTTTATATCTTTTATACCGCAACCGCGTTGCGGTCTTCATTAAAAGATTTCAAAAGCGATATCGTTTCAAATTATCATTAACAGAATATTATATAAAAATATATAATTACGGTATACAGTCCTGCTTCATGAATTTAATAGAAATTTAACAAAACTTTTGAATTGTAAGGAATGAATCGAGATAGTAGCAAAGATGAATGAAAATGGCCGAATGCTGTCCCTGAATGAGTCAGAGAGGTCGAGCGCGAGTGTACGTGCACGGTGGCTCCGTGATTTTCACGTGGCCGCTCGTAAATCTCGGTTACTCGAGCCACCGCGAGGGAGGGTGGAACGGAGTGATTATTTTCTAAGAACCTCGTCGACGAAAATTTAGTCTTACCGGGATGATGTCTTTCGCAGTTGTGGAAAAGTAGACCGCCGGTTTTTTCCAGCCTCTTCGGTCGTTGCTAATTTAAGACGGAATAGGGTCTGGCTTTATATTTGGAGGAACGAGAACGGCTCTGCATACCACGTTCCCTTTCCTCGCGAGGATTTCTCTGCACTGCTTGTGGACAGCCGTCCATCGGGTACCGTTAATCCGAACCACAATAGCCGAGAGACGCTGTTGAACCGAGACTTCGTGAATCTGTCACGAGCTTGCAATGAAGTTTCCCGACAGGTATACCCGCGCCTCGTGGCCTGACCTGACGTTCGATCGACAAGTGTCTTTATGATGAATAAAAGGATATTACGTTAAAGGAATATTCGTCTCCTATGTGTAATCTTAATAAATTCACTTTCTCGGATTATACTTATAATTTCTGTAGATAATTATGTAATTCTTTGAATAAAAAGCGACATTACACAATTGTTTCTTAGCCCAAAGAACGAGAAATACAATTCTTAAAATTCTGTGTGTGAGAAGCATTTCAAGATATTCTAAGCAACAGACATTCATAGTTATTTGAATTTTCTATCACGTTTAACTGGTAGAGATTATAATTTATATAACATTTAATATGTAGACGTCTCAGCATCTAATCTAATAAGTAGGCGATAAAAAACGGACGCGACAACCCAACCTATTCACGCGCAGCGCGAACTACCGAACCGGGTGTCGTTGTCCCATATTCAGGCGAAACCAGTCGAACTGGTGGCTGTTGAAAATCACGTTTCAGCGTTCCACGATCCTTCGATTTTCCGTATCGCGAGAATACATGATAACGAGCCTGAACGACGAATCCGGTGATTAGGATTAACCGACGATTGTTCCTCGACCATCAGACACGACAAAAGAATAGAAATCCTTATAGGTTTAATTGAAATCACACCAGTGAGATCTACATATATAGCAAATAGAATTAGAACAGTAAAATTTGCGACACAATTTAGATTTGTCTACAGATAATGTTATGATATTAGAGTGTAGATTTTATGCATTCGAATAAAAATTTCATATATAGAAAGCATGCATGTTAGGCATGTAACGTGCAACATGTACATAAAAATAAATTATTATTTTTGAATGCTATGAAAATTCTCTATTTAGAATCTTTTATTTTTTATCTTGCACGAGAATTTACAGTTTAATTATAATGAACAGTTTTCAATTTGAACTGTAACAAATAAACAGCTCTTTGCCTATCGATCTGGTGTATGCATTAACCAGCTCGCTCGAACATTGCGGCGCACTATTGTGAACCAGTTGAAAATCAATAATTTCGCGGGTCGCGATCAATGGCTAATGGAGCGAGAACGAGTGGCGCGAAAATTTTTGCGGATAGTCGTGTATGCATAAGTGACGCGCACAATTTCCCTGTAAAATATTCACAGAACGACGGCGGCGGCGAAGTAAATTTTCCATGGGGCATGGCTATTAACGGAACGGGCTCGTTTCGTTGCGCCTTTAGCGGCCGGAGTAAATTGCCTATAATTTGAACACCCTCGAAAATTCATTGGGGAAATGCGACGCGAAAAGTCGACCCGTGGGCTCGCGGCACCGGTCATTTCGCGTATAGAAATAATTCATTTAGAAAACGAGGTCCGGCCCGAATTTGCGACCGGCTCTGTTTGCTCTGCCGCTCGCGAAACGCGCAATAACCCTTTTATCGGTCCCCCCTTCGCTCGTTTGCGAACCAACGCCGCGCGCATAACAAACATTCCCCACCTCGATCCGTTATTTGTCAGCCTACGAGCGAATTTTCTTTGAACCTCTGGGATATTGGCGATTTTCTATTTTTCCTCTAGAGGAATGAACTTATACTGGAATTTTGAAACCTTGATACATAGCCATTTCGACATCATCGAGATTTCTTATTTGGTAAGGTCACTTGAAGTGCGTTAATTGTTGCAGATGCCTCGTCGTCAAACGAAGCCGTGCACCTGCAGCAGCGCCTCAGGAGCCTGAGCACGGAGCTGAGCACGCTGAGGAATCGGCTGCACGTTAATCAGCCGCCGAACAATTCAGGTCCGAACGGCGGCGCCGCGGCGCCGTTGTCGAAGAGCCCGGAAAAGGGTGGCGTACCGTCGTCGCCGGCGCCCGCTGTGCCGCCGAGGACCACGCTTCCTGTTTCCGGCACGCTGCCCCACGGCCTCGGGCATCCTTCGGGGCACACGTTGACGGCGTCCGCGATCGTTCATCCGCACGTCAATCACGCCGGTGCGAACACGCTCGGCCACAACTCGACCGCAGCTAATAATTTAATATCCGGTTAGTATGTCGTGATGCGACATCTGCTGACGTTCCTATGCTCGATATAGAATTCCCCGATGCTGCATCGATCAAGAATCGCGAATTTGTAACTTGTACAATAACAAGAATGCCTCCATTATCATTTAATCCATTCTATCGCGTACCAGCGAAAAAATAATACTAAAGAGTGGTAGTGTCTGTGTAATCGTAGAGACAACGAATGCGGCCCAATGGGGCTTAAAACGTAGTCGGCAATCGCTCCTTTCGGAGGTAATCGTCACCAAAGAAGTCAGTCCAGCATCGACGATTGTTCTGCTTTTTAGCAATTCATACTTCAGTAGCAATTTATTCTAAAAGGCGTCAGTAATTTCAGACTTTTTCGTGCGACACAAAATCCCATAAGACTGCAACTCTTTAGTAATCCCTCCTCGGCGCGTGTACCAATAAAATAAAGGAGATAGATACGGGATTCAGAATCACGGAAATTGGCTTAAGATTTCTGATCGTGAAAGTTTTTATTAAAAACTCGAGTAAATGCGCATTCATGAGAGTTGCTTTCATTATATCAATTAAATCGCGAGTATTGTATCCCAGAGATATTTTCACTTTGCCTACCTGCATAATACCCGTTGCATCATTCCGTATTTATCGCGATCACTCGAGCCTGTCGACGGAATATTTGCCGTGGGATTTACATAACTTCTATGGAAAAGATTATAATCAGAGATGCGACGCGTTCTGCCGATTATTGGCGGATAAAAACGAATCATTTTATTATATATTGCTTGTGTGAGAATAATATGATTACGTGTTTGGAAGAACTAGAGGAAAAATAGAAAATCGTACTAAGCTACAGATATTAACGACCTGCAATCTGAATTGTAAATCCATGGGGGAAAATCAACAAAGAATATTTTACACGATTTCCAAACTTTTGGTCAGCCGTGTACACACGATGGCTGCGCCGTTTGCGTGGACATTCATCGAATTTTCGGAGGGTCCCTCGTTAATATTTAAACAGCTCGTAATATCGCGATTACGTTAATCTGGCGCACGCTGGGTGCAACGCGCGGACGCAGCTTTTTCGACCCCACGATGCGCGAGAGACGATGTTTTAAATAAGCAGAGCCGCTGCCCGCGAAATCATCGAAACAGTAAACGCATCTGTTTACAGTTCTGCTATTTCCGATTATTGGCTACGTTTTATGATTTATTTACCGTATCTCTAGCCAGGAACTTGCCTCATACAGTTCATTTTTTTTTTCGTTTGCTAGCTCGTTCGATGAAACAAAAATACTGAAACGCGATTTACTCCAATATATATAAAACGCAACTGCTATCGATCGGTGTTATATTAAAACCGACTGTTCATTTTTAATGGTGAACAATAGTGTGATTGGCTGTGCTTTCTCTTGCGAACAGACTTGGATTCATCTAAGCGGCACAATGGGATCCCGGATGATGGGATGGTGTCTTGCGTAACGGCGCTGGGCTGTTTACGCTCGCCGCCGATCTCGAGTATAATCGCGGACGTGAAAAACGCGAAGAGTAACCAGGGCCAGCATCGATGTCTCTCAAAAGGTGCCTCCTCTGGGCCCGTCGCGTCCACGGCCTTGGACGACCTCATCCACCTCCCTGGTCCCTTGACGGAGGACGCCGTGCTCAAGTGCCTGCAAGCTCGGTTTTGCGCCAAGCAATATCACGTGAGTACATTTATATTTTTTTTTAGCATTTTTGATTTTGAATCAGTAGAGGCTTATATCAGAGTTTAAAGGGGCAGGTAAAAAAGGCAAAATTTATCTTCATCTTTGTCTTCTCAGTGAAATTATAATAATGTTATTATTAAATTGTAACGCTTTGCAAAAGTGTATCACAGTGTTGATTTTGAAGTTGTAACACTATTCAGTATTTCGTAATCTTTGCAAATCTCGGCTAATCGAACTGCAAATTCTTCGCTGTTCGCCAATTGAATGGGTCGGGTGCATCAATCACTCGAGGGTTCGATAGCGTCGACAGGACTTGATAAGTTCTCGGTACTTCTAATTGAGATGAATGCACCATGGTTCGTTTAATGTGTTAGCGATTCCTTGGAACTACGTATATTCACTTGTATAAGAATGCTAATTGTTGGATAAATTCTCAATTATCTTTCGAATCGGTATTCTCACGAGTGGTAGCCACTAACTATGAACCTACAAGAGGTCCTGAGGTTCATTATTTCTGAGTATCGATTATGGGTACTCGTGATTGTCGAATTTAACGAAGCCTAAAAGTATCCCCTTCAGTGACAGTCGCGCTCCAAAGAGAAACCTCGAGTTTCTCAATAGGTCGTCGAGGCGATAGAAAGGGACGCCTCGGGTGAAAAATAATGCCGAACCTGTGCTGGCCGTGAAAGGATATCGTGCGGTTCAATTGGAGTTACTCGAATTGCTTCTGATAGATGTAAAGAGTGCAGCTTTCCGGCTATCATAATTAATGTTCACTACTTCATAAAATTTCCCCTAGCTTCTTTGCTTTACTTATTTGTTTTAGGTTTTTCATTCAGTAACTAGAAAATAAGTGATAGTAAACTTTGTTCGTTTTAAGGGGGATTGACATGTTCTATAACTTCTTCCAATTGTAGTAAATAATTTTATTACATATTTGTAACAGGAAAATGTATTTGTTACGAGGCAAGAATTTGTTGAGGTAGTAAAACGATCGGATACCGAGTTATTCGAATAACGGGTGTTTAAATATAAAAATAAAAGAGTCGTCGAGTTTAAATTTCAACGGGGATATCTAAGCTCGATTATTATACAGCTCGTAAGCTCGAACCAGAAGGGGAATCGTGGCGAGGCATCGGAGAGGCCACGGGGCCCGACTTGGGACCGGTTCTCAGACTCCCCACTCGGCCCTCGATCGTTTTTACCTTTTTGTTCATCCTGCACGCCATTGCTTTCTCTAGTCGGGCTTCTAATAGGAGCCTAACCCGCCAAAGCCTCGCCGCTCGTAGCCTGTTGCACCAAACTACGTTTGCCTCTCTCGCCTTCTCCAGCGTTCTTCTAACTCTAACTGTATCGACTATCGTTTTTTATCGATCTACTTTTACTTCTTATACATGAACGATTTAAGGATCTATGGAATTTCCTTCATAAATAATTCAGGAACCAAATAAATTCTCGATGGAAAATGTTGAGACAATTTAACTAAACAACTCCACTGTCCGCCATTTACTTTCTGCTTTTTATCGTGATCAAAACGATCTCATAGTCACCGGTGATGGGAATACGTGGTAACAAAGACAAGATGGATGTTCCGTGTACCAACTCGGCGTAATCAGCCCCGTAAGATCGAGCCGCGATCAATCTTCCCGTTGGGTTCGCTGCAAACCATGACTCTAAGCATCCATAATCCGCTCGTCCGATATGCAATAACAATCGCAAAAAACGGCTGGCTGGCACGGTTGCAACCGGGAAAAGTAGTTCCATCTTCACGGTAGTCTCTAGCCTGTGCCAGCCGTGCGTCGGGAAGCTTTGAGCAGTAAATTATCGAAACTGCGCGTCGTTTCAGACGAACGTGGGCCCTATATTGGTCTGTATCAATCCATATACGGATGTCGGAAACCCATTGACCTTAACGAGCACCAGGGCCGTGCCTTTAGCGCCCCAGTTGAACAAAGTTGTTCAGGAGGCTGTGCGACAACAGTCGGAAACTGGATATCCGCAGGCCATCATTTTATCCGGTAAACATTATACTCAGTTTAAAGGGTTGAGATATAGAGGGTTAAAAGAGAATGGGATGTCAAGGTGCTTATGCGGATTTGTTGCTACTCAGGAACGAGCGGTTCCGGGAAAACATACGCCTCCATGCTGTTGCTCAGGCAGCTGTTCGACGTTGCCGGCGGTGGACCAGAAACGGACGCCTTCAAACATTTAGCGGCGGCGTTCACGGTTCTCAGGTCTCTCGGCTCCGCGAAGACCGCGACCAACTCCGAAAGTTCTAGGATAGTACGTAAAGACAAATTCTCTTTTATGATTTACTTCCGGCAGAAGAACAGTTGAATTGAAGGGGTTGTCTCCCTAGGGCCATTTTATTGAGGTCCAGGTAACGGATGGCGCTTTGTACAGAACGAAGATTCATTGCTATTTCTTGGATCAGACCAGAGTCATCAGGCCTTTGCCGGACGAGAAAAACTATCATATATTTTACCAAATGCTGGCTGGCTTGTCGCACGAGGAAAGAGGTAGAGGATTTATATTCCTTTTATACTCTTGTATGATTGTCTGATCGATTTTTCAACTTTGTGTAAAACTTTGACGACAGTCAAGCTCAATTTGGAAGGCTACAACTTGAAGAACCTCAGGTATCTCCAGCATGGCGACACAAGGCAGGACGAGGCCAAAGACGCGATTAGGTTTCAAGCGTGGAAAGCTTGTTTAGGTATGCGTCTGTCTATAATTTAACAATTTTCGCAATATTCTTCTTCTCAATTATTTCAAAGATACGCAACATGTGAGTTTAACGGGAATATTTGCATGAACTTTACAATGAATTCACAGGTCTGCTAGGTATACCCTTCTTAGACGTGGTCCGAGTTTTGGCAGCAGTGTTAATTCTCGGGAACGTGGGTTTCACCGACCGTCCGGGAATGGAAGTGGGTGTTATAGGAGAGAACGAATTGGCCTCCGTGGCAGCTCTCCTCGGCGTACCACCGCCGGCGCTGCTCAGAGGTCTCACCTCGAGGACGCACAATGCTCGCGGCCAGCTGGTGAAATCGGTCTGCGACGCGAATATGGTACTGTTAATTCATTCCGTGCAATCTGTGATGTAAACGGCGGACAGTAATAGCGGAACCATGTTGAAGGGTGTTTGTTTATACAGTCTAACATGACCAGGGACTCGCTGGCCAAAGCCCTCTATTGCCGGACCGTGGCTACGATCGTCAGAAGGGCGAACAGCCTGAAGAGATTAGGTTCCACCCTTGGTACATTGTCCTCGGACTCGAACGAGTCCGTTCACAATCAGGCCGAGGTTACCAGTCAGCATGCGTCTACCATTGGCAGTTCCGCAGGTACGTGAAATTAATCATCATTAAAAATCTCTTGTTCTAGAGAATGTGTGTTAATATCCTCGTAACTTTTCTGTAAGTTAGAAAGACTATCGTGCTATCTTAATTAATAAATAGATTCAGGACAACTTAGCACGCCAACAAAAATTGTTTAAGGCTTATTACTAGTTTTATCTGTCCCATTATCCCGAGACTCGTTCTTTTTTCGTATCGGCCTTAGAATCTCTCGTGTCACGCGCAGGTGGTACCGGTTCTAGGAGCATGACCGCGTTGAACAACGCGGTGCGACACGCGACGGACGGGTTCATCGGGATCCTGGACATGTTCGGGTTCGAGGACCCGAAACCGAGCCAGCTCGAGCATCTGTGCATCAATCTGTGCGCCGAGACGATGCAACACTTCTACAACACGCACATATTCAAGAGCTCGATCGAAAGTTGCCGGGACGAGGGTATCCGCTGCGACGTGGAGGTCGACTACGTCGACAACGTTCCATGCATCGATCTTATCTCCTCTTTGGTGAGTGTTAGAACAATTAGTATTTAATAAAATCAATAAAAAGTCGATTTCAATTTATAATTATAATATTTCGATTCTCTCCAATTCGCGCTTATAGTTTGAGATTCGGAAAACTATTTGAATTTATTCACTGCCTTTGCGATATCATTTGATTTTAAGTAAAAATGTAACATCTAGCGTGAACATTTTGCGGCTGTTCGCAGAGAACGGGTCTGTTGAGCATGCTGGACGTGGAATGCTCAATACGCGGCACCACCGAAAGCTACGTGGCGAAAGTGAAGGTTCAGCACAAGCACAACCCGCGATTGTTCGAGCCGAGGACCGTCGATTGCAGGTCCTTCGGGATTCAGCATTTCGCTGGCAGAGTGACGTACGACGCGTCCGATTTTCTAGGTATGTTACATTACCATACACTAAATACTTGAAGATTTGAAAATGGTGGTACTTGTAAATTTCGATTAAAAATCCTTGAGAGCACCACGTAATACAGATAATATCTCTATAAAGATACCAACAAGGACGTGGTACCGGATGATCTGGTGGCCGTGTTTTACAAACATTCCTGCAGCTTCGGTTTCGCAACTCATCTATTCGGCAGCGAGCTTAAAGCTCTTTACGCGAGCGACACCGTGCCCAGAGGTGTCAGTTTCAGGATATCGCCCACGTCTCACACTGATTTGTAAGATATCTTTTTAATGGAATGCGTGAGAACAAGACGAACGGAGAGACCCAACGAATAACATTTATTCTCAGACTGAACGGGGACGAGCCGATCTCGACGCTGACACAAGACTTCCACACGAGGCTAGACAATCTGTTGAGGACTCTGGTCCACGCAAGACCGCACTTCGTCAGGTGCATTAGGAGCAACGGCACTGAGACCCCGCTACATCTGGATAGGGGCGTTACAATGCGTCAGATACGATCGCTCCAGGTGCTTGAAACGGTGAACTTGATGGCTGGTGGTACGTTTCAAAACTCCTCCATGATCTCTTTTAAACGCAGCAATATACGTCAGTAATTAAATAAAAATTTAATTTCCACTTATTTGAACGAATTAAGAAAAAATTCTATTTCTTTCAGTACTTTCTTTTAAACCTCTTACGTTCGTTCTCATTCCGAATCTTAAAGGAACAATTGCGTTTTCTTATGTATTTAAAGATAATTCAGATAACTAGAAGCCATCGACTGGAACAAATTGCAGGCTATCCGCATCGGATGCGGTTCAAGGCGTTTAACGCGAGGTACAGGCTGATCGCGCCGTTCAAGCAGCTTCGCCGAGCCGAGGAGCAAGCGGTGGAGGATACGAAATTGATCCTGCAAAACGCGCAACAATTGAAAAGTAAATTCGGCGCGAGCACTAGTTGGGCGCTGGGCAAGAGGCACATATTCCTGAGCGAGGGCATTAGGCAGCAGCTTGAGAATCTTCGCTCGGAAATACGCAGGAAAGCAGCTACTGTCATACAGGTAACAGATCATCTCTCCCATAAAATCAATAAAAACATCCTTCGCTAACGTGTCAAGTTATCTCGAGGAAATCACAATTATTTGCATAGTTAAGAGCTTTAGCTCTGCATTTAACCTTTGGCTTTCCTTCTAAAAGCAGTGTCAGGAAGGATTGAGGAAATCACGGTTATCTCTTTATTTCAAATCAGGCTACGTGGAGAGGGTGGCGAGTGCGGAGGAGGTGGCCGTTGAGGAAAACCACGATAGGCGTAACGCCCGGCATCGGGCAGAAGAAGCCTCAGCAACCCACGGGAACCGTTCAAAGGAACGTGACCACTGGCACGGGGACCGGAACCGGAACGCGACCAAGGCCGCAACCGATAGCCGGCACTCCACCCCCAGATCCATCGGACAAGTGTGCGGATCAGAAGATGATACAGCAAACGTGTACCTTGTTCGGATTGGATTTGGTAAGGAGGCTCCCTTTCCTAAAAATTCTCATTGAGCTTGTTTTAAGATCGTGAAACGAGGTTGGAAGTTTGGAACTCGGTTGCAGGAACGACCACCGCCAGTTCCGCCAAGCAGATCCTACACCGTCACCGGAAACACGAAGTTGGGCTACCCGCAGACGAGGATCATGAAAATGCCCTTTCCAGGTAAGAAAATCGTAAGAATGTAAATCTTCCATAATTATCAAGCACGGACGTTGCACTATTTTGTCTTTTTAATCATATCTGCACGGATTATTGTTTAGAAACTGTGAATTCTAAAGGATCATTATTGATTTCATACGCTATTTTTATTAGATTATCTAGATCATTGTTACATGGCCTAATTGTGTAAAAGTAAAGCATAGTCCTTTGAGTGAAAATACTTTGATTCGTCATTGTAAGTTTTTCCTGGAGTTATAGCGATGCGCATTTGGTCCTGCTTTCCAAATACGGGTTCGAGTTATTGTTCTTTCAGAAGAGGGTGAAGGGGAAGTGGTTCTACTAAAAGGTGAAACCGTTTTGGTAGTGGGCGCGTCTCCCAGGCGTGGTCACTTGATGGTGGAGCACAACAACACCACCCTCCACGTGCCGTATCAGTTCATGGAACTGAAGCCTTGTAATATCAATGTCTGAACGCGATATTTACTTCCGAGCCGCTCGTACGGCCCCGTACTTCGATACAGATTCGATTTTATGAGGTTCTTGGTATACATAGAAATTAAAATTTCGATTTGGGTTGCCAAAGGTGATTAAAAAATTCCGTGAAAGTAAATGGAGAATGGAAGAATGTGTAACTATGAATTTGCTTTCTCTAATTTAAAAGAACAATTGCGATGAGAGAACTTTTCCATCTTACAATTCAAACAGTAACCCATCGTTATGCTAACTTTCCTCGGTAAATCCTTCCTCGTACTTCCTCTATTTTTTCCAAGGTCGAAAATAAGTAACCGGAAGAGGAAGTGAAAGTGTTGTACGTGGCGTGGGTGAGCGGTGAGAGAATGCCGATAAGATTAGAATTAGAAGCGCGCGAACCAGGACAGTGAACTTTGTCCTTTAATTAATTACACGCCGGGCCTAGCAAGCTTCACGCGGAAGTCGGTACACCAGTGCTTATCGCCCCCTTCCCTCGGCCCCCTCCATTTGTGTGGGTGGCGGTCACCCTTCACGTTCGTCTTCCATGTAGATAAGTATGCGCGCATTTTCGTATCGGTAAACGCGTTTAACGCGCGATTAGGTTCTGCGCGAGTGTACGCGGTAGAGAATATTCACCAACAGTATTCCTTCGTCTGTCTTCATTTGAATTCTTAGTGCCAATCCCTAGAGAGAAGTCTGTCATCTACGGTAAAACGACCAAATTCTGTCTAATTAAGAAGATCAAATCAACCTGACGATCAAATAAACAATTACTGATCTCAGGATATTTGAAGTCTCGTATCGTAGATTTTGACAGTGTCTTGGAACGAATATGTCGAATCTGGAAATAGAATTTGGTCGTTTTATATCGTATTCGTGTATTATATGATTAAGTGAATCGATTTCGTAAGACAGCTCGAGATATTTTTATAGACTTATTTGGCAGTTTACTTTATAATAATTGTAAGACGATAATCATAAGACGCAAGAGCAGTTGTAACATCGGATGGGGAAATAGTTGGATAGAGGAGAGGTAGAACGCGGTTTGTAGATACATTATACACGGAAACTCGTTCGGTTAGAAACGATAAGCGTCCGCTGAGAGGTGGAACAGAAGAGAAACTCTGTCGAGTTCAGCGTCTCGAGAATATGTACATATAAGAGTATGTATGCTGAATGTTACGTAGTTTACAAATATCGGTGTTGATACATGCGTATAGATAGCTTGTAAATGCGCCGAGATATTTTTGAATAAAATATAAGCGATTTTAAAAACGTTTCTCCAAGTACGTATCCATAATTCCGAATAAAAATCATCTACCTTTTCATATATAAAGCGTCTTCAAAAATATTTACATGCACAACGTTCTCTTTACTCTATCAAAAAATTTAATATTGAAACGAAATTGTTACTATGTATTTTATCTTCAATTTATTTTTTTAGTACACAGTGGATGATTCAATTTGTGAGATTCATAACTCGTTTTACAATTTTCCCTGGAATTTAACATTCCGACGTCGACCGTTAACAAGCCGTAATCTCAAATTCCTCGGCATCAACGATTTTCCCAAGCGGAAGGGTAAAGAGCAAACTGGACGTCAAAGAGGCAAACTTATCGCGTCATCGCCTACTTGTTCGACGCACACGTGACCGCGCACGTGCGAGTGCACGCGTGGCCCACGCCTGCCATGAAAAGTTTGCACCTCCGAGCCTTAATGACAACCAGCGTCGAGGGGATCGAGAGCGATTCGCGTTCGCATTAACGAGCAGCGCGAACGATCCGGTGTTAATTAGCTTTTAATTAACATTGTTCCGGCCGGTGCCCGGTGCTGAATTTATGTAACTCAGTCGACTCGCTTACGCATGGACGGACTCCACGGTTCCCCTCGTTTGATCCGGTGGACAGGAATTTCAGCTAATTACTCATCGTTGAATATGACGCAGGAATTTTGGACACATGTCGTCAAATCTACCTGTCTTAATACTCGAGAATTATTAGAATCAATTTCGTAATATTCAAAAGTAAACTTGACGTAGAAATTATTGTAGACGCAAGGAAGCTTAATTTTAGGAAAATAATCGTTTCAAATATTGACATAAAATCGTATTGGACGCAAACGTTATAGCATACATTGCAAAGCTACTCTGAATTCGTATGTATAGCTTCGGTACATAACGGGCCAAGACGTGATGAAATATTAACGCAACATTCATAATCGCGGGTGAATGGGAATCGGTGGGCGAATCGCTGAAAATAAATGGTCTCCCACAGCGGAACCCGGTGTCGGATAATGAACAAAATAGGTTCTGTTAAATGATGAATTCCCGAGGGCGGCCACGCCTTTTGTGGCCCGCGCGGTTCCTCGTGAATTATACAGAGCGGGACGCGAACCGACAGCGCAACACTTTCACGGTTCGGGGGTGCTAATGAAATTTCGTGGCCGAGAATGGGCGCGCCGGTCGGAAACGAATACGACTCCCCGAATTTCCGGCGTCCTCGCATTGTATAGAAGAATGCCTCATTGGTCAACGTTCCAGTCCCGACCAAAATACGAGAAATAATGAGTGTAGTTTATAGTGATCAATCAGAATTTTGTAGTTTCAAACTCCCAGGATTCGCTTCTTTTTTTTTTTAAAAAAACCTACACCCATGATTCTTCAGAAACCGTTAAAATTTTAAGATCTAACGCACGTATCAAAGTGCCTGAAGCAACCGACGCTCTACTGTATTCGAGTATTGGATTCTACCGTAGATCGGGAACAGAAACAAGAAGACGTGGGGGTCGAGAACGCGACTGGAAAAACCACGAGACACAATATCGCGAATATTAAATTTCGCCCGAACGAAATTCCTTCTTTCGCACGTTCCCGTGAGATATCATCGATAACCGCGCGCGAGTTGGTGGTTTCTGCCTCATCCTCCAGGAGGTAGAGGGTTGGTCTGCCGCGGAACGATAAGGAAAATCTCTGCGGGCCGGTGAAAAACGAGTATCGTTGGTTCTCGCGGGATAAGTGCTCGTTCGCGTTCATTTCTCTTCTGTTTTGAATTAAAAGTGTTCTCTGAGATAAGAGTAATCGATATCGGAGTATTTAATTAAAAACTAAATGACTCGAGAATTATTCTTCGAAAACCGGAAATGAATTCGCGTCAGCAGCTTCGCTCTCTGTTCAGTGGCGAGGATTATTAATCTAAGAAATCATTGCGATTTCCATGAGTAGTTTAAGAAGAAATATTAAAATTCCAAACATGATGGTATTAAAATTCCTCGCACTCTTGGACGTGGACATTTCTCGAGGCAGAAAATATCTGGAAAACGTCTGAGGTCTGACCCAGTGCGCGTAGAAACTACACTACGACTTTATTACTTTTGAATTTAATATCAGCGATTATTCCTAATTTTCTTTGTCGATGGGGTTGGCTCTTTAATTCGCCAGGAATCGCGGTACGAGCATACACGCGCGTACACGATCGAACGAAATTAGAGGCGCACGTTGTCTCGACGAGCTTCGGCTCGTACAACTTGTTCGACAGCGGGATTTTTTCCTCCGACCGGCAACGAGTTGTTTGCGACACGGGACACCCATGGGAGAAAGGAAACGACCGAATCTCGGGCGTTGTAACGGGGCGGCGGCGTGTACACCGAAATAACCTCGGCCGTGTTCCGATTTGCATTTCAATCGACCACCCCCCCCATCATCCCTCCAACCCTTCCGTGCAAAAAATTCTTCCCTTGCTTCCGCTTTGATTATTGTTACGCGGTTATTACTCCCGATAATTTTTTGATTCTTTAATGAGATAGTATAATTACATCATATGCAGTATACATCGGTAGAATTCAAGTAACGCAGCGTTATCAATTTCTGTGAATATCCCATAGCTTTATGAACTTGATCGTAATCATGTTAACCATATGTTGATGTGTTCGCGGATTTATAATAATACTTTTAGTATTGAATTTATAACTTGAGCAATTCTATCATATTTATAAAATGAAAACAGAAAACAAAGCATTATTTCCATAAACATTTGTCAGTGTCTTGTCTATTGTGGCTAAATTTAATTATAAAAATTATAATCGTACATGTCGTTTTATTTTCGAGTGTCGAATGAAAGTAGGAGTGAACAATGTGGAAAGTTTGTACATGAACTGAACGAAATTTCGTTTGCACGGGAGGAATTTATTGGATTCGTGCATGAAACGTTGCATGTTGCATCGCCGTATCTTTAACGATTAGGTAACGAGTCCAGAGTCGTGGACCTCCCACAAAAATTGCTCTTTTATCCTGACCTATACACCGAACAAGCTACACGCCATTTTTTCAAGTATACCGCCTCGCAAGGTCGCAACACTTCCAACGAATCCTGTTGTCCTCCATGCTCGCACACGTGTTCGGGATAGAAAACTTGATTGGCAGCGTGATTTCGACATTTTCGGGGTGAAAACGATAGATCAGCCGTCGAGATAGGAAGGAATTTGGCGAAATCGAAATTACGCTGCAGTGGGACGGCCGGCAGAGATAGCAGAGTCAAATTTGCATTTCGATCGAACGTTTCTTGCCGGGGCGAGCGACAAAAAGCACAGAATTATCGCGTAGCCAGCGTCAAGGCAAAGCCCCGGAACCGATGCGGCGCGACGTCGCATCGGTCGATCACCTATCCTGGAAAGCTTCGCGTAAAACTACGCTCGTTTCTCTCTGATACGATGTACGTGAAACGACACGAGGCGAGAATTGATCGATAGCTCTTTCGGCGTTGCGGATGCACCAAGCTTCGGCAGCAACGAAATCGGATTTCCCATAATGAAATTACGATTTTTCATTAAAAATTTTCCGTACTGAACGGAAAAAATTCAATGACAATTAGAATTTTTCATCAGGAGGAATGAAAATCACATAAACCGGAGTATCGAAGACGGTAGTGCATTTTCGCTCTAAATATAAAGTTACCAATTAGATTATTCTCGTCTAGAGTGGACAATTTCGAATCCGGTTCTAATCGCGAGATCTATGATCCTAATTTGAAGCCTGAAGCTTCTACTAGTATCCCATTACCGTTTCAATTATTCATGCGTCCAAACATTATTCTGATCTTAAATATCTAAAGTTATCCAAGTCACGAACTTAAGAGAGACCGCTTATAGTGTTAAATAAATAAATCACGGATTTTTATGCAAAATAAATCATTTATGGTAGTTATTTAAAAAATCCAATTCAGATTTAAATTTCTTTTATCATTTAAACATTGCAATTTTATAGTTTTTGCATAAAATCTGTTAATAACATATACATTTATGTAATATATACAAATAAAATTGTAAAATTGTACTGTCATCGTTCGAATCCTATGCCTGCGTACAATCTGTAGAATTCTATTTTGGCGATGTACACGAGAAGCATCATTATCATTACCAGTTGTATTCCGGCAGAAGGCCAGAGAATTTCCCCTAGAAACACGAATGGCTAAATTGCCGTGAAGCAACCCGGGGAACACGAAGCGGATCGTAAAATTACAAGCGGCGGTCGGATTTTTAATTACCGGAATTCTAGAGTTCAATTTCGCCGTGTCAAGGATATTCTATACCACTAATATCGACTTTCTTCTCAAGAACAATTTATTATTATAACTTCAGGTATCCCCGGGCTCCGCGACGTCGTAATTGCGAAGCTGGTCAGACGCGGGGGTGGAAATTCTATAGAATAAACGTATCATTACCAGTTTCCGTGATGCCGGATAACGGAGCTGAATTATACGCGGCTGTTAGCCAGTTTTTATGATCTTTTAAAACATTCTGCCCGCGAGGCGTGGTCACGGGGATTAGAGGGTGGAGGGATAAAACAGACGGTTGGTTAAATGAAGGGGTTACGTTATCGCGACCCGGCACGTTGTAAATATTCTGGCCCGTAGTTGGCAACTTTCGTGTCTTGTTGCGTTTCTCTCGATACCGAGGAGAAATTTTATTCATGTTTCAATTGGCAAATCTGATGGGCTTTACTTGAATGTTATACTTACCTGAATCATTTCCCAGAGTGCGCGTGAATGAAGAGAAGGGAATGATCGGCGACGCACGTTTTCTAACCGGTCTCATTTATTTGGTAACTCATAGATATACACGTTAACGTTCTCTTAAATCTAGAGAGAAATAAAATCGCGGGAGGACCGTGTGCCTCTCGCTTCCCCTGATGCACGGTGGGGATAAACGAGACTAAAGGGACGAAAGAAAATGAAAGGAAAGCGAGCCACGATTCGAGTCGCGTCCTAAAATCATTAGAAAAATACACGTTCATGCGCAAATAGTATATTCGAACTGAACGAGTCCCTCGTCGATGTTTCCAACAACTTATTCTTGCGCTTAACGACGTGTTCTCTCGTTCCCTAGGCGGGCGTACGTGTCTGTATAATTTGTCTATACGTATATGTACGTCCATTTGTCCGTTGTGTCTGTGTATACGCGTAAATAAATGCGTTTTCCTTTCACGACGTTCTCTGTCGACAAAAATCGTTTGGATTTAATTCGTCCCGGCGTGTCTGCTCAATTACAGGTTTTTCTACTTTTAGTAATTACCGCCTCCGCCCCCGGGGGAAAGGGGAACTTGTTGAAATTTCGACGGGCTCTCGTTTTCCCTGCATGGAAGGAGAAATCGGATTCGAATCGACAAACGAATAGATCACCGATCTTCGACCGGATAAATCCTGGCCAAATACCAGATTCGTTCATTATTTCGCGTCCCGGTTCATTTATTATTTCGTTTCACCGTAACAAAAGCGACCAAAAACTCTCTCCCCGATCCTGTTTTTCGATAGCTCTGTCAAAGGTTCGCGTCCTCCCCCTTCCCACTTGACCAAATTTATTCATCCGCCCGGCCTGTGAAATTGGCTTCTCCGCTGCGTGAAGGCAATTTAGGTAATGGGTATGATATTGCGACAAAAAGTGGGTCGGATTGTTTTCAATCGCGTGGTAACTGTCGGCTAATGCAGCACGCGCTCAGTTCGGCCATCGTACCAACGAGGTAAGCCTGTGATCGCGATAAGCGTCGATATTCGTTAAAAGCTTCGTCTGGTCCATTAATGATCTCACGTCCTGCGCAATTTTTATTGATTTCGATCTACAATCAATATTCTTGGCTCGATTTCACAGATCACGCCGGGGCTAATCATCAAACGCTCTTTTACACCGAAAAATCTACAATATACAATTTGATTCACGTGAATCTCGAAACACCAAACAGCCATCCAACCTCCCACGAAAAATCGGATAAACGTTCTAATTACCATATTCGATGTGACAAACCTTCAAACGCCGTCTGATCGAAGTCTATCTATTTATTATATTATGTACAAACGCGAATACAGATCGCTCGACGACGGATCCTTATAACATGTACATACAGTTTAAGACAATGATTCTTCACCCGTTTAGTGTCTTAATTTTCTCCAGGATAACTAATGCAATCAAAAACAGATCGATTCTTCCGACGTCTGATTTCTTTTTAATTATAGGAAATGCGTTTTTCTAAGGTACATAAACTTTTGGGATTGACTGTATAGCCAATACATCCTTAAACAATATGATGATACGTATCATTGATATGTTCCAACTGATATCGCAGTTTTTGATTACTAGACCACATATTTCATGGAAAATTGTATTTTCAGAAAATATAATATCTAAGAAGATATAGAATATCAATGATATGAAATGCACATTACAATTTTTAAATGATAAAAGAAATATCAATCTCTTTTTAATTGATTACCATAGATATTTTATTTTATATAAAAATTTGTAGTCTACTTATCATCGACTCTCTCCTGTTTAAAGATGGATGAAAAGGAATAGATCATTCTTGTACACATTCGCAGCCACTCGTACCGATACCTGGCGGCCTGGTAATGCGAATAATTCCGCCGCGTCTCGATTTACGCCTCCCTCGCGGGATAACTCGGAACTCGATAGGATTTCGGTCCTCCCTTGCCGCTCGAACTTACCTTTTCCTGACACTTTTCCTGGCTTGTTTCTGGTTCTTTCGGGTACCGTAGACATGTCGGGAATTGGGAGCGGTCGAGTTCTAACGACGGCTTATTTACAATTCGAGAGAGCTCTGGCGTATGGAACTTGGAAGCACCGAAACTTGTGGGCGAGTCGAATCGTGAAAGCAAACCGAAGGCCTCGTAACGAGAACGATCCTTGTCGAATTTCGCGACTGGAGGAAGCGAACACTCTTTTGCTTTTGTTAAAATGGACTTTGTTCCGCAGTAAGGGTTGTTTTCGTTACGGGATTGGCTTTTGATACTAAATAAGAACTTATCGCCCGTGGAAGCGAACAACGAAAGCGGAGACTCGTTTTCTCGAGCGCTCCTCGCGAGGGAATCAGTATTACACATCGACGTTTCATTGGCAACTTACACTTATTCGCGTTAAGAATACGAATCGTACAAAACAACTATTAACGTGTGCCCGTTGCTTGTTCGTTATCCAAAGTTAACAGAGTACCGGTTTTGGGTATCGCCTGAACCAAATGGAAAATCTTCTTACCTGGAAGTTTCGACTGAGATCGCTGTCTACTCTCCACAGTCTTTTCGGACGTTACGGCACTTCTTGCCGTAGTGAACCTTACCAATCCCATGGAATTCCTTCTCGTCACCATTACTTTTACCCACAGAAAGAGGGTATCGCGAGGGGCAAATGATAGAAGGGATAGCAGAGCCACTCACGTTCCTACGCGAGAAGCAACGGGCATTTGGACAGTAATCGATTAGCTCATCCAGCTAGTTTCCCCGAAATCGAAGCACTTTCGATCCGGGCCACTCACACGCGATCGCCTCTCTTAAATACACTCACTCCTTCCATTCTCTCTTTCGTTAATTCTTTTTTTACTTAGGTAGGTAGTTTTTTTTTTTTTGTTTAATTGGTTAGTTAGGCGTGTTGATTAGTTTACGACTTTCCCAGCGACCTTCCCCTCTAGCGTATTTGTTGCGTGCGCGGCTATCATTTCTCCCGGAGAATCGTGCGGTGGATGGCACCGAGTCGACTGTTATTAGCCTCGTTAACTAGACTTCATATACTTTCAGTCGCGTCGAATAAGGAGTTCAGTTCTCTTGTAAACCCGGAAAAGCGGGTACGCGTATCCACCTGCCGCGGTGGATGTCACGAGTTCCAAGTACCAAGAAATTGAAATCGTGGATCTCCTTCTCTGGTCCGTCGAGCGATTCGTGGTTAATTAATTCCTGTCTCTCTATCTCATTGCATTATTGCCATCCCCTTTTCTTCTCCCTCGGCTGGTTCGGGTAGGCTCTCAGTGAAGGAAGACGCTAGTAACGGACCTGGTGGTGTGGGGTGGCAAGTCGGGGGCCTCCGTCGGGGCCCCCTCGTACCCCTATGCGCTCAAGCCCAATCGATGAATCTTCGCCGAGAGAAAGTTGTGCAGAACAAACACGATCGGCTTGGGACAGCTCTCGAGGTCCAGCTCCTGGAATTAGATCAGGAAAACGGCGTTAAATCGCCCGTGATGGAAGCAAGACTGTTTCGAAGAGGAATCGATCGCTTAATAAAAAAAATTGTACGATGTACCGGTTCTCCATTTGTAGCTTTGTTTCAGAGACTGCTCGAGTGCGGAATAATTTTTCCATCGAGACGTCTGTCGCAAGGAATTATTCCAATGCTTTTTTCTCTCTCTCTCTCTCTCTCGAGTTATTACTACCCTGACGCGTTTCATGGGAAGAAGTCGAAGCATGAATGGCTATTGAAGGAGGAAACCGGACGACGATGTTTGAGAAAGATGTAAAATACGTATTTCCGCGACTAGCAGGCGTACGGGAAAATGCGGGCTCTTTCAAAGTGACGGGCACAATAGTATAATCATCAGTGCACAGCTCTCTTTTTCACTGATGCCCGTCGAAGATAATAATCTCGATAGTCTACGCGGAGTCAATTAAAATTCTGAATACTATCCGTTCGAATAAAGGAAGCCTTTCCCTTTCTCTTCACAATAACCTTATACTATCTCAACCACTGCGTCGGACTGTCGGAACACGGTAGATACAGTTCGACGTCAGATGCTAATACTATCGTCTGATTAAATGAAACTACGGATTTCGTTTGAGGTAGATTAATCACGACCGTTGGAATAGTGTTTCTAACGTCTATCGAATCTTTATGTTGATTTATCACTCACAATTTCGCCATCGTCGCCACCGAAGTCGAGCCACAGTAAACGCGCTCCGTCGTCCGCGGACATTTTCAATTTGTCGAAGGATCTTCTCCAGAGTGGGGTCGGGGGCGAGCCTGGACTCACCCCGTTCCCACCCACACCCCTGGTCCCAGCCGCGTACAACGCAAAACCGTCCTCGTGGTTGACGACCAACTGGCAAGGTTTACCTTGCCACGTGCAACCTAAATTTTCAAATTGATAAATCAAAATTAAATTCAGCGCCATGCTGTGCATTTTTCAGTTAGATCGAATATCGCGATTGTCAATTAAAATAAAAATTATCACGATCCTGGAAATTGTTCAATCAGAATACGAGTCATCGAATTAAAAAATAATTTCCAGGTCCCCTGCCTACGAACGCAGCGGGTAATAATAAATATCGTTTCAATCACGTTCATCGCCGATTCGTAATAAAATTCTCGATAAAATCAAACTGGCGCAGCGTTTAATAGAATAATTCCGAGGAAATTACTGCGCGATTGTAAACCGAGGGCTCTAAAACCGGCAAATGAATTTTTCAGCAGACAAAGGGAATGAGAGGGGACGATATCTCTCGCAGTTTTCCATCGTCTTTTCGTTCGGTCCCAGAGGAAGCTGGCCGAACGGTGTTCATGATCGATGAGTGCGACGAGTAACGCGGGAGAAAAGGCAGGCGCGCTGTCGGCATGGGAATTAATCTCGATTTATTATTGCCGTACGTCCACGCGGTGAAAAGAAATTAAAATTCATCGAAGCGAGCGCCGGAGCGCACGGACGATTGGGAATACAGGAGATCTGTTCTGTTTCCTTTTTCCTACAGGAAGACGTATTGCATCTTTCACTTTTCTTTCGTCGCAACCAAACACGTTCATTTAATGCCGTCCCTTAGTTTTCTTTCGTTAAGGTAATCGAAAACTAATATCAATAATGGACATCGTAACGATGCGAAAAACGACGATTCCAGGGATACATTTTGAATAATTTGTTTTATATGTAAATGAAATTACTTACGAACTGTGTATTCGCGTAACGAGTGAGCGGCCGCGTGGCAGCCCTGAACGATCGCTCTGGCCCACGCTGCTAAATCCCTCCGCGTCTCGGCGCGAAGATGATGTGTCACGACACCGTCGATGGTGCCAACCCGTACCGCGAACGTCGCCCCGTGTTGCATCGGACCGCTACTGCTACTCCCTGCTTCGTTCTGCCTCGCCGGTGACGATACTAATCTGCAATCACATCAAGCAAACACCTTGTATCATATACGTGACATATCTTTTAATACGTTTTACAAATACGTAGTAAATTCAACTTATAACGTCACTTCTTGCCTCAAAAGACAAACAGTTAGAGTAAAAGAGCAGAGGATATGAAGATTTTATACGATTTTCAAGATAGACACGCATTTCTAATATTGGAAAACTTTGAATAAAATGAAAATTTTTAATATACTCGGTGCGAGGGCGGCGCGAACTGGTTCGGAAAGTAAATTACCTCGTCATGCGAGCCTGAGCTCTCGGATCGTAAAAATTGGTCGCGGCTTTATTGCCCGTGGCACGGAGCCGGCTGACACCGGCTCAGCGGAGATGCGCCCTCTTCAACCCCCTCTCACAGCGCAATCTGCCTGCTGACGAATGGTCATGACGTACGCGCGACCTCGTATGCCGGTTAGATTTATAGATTTTTTCGGGTGGAATGTTGAATAAAATGCCAACCAAAGATATAGGGAACGGCCGCTGTCGTTCAATAGGCCGGGAGTAGGTACAACCAGGAACAGAGTCGATTGTCAGATAGAGTAATACAATTAAAAAGGACGAGAAGTTGTTTTAACATTATTACGAAACCTTATTTTAAATTGAAATTTATATATTATTTACAATTAGTACGAGGAAAATTCCTCGCGTCTCACAGTGTCTAATCTTCGAAAAAGAACTTTGAACCGAGTCTATATTTCTTCTCCACCCTTCGGTAAGTAACCAGGGAAATAGAATCAATTCCCAGGCTCGGCGGCGGAACCGCCGTTACGTAACCGTAGACGGGGATTCGGCGTGCACCTGAGGGTGGATTATTCGCGTTCACCCGTTATAGGGGGTGTGCGCCGCGCAACGAATAACGTATGAGCTCCTCCGGGTGCAATCCCGGTTCGAGCGTTCCCAATGGATCGCGTTCGACGGCTTTCCCTCGCTGCGTGCCAGGTATCTACCTATCCGGGAAACGTTTTCCACTTCTGATAGTCAATGCTGGAACGTGAAACTTTTCACCGTGTGCGCGACGCACGCATAATAACGCCACGGAATAATAATGACAACTGTGGGTCCCACCGTCGCGTTCGAGTTTGAAAACCGGGAATCGATTTCGGTTCGCGGGTCAGTTCCCGGCGACGCAATGAGCGACATAACAACGAAAGCGCCCGGGTCGTCGGGTCCCGGGGATTGTTGCTTTAGTTGTTCGCCTGTTTGATTTCTATCGCAGTATTATAATATCTGGTATACCATTATAATAAATAAATAAAGCCCGATACGCTGGTTAATTTTGTAAGAGACGCGTGGCTGATCCGGATACCGTTGCATAATTAATTGGCGTATTTACTTTATGTCTCGTTCGGTCGAGCGCTAAAATTCTGCAACGAATATTAATTCGGCATTTTGGTATTATTGTAATCCGGTGAGTCGCATCGGTTTTGTACGATTAAACTATCGAAAAAAGACTTTAGGTAAGAACGTTTGAAATAATTAAACGAGCAAACAGGTGAAGGAAGAAAAGAAAAGGGCGGTGAGACGTTGGAACAAGAGAGCGGAGCACGTCGCCCTTAAGAATCGAGAACGTCGACGTAGAAACAACAGGAAGGCGAAATAGGACAGAGGAAGAAGCGACCGAAAGCCAGGCAGACGAAAGAGAAATAGTAGAACGGTGAAAAGCGAAGAAACCGGGCCGGTGGGATAGGGAAGGGTAAAAGGAAAAGCAGCGGACGGTAAATAAAGGCGTTAAACGAGAATGGATGTTCGTCCGAGGCCCGTAATCCCAGCGAAAAAGGAACGAACCAGAAGCCATGCCGGCGCGCGGTAGAAGGGGTAAACTTTCTTCCCCGTCTCTACGTGGGAAGAGAAGTGTTTCGGTCGTAGCCGAATCACTTCCGGTTTGTCTCGCAGTAAAACTTCCTTAAGTCGGTCATTTCGTAGCTACGCGGGCCCGATACCGAACCTCCTCGACCGGAAATAGCTTTTCGGTGCTCCGCTTCTCACTCCCTCGCCACCCAGCGCGCTTCGTGTATCTTACCCCCTTTCTTCCAATGTTGCGAGAGCCTTCGCTTTTTAGCCGGAACGGTTAAAAGTGGACTCGAGACGTCCGGGAAACTTTTGGGAAAAGTCATCCCCGCTCTATCCGCTCGGATAATCGGTTTAGCGGGATTAGGTTCGCTGTCCGGAGAACACTGGACAAGATTCTGCGATTCCGCATCGTATCGCTAGAGATATGGTCTTTAAAAAAATTTCAAATGAAGAATTCCAAACGTTTGAACATTTTTAGAGTGGAGCGCTTTCATCGAGTAGGATTTTCGTTTGATGGCGATATCCGCTAAAAAACTATGGCAATACATTTGAAACTATTTCGCGTAATTCAATCGTTCCCAACTATCAGAAAAGCGAAATAAGAGAAACTGTGAATTTCACAACCCGCGTTTCAGTGAAAATGTGAGCATGAACCAAGTTATTGCTAGATCAACGACCTTTCTCCTCTACCTGTCTGGTTTAAACGTTTAAACCGGTTTGCTATTTTATATGGAAACGGTGCATGCATTCGAGACACGTGATTAAAAATGAAAAAACACTCGAACATCCGTGCATGTTTGATAAGGGAAAGGCCAACTCTCTTACTCGACACTAAAAGAGGGAATCATGAAAAATTCGCGACCCTCGACCGCGCTTCATCGCTCTTCGTTTTCGGTACCTCTGTCACCGATTATCCGACTGTGCTTATTCATTATTTAACCAGTTTGTTCAAACGGAAAAATGAAGAAGGCAACAGACCATGATTGTAACAAATCATTCACCTAACTTGACAGTGACAACCTATACGAAATAGTTCCTTTAAGCATAGACAAGGATTGCCTGATTGTTCTTCAAAGTTTCCAAACAGTTAGGTTAATTAACGGAAGATAGGAAGAAAATGAGTGTTCCTGAGGAATCTCTACGATAAAAAAGTTCGAAGAAAGGAACTACGAAGCGCAACTCCGGTAAATAATGAGCGGTAATTTTTCTCGGAATTAAAAACTCGGTTGTTAAGGGCAATTAAGCAGGAAGAATTTCCCGCGGAAATCGTTTGGGAATCTGATGATAAAAAAGCGACACAAACTCCGAAGCGAGCATCAAACAGCGTCGAAAAAGGAACAGTAAAATTAGGGAAGGAAATGGCTAAGGGAAAAGTGCGAGAGAGAACGAGTTCGATTTCCAAGGATCCAAACGCAATCTCCGCTCCGGAAGATTAAGGAAATCCATGTTTCCATTGCAACAATAGAATCGTAATTTCCCCACGAAAACTGTTTTCAAAATTCAATACAAAATCAATGATAAAGAAATACATTTGGTTTTTTAAAATTATACATCCGTGTTTTTAGTGTGTTTCGTGTCACATTAGTGGAGACTTTTTTATAAAGTACGATGAAGCCGTGCGACAAGTACGGAGGGGTAATGATTTAAAGGGGCACTCGTGCATGATTCAATGGGCAAAGTGGTGGTCGTACACGTGATCATCCCCCTCGCAGAGATTTCGGCGTTAAAAATGGCCCCTGTAACAGTGTGCAACATTGTTAACGTCGCAATTGGTCGTGGCCAGCGTCCGCGCAAGCCAGCGCCGTTGGATATCACGCGTAACAAGTTGTTCAAACGGTTGATAAGCGTGTAATAAAGTTGCACGCTTTGCGCGAAACGCGAGCCACCCTTTTCGAAATAATCAGCCCTAATGAACAGCCCTCCGGACATTCCGCGAAACGAACGTATTCATAATTTTACGTCGCCTGTTCCATTGTTACGTGCACCCGTATTAATCAATCTTCGTTATCTCCAGCGAAATTTAGCGTTTGATCCTATCTAAATCAGTTATCATTCTTCGGAGCTGAAACAAACGACCGAGTCGGAGTCACGGAAATTTAAATTTCCTGCTTCCAAATTAGAATAATTGTTACAATTAGTATCTAGTAGATATAAAGCATTAAGGAAAACTTTGCAGTTATTGTTGCTTTCAAATAGATGATTATTATGGTGATAAGAGAATCACGAAGTTTATAATTTCGTGAAAATTCGATCTCTCACGGAAGTGAGACTCGCGTTGTTAATATTTATTCTCCATCGTACCTGTCCGTTCCAGGACAAATTAAATTATATCCCTCGAACCTGGAATTGCGTCTCTCACCAAAAAGTAGATAACAAAAAGTGCTGGGAACGATCGTGCGGATGAGAACGGAGAGGACGGAGGTAGAAGGAAACAGAAGGAAAACCGCGCAACTCTCGTCCCGAATATCGCGTGCTCGGATCGCACGCGCGCGATAGGAAACTGTCGACGACACCTTCAATAATTAATGCTCACCCCCGGCGGGGTCTAATTGATCCGGTTCACCGTTCGATTATCGAAACCCCATCTTTCACGCTGGACCTCACGTCTGACCTGTAACTCGCTCTCGGTATCCCATTCTCTCTCCCTCTTTTGTCTCTTCCTCCATTTTCAATCCAATCCTCCTCATTGTTCTCTTATTTACCATCCTGTTTCGTTTTGTCTGTTGAGTTTCCACACTCTTTTCTCGTTGTAAAAGTCAATTGAAAAATCGTTCAAATATCCGAGAAAATATACGCTAGCACTTGAAAACGTTCACAAACAGCTAACCGAGTTTGATTTCAACCGTCTCACGCTTCGTATTAATTTTTTTTAGAACTTTAGAGAACTCACTGGGAATTCAATTAAATATCATAATCTAGGAGGTTTCTAAAAGAATATTCCGGAGATAAAATTAATTTGAAAGTTTAATCGCTGCAACAGGCGGTAATGTTTGAAAGAATTACTCTCTCGTTTCATGCGATGGTTGTCCAAACGTAGATTAATGAAACGAAAGCGACGAGTTGTTCTCTGTACCCCGACAATTCTTTCACGATACTTTAGATTACCACCCGTTACTCCGTCTTCATAATGTTCCCGGGTCGGAAGCACCGGGAATCGAGACAAAGGAACGAGCGAATTAAGCAAAGAGCCGAGCCCTCTGTTCTGCAATGAAAATCCAATTTCGTTTGAACGCAACGCTTCGAACGAGGGCCAAGTTTCCGCGTAAAAGTGATCCGCGTTTATGGTTAACTTACGCGACAAATAAACGAAGAACAGAGGGAGAATTATACAAGGAAGCCCTCTGTCTTATTCTACTTTATAAAGTTATAATATCTGTGCAGCTTGATCCATTTACCCGTTTTTATATTGTCCATGTTACTGCTTTTTGAATAAAATCCACTTTACAATTATATTATACACAATGAAAATTAAACATGGATATCACGATATTCAGTGTCTTTGACGATCTCGTTTCTGTGGAAATTCAACGGTATTTAAAGTTCTCTGTTCTCGTCGAATTCTTATTTTACGGTTTAACATTGATTCTCTTCGCTTTCTACTCTTCAACAGTTCTGTTTCCCACTTAATTTCTATCCGTAGCGTTATCCAAACTCCGACACAGGAATTCTATTTCTGTTATCGGCTACAGCGGTTCCATCCACTGAGTTAACTTAGAAAGAGGGAGAGAGAGAGAGAGATAGAGGGAAGGAGAATCTTTGCCAAATATACTCCGACGTATTGCGTTCCGACGTGGAACTGTAATTATATTCCAATTCGCGATTCCGTGGAATCGTACCATTGAGGACTAGAGAGATCACCGTTTGCGCTACCCATTATTCAAGTGGAATCGTTCTAAGATGTGGAGGAGCAAATAAAATTGTAATTTGTGGAATAATTAAAACAAATAGCAGACGGTAGTTAGGACGTTGAAATCTATCAGTATTCTTTTGTGTAACAAAATGAAGCCTAGAGCACTTTAACAAACTGTAAAATGAAACTGGTAGACAACACGATATACGTCTTACTTATCGACGCGGTTCAACTGATTCGTTTTGCGTAAATCAAGCGAATTACTTATCACAGAATCGAAGGGGTTTGAAAGGAGAAAAAGCGGAGGTAGAAAGCGGCGGAAAGAATTATGAGGGGATTCACGGTTCACAATCACGTGAAAGGTTACGTCGAGGCTTCATCCAATTACGTCGACCGGATTTTAAGCTGTTCTACCGCGGGGGTCGGATCTGCCGTTTCAGCACCGATTCTATAAATTACGAAGCGGCGGAAATATTTCTCCGCTGTCGGTTAGACGAAAACACACCCAGCCTTCGGTTCGGTACACGTTTCTATCTGTCCTTCCTTTCGCGTATCTTTCCTGGGCCACCGTAAGAAAGGCCAAGCCGTGGTTTCCTTCCGTCGAAAGGGAGCGGGAAAAGGACGCGTGCCGTGCAGAAAGGGGTGAAAGCACGGCTCAGGGGCGGACAGAATGGAAAATCCGCAAATGGAACGAACCCCTTCTTCTTTTTCTTCGACACACTTCGCCGGTTACTTCGTTTTATTGAATGAAAGACGAGCGAGCAGATAGAAAAGGAGCAATGTGTCGAACGCAATTTCACGGGACGACATGCGGACGTCTGTTGTTTCCCTGCATGGTTGTTGCCTCCTAGCAACTGGTGAGCTTTAACCCGTGAGTCGGCTGTACCGGGTGCAATCGTGTCACGATTTCCGTCAGGTTTATTCGTAATTTCGCGCGGTACGTTTTTGCCGGATTTACCGGGATATTGTCGTTCGGAGATCACGAATTCGGCTCATGAACCTCGCGTTTCGAGGTACTCTGTTTCCCAGGACGTGGCAAATATTACCGTACATTTTATGAAGCTGATATCACAGTATACGAAAGAACAGTAGGCTCACTCTTATCGGCTCTTACGATTTCACGACCAACAAATTCTCCATATTGTTAGAGTTGTGCGCGGGTCATCTGCAAGAGTCAATTATTAGTACGCATTCTGACAGAGTGAATCTATTGTTCTTTTTTATACTGTGTCGATATTATGCAGTATACTAATTTGTGAAGAATATCAAAGCTTACTTCATATCATATCCGTTATTTTTTAATGAACCAAACATAATTTATTTTGCAAATGTATATGTGTGAAAATAAGAATGATATAAAATACCCGTAAATATTTTTCACGCCAAATATCAGCAACGCTTGTCCCCACAAGATAAATTATATACAAGGTTTTAATATTTTCTTCGCTTAAATCATCGCTCAGGACGGACGGCGCTGGGCATGCGATTAGCGATTTGCTGTTTTCATAAATTTATATCCGGCAACGAGAACGAGACACCAGGAACAACTCTAACGAGAAAAGTGACAGCGGTTCGAAAACTGCTGTTGAGCCGGTTTTAATCCGAATTGATGGCCGTAGCTCGTGCCGACTGGCTGATAATAAATAAACGAGAACGGCGTTAAAATAAAAGGGAAAAACATGGACGCGCACGCGAAAGGGAAAAAAAGTATTTTTCCTGGGAAAATCGGCGCCGATATCAACAACACCTGTGGATACGCGATACTGCGCGCGCGAAAATCGAGCGATGAGCCCCTTAAAAGCGATAGGCTGCTCGAATTTCGAGTACACTTTCGATGAACGCGTTCCAGAGAATAAATTTCGATCCGCGAAATTGGATTTCTTTCATCCCTCGTTACAGTCGACGCGCCGATCATGGCGCAAATGTGTTTTACAAACCTTTCATCGATCGGGATAAAGTATAAACGATTCAGGATGTAAAGAATTATGTTATGGATGGTTAAATACTAATGCAGATAGATACATTTCCAGCCTGACCTTATCTCTGACCAATTTTTACCTCATTTACCGCCTGTCCGTGGACATAAACGTTATCCTTTCTCTGCCGTCGACATTATTCTAGCTGATATCGGGCTTTCGAACCACGCGAGGTCAACACAGTTCACGGTCGACGCACATTAATATTGTCGCGGCTGCCGAGGAAGCTCTGGCCTAATCCGTCAAATCCGAAAAGCCCCGCGAAATAAATGTCTACCAGTGGCGACACGCCGTAGGGGGTGAGCGACTGGCATTGGTCGATACCGCGTGCCACCGCACCGAGACTCGATTTTAAATATGGCTCGCGGCTCGAATCCAATCGGCCGTGTTCCGACTACTGGCTCGTTCCAAATGCTTCGAATTTTTCTCCCACAAGGTTGAATTGCACGGGGAGCATGATTGAAAACAATATACTTCGTTACAAGTGAAATTGAATGGAAGTTATTTTATGCAATTAATTTTGACAATTGTTTGATCAACAAATAATATCATTGAAAATTGATACATAATATCGAAAACTGATGGAAAATGGTAATTAATAAATTTCATTAGCAAATTATTGATGGTAACGAAACAGGCTCCGCCTTCAAGTGATACAGACCGGTGTATGGTCAGACGTGAAAAATGTTCCGTACAGAACGGTACATGAATAGCGTGTACAGGCACAAAACGGAGACTCCATCGACGTCAGGTGGTGCTCCCGTTCCTCCTGAACTTACTTTCAGAGAGAACAAAGTTTCTGAAACAAGCAGCCGTGGGAGGGAATCGAGTGCGCGATGGCCGCGTTTAAGTGGTCGTTTTTCATGTCACCTCGTTGAATATGTATTTCAGTTTTCTTTATCCGGCAGCTGCGCGATTAAAAAAGCATCGAGGCTTTAACTATTCCGAATTATTAAAAAACTTTGTTATTAAGAATGTTTCGTACTCGATCGCGACTTGATCGTTTTATTTGAACAAGGATGTCACTGTTATCGCACGGGAGCGAGTGTTTCGCAACAGTATTTCCGCGGCGGGGGCGATTCTTCATCGGGCGACAGATCTGTTCGAGAAGGCGGAGCCGAAAATTGCGCGCGAAGCCGTCAGGATACGAAGAAGGAGAAGAAGAAGACGTCACATCCACCAGGCACTCTCTAATGCCACGAAATTCCCATATCTTCGGCTGACGTACCGTCACACGCGGCCTAGCCACCTTCTCTCTCGCTCTTACTTCGCTGTCTCTCTTTCGAAATCGTATCCACAAACGCGACACGAGCTTCTTACATAAATCACGAGCGTTTAACCCCCTTTCGGGCGGAGTGGGTCTCCGTGTGTGCTCGTGGGACAGGGCGAAACGAGAAGACGATGTGCCAACCGAGCCATATTTTAAGGGATGAAACGGAGGCACGGTTTATCGGGTCGGGGTGTTTTGGCTTGGCGAGCCGGAAATCTTGCTTGCTCGACCGCGAATGCGGAATGGGGCTTTTCGATCGACGTAGATTAATAAGGGTGGTTCGGCTCGATAAGCGATATCCAAACGACGTTCGCCTATTTTTTACAAGAATTCCCGACTACGTTTCTTCTTTGCCCTTAGGAACTGATCAATCCTGCAGTACGAGTTCACTGTTTTCGAGGTAATGGTAAGACATCTTCGCTAACAATTTTGAGGGGAAAAAGACGAGAGTTGCGGAGTACGAAACAACGGCGAGGAAGAGTTTCAACTAATCCACCCCTGAGGCTGCGTTCCTCGTCAGATGTTTGTTTGACGAGGGTACATCCCTCTACGATTAATCATTTCGCTATAAATTAACCAAGCAATCAGAGGGGCTGTTATAATGCTGGGTTCGATTCAGGAGGGTTCGAACTTACTATTTTATACTACGTCTCTTAACTTTTATAAGCATCCACCCAACCTATTAATTATACTCTTCGCCCCTCTGGCTAATCGGAATTCGTTTCAAGTTTGTAGCTTAACTTTATACATCGCTGATCGACGATCAATGATTTGCAATTATTACGTATGAAAAAATTTTCTTGGGATTACGATGAGCTGTGTTTGAATGACAAACCTTGGTCTCCCGCGAGGATTACGAATTCATGGGAGACGATGGAGTTTGGTGGATGTAACGCGAGATAAGGCAAAGAACAGGTAAGGACAAAGGAGGTCTCGTAGTGGTTTCCATTGGCAGATAGTATTTGGAACAGAGTGTATGCCTGGAAGGATCTCGGTACCTCCGTTTCGCCCTTTAGCATAAGGAGCCAAGAACAGTTGAATAATCTCACGCGTGCTTACTGTTGTACTAGCCTAGTCGGGAGTTTCCGTATTGCCACAGCAAAGGCGGACTTGCTGGTTTCGAGATGACTTTGGACAAGTTTGATTTCAGCCACTGCTTAAAGCAGCTCTACCCTTAAACGAACAAATCCCTAATGCACGATACATCGGAACTAATCGAAAATGGAATACTATTTTCATGATAGGACATTTAACGTCCTTTTATAAATTGTTTTACCTTAACAATGGTTTAATTTCATACTGTACTGAATAATACCACAAAACAAGTGGGATATTTCATATAAAAATTATGAAGATAATTATTAATTATGGGACTATGGGAAATTGAACAGTATCGAGAAGGAACTTGGCGAAAGCGGAATTGAACGATAAAGGAAATCGTTATTTAAGCGACCGGCACGAGGGCTGCTTCCTCGGTAATTAATAATCGAACAAGTTGCCGCTGCTTCGAGGGTAATTTCAGTGATTACTTTGGCAACGATTACTGGCGCGAACGTGATTCTGAAGTTTCCGCGAGCGGTGCGCTAAATCGTTAATTACGATCAGCGCGATTAATCACCCCATTGGCGACGACGGCAATTTAAGCGACACACCACCGGCTATCGTACCAGATGTAAACAAGATTTAAAGCCGATCCATCTATAAACGTCGCCCCATGTCAGTCCGATCAACAATTTTTTCGATACGCGCTTATTATTTTCTATTAAAAAAGCGATCGTAAAATATTCATCGAGTGAATAAACATTGATTTAAATCGTCGAGCCAATTCCTGTTCGTTAAACGCAAGCGAACGTTTTAAAAAATAATAATGGTACCGACTATCAAGCCATGGAATCGCGTGTGTAAAACGCAAATATTCCGTTTCAAACGATAGTTGATTTCGAATCTTTTCATCTATGCTAGATATTTTTATTTATTTTGTTTAGAACGAATAGCCATCGCGATATTAATCAACAAGCTAGTGAAGATCAATCGGTTAGTTTTTTCTAGCTATGACGCGATGCAATTTTACTCGCTTTCGAGGCAAATTCGACTCTTCATCGTTTACCCACTTAACTGCTACTTCGTTGCGAATAGTTTAACGATGATTGTGTTGTTCAGTTAACGAAATATTTTGTCACGTTTCAATTTTGGGTAATCAAGAGATTCACGTCATTTATGATTTACTTTGTAGGGGTGCAATAAAATTGAGTAAGAAACAAGACAAACATTTTCCTACGCTACTTTATCCACTTTTGTGTCTACGAAATCAAATCGACCGACTTAATTTCCAAAGGAATCACGGAACCCGATCGGTCGCTTCCTTTAGGTGCTCGTCGAGCGTTAAACATCGAGCGGAAGATCGGTTTCCAAGACAGCGTAGAATTAACCGACGTGATTCTCCCAGCTCAGGATGCATTAACTTTCCGGAGCGCGAGCACACCCCCAGCGAAATCCAATTCCGAGAAACGCGGTCATTTTCGCATCTCTTTCCGCCTCTGTTTCTATCTTACGTCGCCCCTGGCCTGGTTACACGCCACATACCGTGACCGAACAAATGGACCCGGTGCGTTTCCCCTTGATGCGGATACGTTATGACGGCCGGGTAATGCCTTTGCTGACCATAGCTGGGAATAAAATAGATTTTACGGGTTAAGGGGTTCGGCCTGTGGCGAACTGCTAAAGTGAAACTCTCTATCAACAAATAATTCCGTGCTATAAATAGAAATTTGATAAGAAATTTTCTATTCCTAATTTCAAGTTACGCGCAACATTCAGTTCTTGCTCGTAATATCTATTTAGATTTTACCTCTTGGAAATGAAAACAGGTCTTTCACTCTTGATCATGATGTATGACTGTGGATATTACATTTTCTACGGATACAATTTTTCTATAAATGCATCAAATCCGCAGTATAATAACATCAAATTCTGAGGATCCAATACATACAAAAGTCGTTTTTACTTTTTAATAAATGTCCGAATATGACATATGGTTATTATAGAATGGTTGAGAGTTAAGAGGAATTGAGAAGAGTTCTTTTTTTTTACGGTAATGAGCAAGTACATGATTCGGAACCACGGAACAGTCGCGTGGACCTGGCGGATCATACGCTGCTATGATATTTGCTAGACAGACAACCGCGAAGATGTCAGATCGTCGGACGTACGTATACGCGCACGGTTACACGTACGCAGCAGAATCTGGCTCGATATCGTAGCCACGAGCTGGGGTCAGTCGATCGTGCAACCGGCAGCCCAGCCAACATAACGCGTCCGTGTTCGTCGGTACGGCCGGGGGATTACCAATGAGGCACGTCGGATTACCGCAGTTAGCGGTGTTCGTTAGACCACTATTTTAATTAAGACTATTATACGCGAGAGCTCCGGGCTATTCGTATCGCGGCTGTTACGTGCGCGGACCGCTAAACCGGCCCGCGATCATTTCGTTTTCTTATTGATTGCGATTCCAGCTTCTATCTATTTATAGCATTGCAAAATGAATTGAACCGTACTGAATTAGCTCCTAATCCTTTCTTCGATATATCTGTTCCAGTGGAGCTTATGACGTTACAATTCATATGTAGATTTATCTGAAGTCTCTTAATAAATCTTGTACAGAAATAAATAAGAATTTCATTCTGTCATTTTAAATCTTCGTCTCGATTAATTCTGATCGAACTCGATAAATTTTGATCTCGATTTGACATTATGCCAATTTGATAAACGTGAATCACATACCTGGTGGCGATCAGGGGACAGGTGATGCTCGGTGAGGCCCAAGCCTCTGGGCTCCATGGCGCGCATTCGTAGAGCCTCAACTCCCGGCTAGAAACGGCGCCGAAGACGCTACGCCAGCCGCCGGCACAGCCGAATCCGCTACCGGCTCCTCGCGAGGTGCTTGCGCTGCTACCAGCTCCATCCTCGCTGCTCTCGCTGCTGGCTCGTCCGTTCTGTGAACAGATTCCGAATCCCATTCATAAATCATTTTTGCTCGTGAAGATCCGCGAACCGCGATCCGGCACGATTCAGGGAACGCGCTGCTTCTTTTTGGAACCGCGTGCCTCTAGAGGCGAGCTCGTGAAATTATGCGCGACACCTGTTCGGCCGCGATAACAACGCGCGCCTGGAATTCACGATTTTGTTGCCTCGGATGCGCCAAGTATTTGATGTATTTTGGTACTTCGAATTGTAACGTTATCATCGCTTAATCGAGGTATCAAACAGTAATTTTAGACTTTTTACATTTATATTAAATCAACACGTATACGCGGTTGGTACTTGGAACATGTGTCGGTTATTATCAAAATGATATACGTTAAAAATTCTTCTTTAACGTTGAAATATAAATCAACCTGACATGATACAAAAAAACCTCGACATTTTTTACTTTTTATCTTTCATATGTGACAGTTTGTTTTAAATGTGAACAAGCTGCGTTACATCGATCGATAACTTGATTTGAAATTTTAGTTACATCGTTTCCACCCTTGATGCGCAGAATATATACAACCGTACCGACGAATACGAGGAAGAAGGGAAATGAAACAAATTTAGGGATTTCGTAGCGTATCGACGCGAGAGACAGAAACGAGAGTGGACGACGCATTGGCAGTTTCCCGCACTTTGGACTGCATTCCGGACGTGCCGCGCGTCGCTGGTAGCTCGAAAAAGAAGAGAAAAAGGCGACGGTAGAAACGACGAAAGCGGAGAGTGTCTGCCGTTCGAGAAATGTTGCCTCATAAGTGTCAAGCGCATTTTCCCGCTGCCACTTATCTCGGAGACAATATCGAGCGCCGCGCGCGCGGCCTGCGCGTCGGATACGGCCATGTAAGCCCTTCCTACGCTGGTCTGCCTCTGCTGCACTGCACGCGTCCGCGTCGCAGCGTTGGCGGTTTTCACTACGCTCGGAATGCACTGGTACATAGATGGAGGGACATTGTATTCCCCATCTGCTCCCCGCAGCGATGATACATCGGGTATTAATTGAACTGTCGAATATTGACGTTCCGCTGAAAACGCTGGGTGTTTACGTTGCGATGGTTACATCACGTGCTATCCTGCATGCGCAGTAGCATAAATCATTCTAGACTTCGTAGTCTTCTCGTAGCTTGTAACTATTGTCCAATTTCTATGCCCATCACTAATCGTGAACTGATCTTGTGATTTGAACTGGATTTATACGTTTTACTTTATGCAATCACTTTAGACAATTGAATTTAGTCTACAATAAAGGCTACGGATCGTGTAAATGGTAACCAGACGTTGAATCGACTGGATAACAAGGAGTAAGTATCGAGCCATGTATTGTCACAAGGAACAAGTACAAATGTAACTTTTAATCGGCTGTCGGTTTCCCTTTATTCCGAATCGTTTAATTACTTCGGTTTTAGCCCGCGGTGATTTCTTTTTTACGTATCGGACATGCGTCGGTGGTTCCATTAAAGCGTTGGTCCTTACAAAGGGTGGACTTGTCGATTATTACGGATAGAACGACAAAAGGTGGACACGCTTATCCAATTTGTCCCCTGAGAAAAGTCGTCGATACACGCGGGCCAAATAACAGTAATTAGTCGCATCCGATGCAACAAGCCCACAGTGGAAATTCTCTGCGGTTCGCGTTTCCTTTGACCCCGCTTTACGTGTTTCAAAGCCGACCTGCTAGTAGTAGTTACGTCAATTTTATTCGACCGATAAAGTACAGGCTCTTCTCTGTTACTCCTCGAAATCCTATGCGTCATTGATCTTGTGTAATACCCGTGCCTGTTATAAAATAATCAAACAAGCGGAGTGCACTCGGTATTTGAAAGCCACGTTTCTGGGCCGTGGTAAAAGCGGGTTATCAACGGGGATCGGTTTTCGGCATCGATTTAACGTCGAAACGTCTTTCCTTCCCGATAGTCCACGTTCCCGATGGGACGGGACATTAATTTCCGAGTGGCCCGTTAGAAGCACGCGATGCTTAGCCCTTTCCCTTCTTTGTTCAATTCCCTTGATTCTAAAGCATCGCCGATTTCCAATTTCAACCACTACAATTGAATGAAAATGAGCAGCAGGAAAAGACAAACGTAAGTCTGTATTTATACTGCGTTATTAATTCCGTGCAGTAAGAACGTTTCAAGTTACTGTACATTGCATAAAAGGAAGTTGAAGCGCGAGGGCTAAAAGAAACTTTCGCCCGCGAAGAAACAACGTTTTTGTTCGGAGGAAAGAAACGGTGGGCAGAGGAAGCGTTCCTCATTCTTCAAGGAAATTAAGCCAATTAACCCCTCGAGCTTCAGACTTCCTCTCAGCTGGCACCGGTCCAGCCGCACTACCTACTATCCCAAACTCTCTCTTCCTCCTCATCATTTCCCGTTTCTGAAAAACGTATTGTTATATTCACCGGCGACCCAACAATGCGTCGTCGATGAAACTTCCGACGATGCATCTTCTGTGGACGAAAGAGCAATTAGACTCCGTTTGGGATTAATCAAATACGGGACCACCTGTTCACTTCACTTATCCCAAAGCTTGATAAGCTCCCTCGAGTTTCATAAACGTTGCACTCCTTCTGTTTGGAGCTACGAATTTCATACGACATATGTACGTATTCGTAAATTATTCCGACTAAACAAATATTTTTATCTTTTTAAATTAAATGGTAACATTTTAAAGTTCTGCATTTTTATTTTGATTCTTTTATGACAGAATAGAAAGCGTTCGAGGCTATTGATGCGAGTATCAAGTATCTATCGGTGGATCGCGATTATTTTTCATCCATCAATTGCAGTGTTGTCGATTCTGTAACGCCTCGTGTTATCACGCCACGGCAATAATAACTGAAAGGAATAATGGTGGTACGCGATGAATACAGTTCGCTCGCTCGCAGATTCGCTTGGTATCATTTTCGAGATTGCACTCTCTTCAATAAAAATAATGGAATTTTCTTTTATTGAACAAGCGGACTATACATTGTCGGATAATTTATTTACATGATCAACCACTATAATATACCACATCAACTTATGTGAACACGCGTACACGTCGTCACTCGCCGGGATATTTTTCCGGAAATTGTTTGTGTACGATAGAAACGTTCCGCGCGATATCAGAGATTTATTACCGTGTTAAGGGCCCCCGGCTGCGATCGTTTTTACTTGAAATTAATGAGTTCCCAGTCGGAGATCTTGGGGAACACGCGGAGCTTAGTAAGGTTTTGATAAGGCTAGATCGATTCTTCGATAGGATTACTCTTGAAGAAAAGCGGAAAGCTCTCAGAATTTGCATAGTAATGCCGCGATCATTAACGCGATGCTATTAAAAAAAACACCTTGGCTACGAGAATGGGAATCGACGAGCGCGTTTTGTGACGTTCCACGATTCATTTACCCTACCTCTTTGATTTTTCCAGACGAGAACAGCGTGTAAGCGATGTGTCTCGCGACGAGGCGTTTTAAAAAGGGTTAATAAAATTGGCCGGGTAATATGCATACTTCCGGTAACTTGGGAAATAGCGGCAGTGGACGAGCAAGCTGACGCTCACTCATTTTTTCTTCCTTTTCTGCAGCCGCAGTTTGTTCGAAACTTCGTTTTACACTCGTTTAAGGAAATTTCAGAGTGAAATGCGCGCACAGGCAGCTGCTGGCTAATTTCTAGCACCGCTCAACACACACAATTAATTAAATTAATATATCTCACAATAAATTCATTTTTATTTAATGTCGTTTTTGCAATAATTGTCAACTTTTAATCGCGAATTTTTACAATTCTTTACGGACATATATTTGGAAATTTCGCTTAACAGAGAAGGAAAGAAATCACTTCTAATGGGGCATTCCGTATCACTGAATAGAATTTCGGCTCTAAACGCCGGCTCGTAACTCTGCGGTGAGAAATAAAAAATAAAAGAAAAACGTGTAACAAAAAAGCGCACGGGTTCAAACGAATTTTCCAGGGTAACGTATGCTGATTTCCGGAGCGTTTCGCGTGGCGACCAGGCCGGACGATTCGCGGGAACCACAGACTTGTTAGCAACGTGTGTTCGGTGAAATGCCACGCGGTGCGGATCGGTTTACGTTTCATTCAACGTGTTACGTTCCAATGCGACACGAGAACGTGCTCGCTGGTAATGTCTGCGCGTATTTGTTCAGTGTATTTCGGCGGGTAATAAAAATTGCTAATATTTTCGTTACGAGCCGGCAGACGTAATAAAAAGAATTATTGTCGGATACTGGTCGAACGTCATTTGTACGCGTGCGTGCATGAAAACGGACGAAAAAAAAGAGAAGGAAAAATAGAATGGAAAACATGCTGGCAGAGACAAAATACGTATATACGTACGTATCCCATCTATACGGGACGCAGGAAATATCAATAAAAAAGCAGCGCTCGCATTCGCAAATCCCGATTCATTTGCCCCATTACGAAACGATGATTTATTTGGTGGATGTAGTCGTCGATTAATGTCCGACTGCGCCATCATCATGCCGGAAAAATGGTTTACGGTTTGTTTACGCTTATGCCGTTTTCGTCGGTGTTCAATACTTATTTCGCATTTTTCATCTCTTTGATTGCCTTTTCTCCGAACAGTTGCATTCGCGTAAATCGCGAACGTTGGTTGGCAACGGTGTAAAAAGCAAAAGAGAAAAATTTATTGAATACAGAAACATCTCAGAATTTGCATAGTAATGCCGCGATCATTAACGCGATGCTATTAAAAAAAACACCTTGGCTACGAGAATGGGAATCGACGAGCGCGTTTTGTGACGTTCCACGATTCATTTACCCTACCTCTTTGATTTTTCCAGACGAGAACAGCGTGTAAGCGATGTGTCTCGCGACGAGGCGTTTTAAAAAGGGTTAATAAAATTGGCCGGGTAATATGCATACTTCCGGTAACTTGGGAAATAGCGGCAGTGGACGAGCAAGCTGACGCTCACTCATTTTTTCTTCCTTTTCTGCAGCCGCAGTTTGTTCGAAACTTCGTTTTACACTCGTTTAAGGAAATTTCAGAGTGAAATGCGCGCACAGGCAGCTGCTGGCTAATTTCTAGCACCGCTCAACACACACAATTAATTAAATTAATATATCTCACAATAAATTCATTTTTATTTAATGTCGTTTTTGCAATAATTGTCAACTTTTAATCGCGAATTTTTACAATTCTTTACGGACATATATTTGGAAATTTCGCTTAACAGAGAAGGAAAGAAATCACTTCTAATGGGGCATTCCGTATCACTGAATAGAATTTCGGCTCTAAACGCCGGCTCGTAACTCTGCGGTGAGAAATAAAAAATAAAAGAAAAACGTGTAACAAAAAAGCGCACGGGTTCAAACGAATTTTCCAGGGTAACGTATGCTGATTTCCGGAGCGTTTCGCGTGGCGACCAGGCCGGACGATTCGCGGGAACCACAGACTTGTTAGCAACGTGTGTTCGGTGAAATGCCACGCGGTGCGGATCGGTTTACGTTTCATTCAACGTGTTACGTTCCAATGCGACACGAGAACGTGCTCGCTGGTAATGTCTGCGCGTATTTGTTCAGTGTATTTCGGCGGGTAATAAAAATTGCTAATATTTTCGTTACGAGCCGGCAGACGTAATAAAAAGAATTATTGTCGGATACTGGTCGAACGTCATTTGTACGCGTGCGTGCATGAAAACGGACGAAAAAAAAGAGAAGGAAAAATAGAATGGAAAACATGCTGGCAGAGACAAAATACGTATATACGTACGTATCCCATCTATACGGGACGCAGGAAATATCAATAAAAAAGCAGCGCTCGCATTCGCAAATCCCGATTCATTTGCCCCATTACGAAACGATGATTTATTTGGTGGATGTAGTCGTCGATTAATGTCCGACTGCGCCATCATCATGCCGGAAAAATGGTTTACGGTTTGTTTACGCTTATGCCGTTTTCGTCGGTGTTCAATACTTATTTCGCATTTTTCATCTCTTTGATTGCCTTTTCTCCGAACAGTTGCATTCGCGTAAATCGCGAACGTTGGTTGGCAACGGTGTAAAAAGCAAAAGAGAAAAATTTATTGAATACAGAAACTAAGTACGTTCTCCTCAGATTAATTTCTGTAATTTAGGGCATTCATGTCTCAAAAGCAGTAAGAAGACTGCAAAGAGAACGCAGATTCAGCCAATTGGGAAAGACCCGGGAGAGGACTGTAAAGATAAGATTCACGGATGGGTTTACTCTCTCCCTTTGGGACACAACTCTTCTTTTAACCCTCCGTAGCATCGTCTCGTCTTTAGAACGGATTGAAGAAAAAGTAAAAAAAAAAACGAAATTTGATAACTAAAGAAATCGAGAGTATAAACGTCTCTCTAAGAATTTCTCTTTTTACTCGTTCAAATTGGAGCAGGCGAAATTCGTAAATTTGCGAAGAATATTTCCAGTCCGAGATTGCGTCACTTTCCAAACAAGCACCTAAAAGGTGGAAACAAAGATTCCGAGGGGGTGGTCGCGTGGAGACGTCGAGACACTTTCGATTGGCTTCGTTCCCAGCAATCTTGACAGCGTTCCTTGTTATTATCGACGTCCAATTCGACAGACGCGTAACGCTGCGAATGTTCCGGGCGAAAGAATAGAGATAAGAAACAGAGGAGAGAGAACAAGGGAAACTGAAGGAGAATGCTCGTCGATTCCGTTGGTCTCTTGATAACGCGCACTGCTCTTTCAAGACCATCCTCCTTTTCCTCCTTCTCTCTGGCTTTTTCCCTCGATTCAAGGGTGTCGCGAACGATTTCTGACTCGTCGCTTTAATATATTTCTCTCTTTTCGGCTGATTTCACCCCTGCTGGTAGATTGCGTCTAGGTGACAAGCCGAGGAGCGTTTCTCTCGCTCGATTTCACGAGCTGCGACACAGACGAGGCAGAATCCGCGCCGACACGCGACGATAAGGCGTTCGATGACAACTGTCTGATCGCGAGCCGAGACATTCCTTTTGAGGGCGAATGCAACAACGCGCCGGATCGTTTCGCATTTCAGATATCTCGACAGTGATTATCAACGACGATTGTGAAGACTATTTAAAAACAATATTTTTAATCAAGCTGACAGATATCGTCATTTGGTAAACCGTACACAAAATTGTGTTCGTATCAACACCCGCAGACGTTTCATAGAAAGAAACAATCAATCCACCCCCATGGAAGCTTCTCCACAGTTACACGAACGAGCGCATAGGGGTGCGACGCGATGATGTGGTCGGAGCTCGTTTTCGACCACAGTTTACTTAGCATTGCTGATGCACCACCCAGTCGGACAGGGTCTGGCATGCGGGTGAACAACGAAGGGGGAAAATCGAGGATTGTTTCCAGAGGGGGTCGGCCAAGATCGGCCTTCGAACGATCCGTGTTTGAGAAGAGATGGCGGCCCGTTGCTCTAATTACCAGCCGATCCATCGACGAGGCCCGCACCGTTTCGTGAAAGGGCACCTGCTCGCTTCGCGGGCGGCGCTTCTCGAAGGGAGAAGCTTCACGATATTTTATCAGCGAAAAAAAAAACACTAGTCGAGGCGATTAATCCTCGAGCACCCCACGCTTTCGCATAATTGGTTCAGGGATATCGATAGGGGTAGTGGTCGCGTGATCCATTTTGCTGAATGGCTTTTATCGCTGAGAGATGAATCGTGGTTTTTTCTTGGGGACGGTAGCATGGTTTATGGATAGGTAAGTGTACCTCGTTCAATTTCTTCTATTTGGACAACAAACAAATCTTTTATACTGGTACAATTAAATGGCGCGGCACGCGAAAAACGTTAAAAGAATCGAGCTTTCCCGGGACTCGAAGTGGAGAGGATATTCAACGGAGAGTGAAACAGAGATGAAAGAAATAGCTAACTCGAAAGAAAAATGAGGACAGAGGATAAAGAGGAAAATAAATAAAGTCGTGGCGCCGGAGATCCATTGATTTAAAAAGGAAAGAGCAAAGTGGAAAAAGGGGTGTAACAACACCGGTAGAGACAGCGAGAAGTTGGAACCGGGAGCAAGGCAAACATACGGGAAAACGGGACCGTCGAAAGAGAGGAGACACGGCCGGGATAGAATCAACAATGGCGGAATGAAAAGCAATCGAACAAACATGAACGCCGTGGAAGCTCAAAAGGAAGAGTCTTCTAACGAGAGAGGAGTGAGCCTCGTATTAATTGCTCGTTAATTTTCATCGCCTTGCCACGGAACTGAAGCGGACTAATTGCTGAACAACGCGGAACACAGTCCCTGTGGAAATAATTGCCCCTGGATGACTGTTCTGACGCTCAATCTGGAATTACTAGCTCCGGTAATACCATGTTATTCAGTTCTATTTCTCAGTTGACGGTAATTCTTCATGCTACTTATAACTTGGTTTACGGATAACTAGATTACCATTCATCAAAATTGCACAGACTACGTATACAAGTAAACTCAATGAATAATTAATTTTCTGTCTTCTGTTTTGAGGAACTCTAACGTTCCATAACCATTTTCATATGATCTTTCAATACTTTAACGTATGTGCTAATGAATTTTACGAAGAATTGAAAATAACAACTGATTCAATTTCGTTGGGATAGAAGTTGAGTAAATTCTGATTAATAATGGAATGGAAATAAATCTTGCGATATTTATTTCACGATCCTTGATCAAATGACTAATCTTAGGAATGGCTACTTACAATTAGTGTTGGAGCTGAATTCGTGAGATCTAGATTGGATTATGGAAAAGGTATCAAGAGAAGAATTGCGATCTAATTCAGAATCTCTGTATCTTAATGTATTAGAAGATTTTACTAGAGTAGATATCAGAGACATACAGACGATAGACTATTAATGTTATTTATTAATAGCTACAATTCCTTGCGATTACGAAATAAAGTTAGCAGGAATAGCCTTTCGATTTCTGGAACAGATCCCTTTAAAAATTTCAGTCCATAGACATGGAGCAAAGGATCAGGGCGACTGAAATTGTAATGCGCTTTCCTCTTGACCAACCGGTGCGTAATTGAAGCCACAGAAAATTAATTGGACGGTCGGAGATGAGCCTCGAACTCGACTACTTCCAGACAATTATTCATCGATCTTCGGCCGAAGCTTAATCAGTTTATCGGCTGATCAGTCGAGAGCTCGATCTTCTCCCTCGCTGATCCTTTGATCCTTTACCGGAAAAGCGGACAATGCCCAAGAAAATATAAATAACCAGCGGAATCTATGCTGGAAGGCGATATTTTCGTAACATACTATTTCTTAATCGAATCAAGAATTTTTGTAATTTGAAAAATAAAACCTAATGCGATCTTATTTAATATTTGACAAATGTACATACATGAAGATTCTAGTTTTCTAGACGTTCGCTCGAAAAAATCAAGAACAATAGTATAGGTACATTGAGTCTAGTTCATAAATACATATAAAATTTTTCACACTATTTAAAACAGTTTCTAATTTAATAATATTACTTGAGAGAGGGCAATTCTAATTTATCGAAGCCTGTTCATCGAATAGATGCATCATATTTCAATGATCGGCAAGGAACGCATTCCACCCTGCTGACCAATATAACTAGTTCACTCCGGTCACGTTCCCGGACGAGGAATGCGAGGGTAATCCGATCCAAAAGCGACACCGGTCGTTCTCAACTCGATAACTACCCTGCCACGACGCGTTGCCCGACAATTACGGAACTTTACTACTTAAAAGCACGAGTCGCGAAACCCGTCGCGTCGTTGACCCCGCGATCATTAGCACGGGAAGCGAGCGGTACGGTTGTCATTGACGACGTAACGTCTAATGGAGGCTGCGTCGCGTCCATCGTAGAAACATTTCGAGTTTTCACACCCGCGATAAACGAACCGGCTATTTTTACGATCAAATGCACTATCTTTATGGTTTCGTTTCGAATGGAGTAGATTCTGTACGCAGGAAGCTTTTGGATGACGACGAGGGCGACGGTGCCCTCGATAATGGCGTAATCGTTACTAAAACCAATTTTATGAGCCATCAATGCGACGACGTACGCATTTAATAACGTCGTTTAGTGTTAAAGCGTGTTAGCGCTAACCGGTGTATTGATAATTATTTACGGTTCTCTTTGTTGAAAATTCGTATCAGAACATTCACTAAAATTTCCAATATGCTATATGAAATGTAAAACTGAAGGCAGCTAACAGATTTCGAATAAGATTACTATAACAATTTTAGAACCGTTCCAAAAATGTCTTATTGAATTAGGTCTAAGAAAATGGCAATTAATTGACTGAAATAACTTTGTATAACCATCTCATCGCGCGAAGGGCTTGAACATTCCTATGAAAGGGGAGATGTCTTTAACATTGCCAGTTATCTGCATAAAATATTCCTGATCAGCAATAAAATGTTGCCCGCAATTTGCCGCGTGGATCATTTGCCACTGGATCGTAGCGTCGCGATTGCAATAGCGATTTCGATTATTCGAAGAGCTCGGCCGCACCGACGATCACTGATGATCAAGATTGTTCCGATGGCGTACGATGCTAATTACTCCCGCGCGTCCCCATTCATCAGATTCTAGGTCGGATTATCGACGTGCCAGCCGCGACAGAAAACTCGCACGTCCTGCAAAAACTCCCATGGAATCTATCCCACTAATAACACGCCCAAAACGTATAATTTACATTCAATCTCCTCTGTATTAACAAGATCCAAATTTCAAGAAGGCTTAAACAAATCCAATGTGGAAACAGTCTCTAAACAGAAGCTACGTAGATTTTTCGTGGATTATATTGGACCAAGTATCTCAACGTATTTTGATCCTTCAAGAAGAACAGAATAATTGGGAGGCATGAAGATTCTTCGAAAGTATCCTTGATACAAAAGAAATGTGATCACGAATGGAAGCTAGTACTTCACGTTGTAGGTCAACAAGTTCTTCCCTATTGTATCCTACTTTCTGTAGACCAAACATATCTTGTTATATCGAGATGCTTATGCGAGATGCAATAGAATAGTTACCTAATTTTGAAACTAGATTTTCACTCTATTTGTGAAAGTTTACCATTTCTTTAATCAGCTAAGCAATATTTTATAATTTTATGTCGCGATTTGCTTTAAAACGATTTCACGTGGTACCTGAGATCATACCAAGTATACAATTGCTGAACGTCTAACCGATGCACTTGCCGACTATTTTGCATACACTCTGGTTGGAGAGCCGCAACTAGTTTGCAACACGGATCTTCCCTAGAAACCCAGCACGCTTTCGACTGCCCACGGTGGTGGCTGTTCGATACCACGGCGCGTGGATATTCACAGCGAAACTGGTCGTTGAAAGTCTAAACTGGCGATCAACAGCATGCGCCAAGAATGTTGATCCTATTAAAGGACCCCGGGACTCGTTCGAACTCGGAGGACCGTGGAAAGCTTTCGCGCGTTGCGATCGATGAACGAAACGAGGTTCGAACGGCGCGTTTCCAGCCGCGCCGGTGTATTTAGCGTAAAGTTCGCGTTCCAGATTCAACGAACGGGGGCGATCATCGGGCGTTTATCGACGCGGAAGCGACCACCAGACGGACCGACTTCCGTGAGTCGAATTCCCGGCGGCGCTGCACTGCCTTCCCCGGTGGCTCGTTAAAACGACCGGTGGGGTCCATCGAAATACATACAAGTTTATCGCGGCCGGTTCATCGACCCGCGCGCCGCGGCGTCGTTCTAGATATCGGCATAATTTGTTTCCACCTATCTGACCATTTTTGTTTTCCCCTTTCGCGGTAGGAAACAGTCGGGACGCTTTAGCGACAAATAGGTACGCTGCTTGAAACAATTACAAGCTTGTTCTTTTTAATCTAATTAAAAACTCGAATGCAATTACTCGTTATAATTTCATTCAGGTCAGATGTGAGACACTTTGAAAGGGACAAGAGATCGGGGTTAATAGAGCAGCAATTTCATTAATTCTTTACTGGAACGTGAAAATCGACGAATGCGATACTTGAAACAATTAGGAGATTATTCTTTTTAATGTAATTCTAGGATCGATTGTAATTCTGCCTCGCAAATGCAAAATGCTTCGAGAGAAAAACAGGTCATGCTTAATGAAGTTGCAATTTTATTAGCTCATTGCCGGAATGAAACTAATGTATACCTATCTCTAATCTGCTCTATATCTCTGGAAAAGATCCGCTGCCATGGCGTCGGTGTTAAATCATCCCGGCTAATTTCGCCTAATCTTTATGCCGGCCGTAAAATAACAATTTCGGGCAACCGGGTTCTACTACGGGTGAATTAATAACACCGCGGAATATCTCTCGCGCTCTACCCATCCTCTCTGTTCGTTCGTTTCCGCGATTAAGGCGAATTTACGCGGTTCAATTACGTTTAAACAATACTCGTCGATAAAGTACAAAGTAGACATTGTCGTTACAAACGCTCAGGGGAGTGAGTGATACTAATAGTAATTTACGATGATTAATGTTAATAATACGCACACATGTAAGATCGCACGTTTTCTGGCTTAAGTACCTTTTTTAGTCTGTACTGAATTTAGTTATCAAATCAGAGATATAACCAAAACGTGTAAATTCGTCTTCCGCACAAAGTCTAAGCTCGCGTTCAGAATGATGCATTGCCTGCGGGATTATGGTAACCGTAATTCGTACAGGACACGGGTTAAGGGCCACACTTTCGCGTTACACATTCGAATCCATACGTACGAGCGTGTTCTCGCATACGTACGGCCTAATTATTAATCGCGGCCCGACCGTAAATTCTGTTCGCAATTTTGCCAGCCCTGTCTAGCCGGTTTCCGTTATCGATCGGAGATTTTTAAGCGGCGCTCAAGCTTTTAAGCTTTATGCCTTGAAAACTCAGCGCAGGATTTTGTCAGGATTATTACATCATGAGACGCGCAACTTTTGACACTGAATTCTTGAAGCTTTCCCGTTTTATGCTTCTAAAAATGAAAGTTTAAGCTAGAGAACCGGGGGAGATCGAGCTTTTTGATAGCAGGACCTTGTTCGAAACGCGAACTTTCCTAATCCGTAACTCCCTCGGGCGAAAACTTTTAAACACTCCCTAATTTTCTTCGAGGATCACGCAGAATCGAAGATTTAACCCGATCTCTTAATCGAAATTCGTCGACGTCTTTTCGTAATCGTTCGAATTTCGCATACATAGTTTAGCACAATGCGTCACGAGTTCTATCAAAAGTTCCGAAGGACTCTACGGCGCATCTTCCTCTTCTTTATCTTTATTACCGAATCGATTTAAACTTGGACGAATTCCGCGATACTTTCGATCCAGATTTATCGTCATCGCTCCAACTGCGACTCGGCGCGGTGCCGCGATCCACGATAATATAAATGTAAAGTGGATCGAAGATTATCGAACAAGCGCGGAGAAACGGCGTCAGAAATTCCTGGCCCGAAATCCCCCGATAACCCAGTTTCACCCCCCAGGTGCACGTGGTCTTTTCCCATTTACCATGTATTATACGTATCTTACATAGGCACGTATGTATATATATCTCTAGCCTCCGCACTGCTTATACAGACCGCTTCACGTTGTCTTCCTTTCATTTAAATACCTTACCACAAATATTTTCGCTCGCCAATATTTAAAAGATTCTTACATTTGCCCTCGAGGATATCACATTAATTTGTAAATTAGATCAGATTGCACGAGAGTAACTCAAGGTTTTATATTTATTATGTAGCTCAATAAAACATCATGAACGATTGCAACGATGCAATTTAAATTCAAACGTTTCCTAGTTGTATGCAATAAAGATGTTTATGTTGTGAACCAGCTCCTAGATGGTAGCAATTTCGTAGCGCGGTGCGGTAAAGGGAAGAGAGGATGGAAACATAAACGAGCGTCGACCAGCTTCTTGGCGAGGCTCCGATTTTGCACGAGGTTTCCCAAAACTAACGATAACGAGTGACGTACGAGACATTTTTTGCCGTCTCCTATCGCAGGGACAATTTCGCCTCGCGTATCTTTGTGGGTCGTTCCGTATTTCCATTCCCTTTTCCACCTTGCTATAACGAAATTCTATATAGAGATCGGTAATGCAGTTTAATCCACCCTGGCTCAACGACTTCAGACTCGAATTGTAAAAACAAGGTTGTCGATGCACACGTGCCTAAATGTATTTCGCACATCTTTTTTTTTTAGATACCCAGGAGAGCACTAGCGAATGCATCCGATGCTTCAAAATTGTGCACGAGGAGGTGGTTTCATTCCGATCTCGATTCCCATTTTATAATCCGCCGAAACGTGACAGCACACTCTACTCTTCCTCGCGCGTTTTACGACTCCGCGCTCTTTTTGGCACCGCGCTGCACCCCTTTAACCCACTCCCACCCCCCCACTTATTCTCTTTAGTCTCTGGCTTTTTGTGTCCCTCTTTGAAAACTCTTCACAGGATCCGCGTTGCGATACACCCTAGTTTTCCCCTTTTCCTATTCCACTGTATGAAGCTCTCTGCTCTCTTTTCGAGAGTTCGCTCTCCTCTAAAGCGTTTCTTTCGATGACCTAAAATTTCGCAGCCCGTTCTTGTACCCGTGTCCCTGTTCCGCATTTTAGTCGGCCGCGGAAAAGCGAGTACAAGAAAATTGACAAAGCATTGAAAAGCCGATGAATAGTCTGTTTGCGTTTAGGTGTATTACATTCGTTCGATGTCAAACGAACCTAATCATGTGTTTAATTAATCTTGATCTCAATGGTTCTGATATAAGCGAGAAAATGTAAAAGAAGACGAAGATACTACCGATGAGAGAAAAATATTGGATGGAATGGAAAGAGGGAGGACAAACACGAAGCGTGCATTACATTATTTACGCGGACGTCCGCGGTCGAAGGAAGGATTACCGTTCTGACATGCAGATTGTTCGGGCGGAATCGCAGTCGAGCTACGAGATAATTTATCGCCGGGTGCACGCGCGTTGTCCGGTTCGATACGACGCGAAAGCTGAAAACACGCGGCCGACGTCGCTCTCACGGTGATTTATTAAGAACCGGCGCACCGCTCGCTCGATTCATCGAGAGACCGACGATTTTTCTCGCGCGCCGCGACCAACCGGATAAAAAGAAACTAATTATTTTTTTACCGCCCCCCCCCACCCCCCAGGGAAAATTGGTCCAACGTAACAATCTCGCTAACTGTTTCATTTCTCATCTGATGAACTGAACTTCCTAACACGTAGGTATATTTTTACAGTCGAAGACGTATCATCGTTTAGAGATTTCAAAATATACCATTATATACCTTAAAAATAAATACATTCGAGGTGAAATTCGTGGCACAAACATTCTATGCAATTTTTAATACTAAATATACGATTTGTTAATTTATTTATAGTAAACGATGCGTTTTAACCGATTATATGGATATTAGACATCTAAATTATTATTAACTTCTTAGCAACGATTTACGACTTCCAGTTGGCTGATATTAAACCGCGCAATCCTCCCCTGTTTACCTGAAACAGGAGCACACAACTCACTCGCGAAATCGCGTCTCCACCAATCTTCGAGGTAGGGGAGTCGTTCTTTAACCACCGTTCGTAGAGTCCGCATTTAGACGATTGAAATCGCGGTTTCCGGGGGTTTTACGGGCCTTCTATACACCGGTCGTAACCGGAAGGAAGGCGTTAAAATCCGGGTAGAAACGGTCCACTGCGACGGATAATCCGGCGAGTTCCGCGGCTCGAATTTCAAGCGCGTAGCGCGGCACCAATGGAGCGGCATTATGCCGTGCTTTATTACGGCCAGGGGCTAATTAAACGGCGCCTTGAGTCCCGATTACCTCCGCTCCGGCGAGCCTCCGTTGCCTCGCCGAAAAATACGCGAAGGAAGCTTGCGCCCGCTTTATTACCACTAGGATTAATTAAAATACACTTAAACGGAGTATCGTTAATTTCGAGCCCGGTTAATTTAATAGCAGCGGCATGGGCACGCGGCCACGGATTTAATCTAATGCGGCCTATACTACTCCTCCTTTGAATCTGCTGTCTGTCCCGTAAATCTTTCCCAGTTAGCTACCGACCATTGCTTAATTGGTCTTGGGGCAGTTCCTTTAGATAGGCACTTGTTTACAGAAAAATTTAAGCAGCGTCTATTTTGCGTTCTTTACTGTAAGCAAAGTTACTGCCTTCGCAATAGACCTGTACCCTTCTTTAGAGAAGGTAGATGGAACTGTCGTAGACGGTGACAAACAACAAGGGACGGCGCGTAAGGGGTGGGCTGGGAATAAATTTATTGAGTTCACATAATGAATTTGCAAATCGGAGTGAATTCGAGGGGATTCCTCTGTAATCTTATATATTGTTACGCGATAAAGTAGCGTGCCGAAAATCAAACACGTACACGTGTTAACATCAGAATGATAATCTCGTTAGAAGGCAAATGTTTCAACAAATTACTGGAGCAAACGCGCGTTATGGAAGACCGCAATCAATTTCAGAATTTTTTTTTTAATTGGTTCCCGTGATTACAATTTTGTGTAATATTAATTGTACTGGATAATTATTTCATTGAAATTTGGTACGGGTGGAATTTGAAACAGGGGGAAATATAACTACGACTCGGTTGGAGTAACTTTCTGCAATATTACCAACATTTGTACCTGTTTTCTGTACATTATGTGTATAATAGCTACATATTATTTCGCGTTATATATCGGCGACTAGTGAAATAGATGTGTTACACGGGCTGCGGTTAATGCTGTACGAATGTACGCGTTAATAATGGATTGACTGGTTATGAAACTGTGAACTGCGGCAATGGACGCTAAAGACTCGCTCATAAATAATGTATCCCGCCGTTATTATCGATTAAATAGGACACTTTGATAAAACGATATCCGATATTAGCCTTACTATGACCAGTCCTTCAGTTCGACAGAAGTTCGTTATTTAGTCATCACAATTGTTATAATTTCAGAGTATTCTTTCTCATGTCTTTACCGAGTTATACTAATAGTAACTGCTAATTAATTAACTGATTGATGAAAATACGCTGTATTACTAAATCCTTTACAATATCGAATTGCTAGTTAAAGAAGAAACACAGATAGAAAATCCGCATCTCGTGCTGCCAGGTAGTTGGAATAATAATCGCGACACCTGTTCATTGTCCCCCTCACGACACACGGAATTCATTACAGAAATCCAATTTACAATAGCTCGTTCGACGAACGACCGACGAGCGGTTATACACGGTTTGGCGTTAATTAGTCCGGAGACGCCTTGTTTGCCGGTTTGATTTACCGGCCGTTGATCTAGAAACTCGATTCTCATATTATTTAATAAACGATCCGCTCGGATGTTCCTGGGCCACTTCGGTACGAGACAGATAATCCCGGGCCGGCACGCTTCCTCCACGGTTCACGGATTTTCCTAGCAAACATTCACACTGATTACTCGAATAAATTCAAGAGTTTTGGCTTTATAAGTTTCCCCTTCCGTTTATTGTATATCTAACTCGAATTTACTGGGGATCGATAATTAATCTATACATTCGTTGTGTACAATGATCGATGGTCGGGCACGCATTAGTCAATTGCAGACCATCGTGTGATTTAGATCAAACGGGCGTCGAGTAGGTATAGTCGAAAATAGATTATGCGCGTGTGCGAATGAATCAGCTATTGAGACCTCTGCGATTCAGATCCGTTACAGATCGTGGCGTAACCACAATTCACACCGAACGTTTCAATTTTGGAATGCGTCGTTACTGGTAAACGTTTTCCAAAGGCTAGCTTCCCAAAGGTTTTACGAATGAAAGTTCGTCGCAGTATAGTTAATCTGTCATCGATCCAGCCAAAAAGAGAGAGGGACGTATCGTACTTCTATCGACCATTACTCGGAATCAGATTTTTGGGCAGGAACAAAGTTGTCCGGATCGTTACGTATTCGTCAATTACCGCTCGTTAGAGGGCCAGAACCGGTTTCGATTTGGCGTCGATATTAACTGATTATACGCGCGGGTACCGACGTCCGTGCAAACATCGACGGCTTTGTTCCTTTTGACGAACGTCAGAAGGCACCGAAAATTTTCAAATAGGTACACAAAGGGTCCACTGATTAATTGTCTGGAAATTTAATAGGGACTCTTGTTCGTGGTATTCGATTGTGAAATTTGGAGCCTGGATGATCCGTGAAAAACTGTTCTAATATTACATTTCAGATTATAAATTGGAGTAACTATAGCGGGATATCTAATTACTTTATTTAGGTTTCACTCGATGAACCGTGTATCAGGTTACTATTTCTGCTTTTCACCGCGGTGAAAAATTAATCTCCAGCCTCCATAAAAGCGGCGGCGAACGATGATGCACGCGAGTAATAACAGTTCGGTAAACAACCATGATAAACTCGCGCAATCCCAAGCGATTAATCGTTATGAAAAGTCGGATTCTCTCTGAATTCCTGTTTCCTTGATCGTTAACAAATCTGACAAACACAAAATCGGATTTTAATTTCTATCTTTATGCTTTTGACAGACTTTAATTAAATTTGAGAATCTCAGACAAAAACACAAATTTTAGATTCGATGCTATTTGCATCTTCCTTGTTTCTACCCATCGTGCCAATCCCAGTATTGTTGAACATCGCAACGAGCCTCAAACAGCTCGATCATCTCGGAGACGACGAAGCAAATCGCGAGAAGGGAATGGGGGACACTGGCAATCAGGTGCGTTAATGCCAATCAATTATGTGCAGAGTGTACCCCGCTCCCTTCCAGACTACCTTCGTTTGGCAGTCCGGTCTTCATAGATACGCGCCCTCGTATAACGGATATATTAGATATCGATCCATCGAGTCCCCGATATATTTGGCGGGCTGCTCCTACGCGCGACTGCCAACGTTGCCCTGATCGGCAATTCGACCGAGGATATTGCTACAGATAGTGACGACTTGTTTGGACAACTTCGACTTGTTTACCTCCGAACTGGCTTTCGTTTTATGGAATTCTGTTTACCTGAGATACTTGAAAATTTTAAATGAAACTTAAGTCCTTGTATACATTTTATATACGGATTTGCCTAAGCTGTTGGTATTACCATTATTTCGTTGTAAATTTAACCACAATTACCCATTAACAATTAAATCGCTCTACTCGCGAAGCTAATTGCACAAATTCTCAGAATAAACGGAACTACCGTGTAAAAAATTATATACATATATATGGGTGCTATTTTTTTTAAGTGAACAGCTTTTTATTTCCATTTTAAAACTCCATTAAAAGTCTCAATTGATTCGTCTAACGCGGTGCCGGGACCGCGTTAAGAAACTTGCCAAGTAACAAAACCAACGAAAAGAGTTCGTGGAAGGGAAGGCAAATAGAGAACGCGATTCGTCTCGAAGGAGTCAGACTGTAGACGAGGGGTAGGGGCTACGAATCAGTCCCCGAGGTTTGTCCTTTTACGATGAAAGCCTGTAATTAACGATCCCCGATCGTTTCGGGTAATTAAGCCGCGACAATTAGTCGTCGCGCGCATAGACTTTCACCGCCCATTACTATTCACCAACGTTTTCGGCTAACCAGTCTGATTTGTACCACTTTCGGGAGGTAAAACGGGGGGGAAAAAAATAAATTGGCAGTGATTTGTTATCCCTGGGAAGGAAGGAAGGAAGGGAGGAGTCGCCGTTATGGAACGCTAAGATCGTTTCTGGTTGGAAGTGGAGTTTTATCTCGGTTGTTTCGCCACGGTTTTATGGTTCGGTTGCTTCGTGCTTCGCGGGCTTGTTTTTATTTTCCTTTAGCCAAAAGCGGAAGTTGTTCTCTGCAAATTTTATTTAACTACAGTTCTTATTGTTAGATGAACAGGAGCTTGAATAGTCGGATGAAAGAGGGTTGTTTAAAATAAACTATCCGACAGTATCCGCTCAGCTCAATTTAAGTAGATTTTACGTACTGTTCGGAAGTTCTGTTATTGGAACAAAAACTGTCTCGTTATTCTCGTTATTCTCATCGTTTCCCGGTTGCACTCATGCGGGTACGCTACGACCCAAGGAGAATTAAATTCAAGAAAGAGCAGTCTCAGCCTATTCAATCCGATGAAACGCGTTGAGAGCCAGACGCTAGCCTCCGTTTCTGAAACTCAACTCTTTCGTTCGCGATGTTTCTCTCATATATTTCTCTTTCCCGTCTTCTTCCGTTCGCGTTTAACGCCACGTCATCTCAATGAGCACGCGCGCAGAAACGAGCGAAGCCACTCACCTGAAGACAGTGTCTCCTCGCTAGCCAGCCGATGTGTTGAAGCTGCGGCGGGTCCGGAAGCGCCGAGGCCAGTCGTAACGCCTTCAACGTAAGAGCTGCGAGCGCTGAGTGCAAAGCGTTGAACCACACGTTCGCTTCGGCGTTATCCGCGGCCCTTAGCCAGCATTCGTGTACTCCGTCTGGGGAATGGAGTTCCAAGATTCGGCCCTCTGAAACCAGAATATCTCATAATAAAAAAATAATAATAAAGTTGTAAACGTACAGTTTGATTTTATAGTTTACATATGTATTCGTGAATAATTCGCGAATTTTATGCATTTATAGAAAAATTTTATATACACAAATATAAGAATGCACGTAATATGCATTATATGTACGCATACGTAAACATCATTATTTTTGAAGGGTATAAGATATCTTTTTAAGATTGACGTCACAAAAGTTTCATTTTACATAAAAATCCGCAATCTACACATGAATTTCATTTATGAAATCGACGGAAAACAGCAGTCTCATTGAAAACAGAGTTCTTTGGAAATGTATGTATGTGAGGAACAGATGTTTCATCCCCTGAAACTATTGCCATAGAAGCCCGTTTCCCCTTCTCGGGGTCTCTCGCCCCAAATATTCCTCAATGCAGACAACACGGGGGCGCTATCAGGTTTCGGACTTAATAGTTTTCGCATCGCAGGGCCGGGCAGCATTATAAAGGCGCCATATAACTTGGTGAGTGGATGACAACTCAATTTCAAGTTGAGTCTGACGTTGTTGCTCGCGTGCTCCCCTCGTAACAGACTAATTCGATGCTGTAGGCGCGCGACGAGCGTTTGCGTGTAACGAACAACGAACCATTCGAATTCGTATCGATTCTATCGAAAATTAACAAGCCCCTTACCAATAATCAAGAAAGTAGTGTTACAACGAGCTACAAGTTGGAAAATTCGCTTCCCACAATAAAGCCCAAGAACATTAATAGGTAAATAAGAATATTTCATAAGAGATCGAATCCATCACCTCTTCTTCTACTTTATAATTATTTCTCAAGTAGAATGAAATTCGACAAGAACCGTAATCTTTCTACTAAATCGCATATTTCAACGATATCTCCTGGGCGTCTTGGCAAAAGACGGAAGACGTCTCTGCATAATCTTCGGGAGTGGCCAAAGAAACCAACCCCTAGAGAATTTCAAAGCAACAAACAATACGATCGTAAACACGAAACACGATTGTCGACTCTGTTAGCTAAGCAAAGCCCTCGGAAACGAGTCTGCCGGTTTCGTCGCACTGTTTCGAGTAATTGCACACGACGGAGTTTCGTTTAATTAACAAAAGCAACCACCCCGGTTTTGTCCTCCCTGTCTTAGCCACTCGCACGGTTTCCATCCCGCGCATTCGTCAGTTTTCATTTTTTCGCGCATTCAAAAGCATTCTTTAAGGTTGTGCACGTGCGGAAACTGTTAGCTTCAGATGCGAACTTAATATGAAAATTCTTTTGAAAATGCGATACGCGAAACGCACGAAGATTTCGAGAGCAGCGCACGTGAAACGTGATCTGGTAATCTTGGCGTTGTTGACGCGCCTTTGACCATCCATGCGTCACAGGCGCGAAACGCGAGCACCTCGAAGCGGTGAAGAGCGCCTTTGTTTCTGGCGGCGTCGCATCGTTCGAAGAAAGACAGGACGATAAGTTTAGTAAATTAGAGGTGGTGCCGGTAAAAAAACCCAGGAAAGAGGATTCGCCGTCGCGCGGACCGTTTCTTCACCCTTCTTCCTAAAATTTCTTCTTGAAGGCAGAGGGGTAGTAGGGCTGGTTTCCAGGCCGGCGTGCAGCCTCGAGGGATTTTTCTTCCCGTTTGAAAACGGTAAAAAGATTTATGGCGACCCCTTTCTTCCGTCCATGAGCTTTAATTCAAATTTCCTGTTGCGGGATTTCCTTCCCTCCCCACCTTTTCGTCCCCAAATGCTTTCAGAGTTAGTTCTCCTATACTTCTGAGAATAGCGTCTACGGGCCTCTTTGGCGACACGCGACAATTTAGACTCAGGGAACTTCACGTAGAAAGCAAAAAACACTTTCTAGAAATTATACATTCAACGCGACTCTTTCCCTTAAAAATTGTCTCTTAATCCTTGTTTCCTTGTTCTCAGAAATAGAACTTTAGAACTTTAGAGCTTCAAACCATTTTCCTTCCGTACCTGATTTAGTTTTTAAGTTTCACCATTTCTTCTTTACCTCAACGTAAAACCACAATCCTGGTACGCGTGTCGTTAAACGTGACTCCATCTTTTTCCCTGGTCCTTTCTTTATACGCCCCATTCGACGCGAAAGAAGCTTGCCGCTCAAATAATGTACTCTTCCCTGTGCCTGTCTGACCAATCGTTTATTTATACCACTTCGCACGAGAAACGACGTAAAATATAATTCTTCGTCGACTTTTTTTTGCAGTTAACAGTTTGGTGATCAAATCGAGCATGCGTTCTTCTGATTATGTTACCGCATCGCTTAACTTTTAGTCATTGTTTAATTTAATGATGAAATTGCAGAAAATTAAGGTCACGTAAATTCGGAACAGGTTAAATTTATCACCGTGTTACGGATAAAATATGGAATTCAACCCGGAATTCTGCGACGACACGATATTCGCAAGAGGTGAATTTCCGTGCAAACAGCGCGGATAGAAAGTTGCATATATTAAAACTTTTTAATTCGTCATCGCGAATAAACGTAGCCCACGAGTGTCCCCTTGGCCGTGCTGAATTGCTATTCAAACTGGTCGAAATTTCGCGTTCCTCCGGTTAATTTCGATGAATCAACCCCTCCTACTTGTTTTAAAGTGTGCTCATGACGAAATTCACGAGCCTTCCGCTCGAGAATCTCGTTGGAAACTTTTTTCTCCGCCCTCTTCTCTTTACTCTTCCTTTCCTCCGTTCCCTTTTTCCTCTCTCGCTCGACGAATTTGCCACAGATAATTTTCTTAATCCTTAGAAATGATGGATGAGATTCTTCCCACGGGTAAGTTTCAGGTTTCGATTCAGAATATGATTGATGCGATTTAGATGATTTGCAAATTAGTATTCTAAGAATCTTTTAGGACGTGCTATAGTTCGGAGCATATATCAGGTCGTTTCACCGACTAATATGAATTGATCATTGACAAAGAGATCAGGACTGACGATTGGTGTTCTTGGCGAATTGCTCTCACACCTCAAAATTATAAGACCGACGAGACGGATTTCCTTGCCGCGACGCTTTCGGCGCGGAACGTTTCGTCACGGAGAAAAGTAGGGAAGAAACCTTTCCTCCGCGGTAAATCCCAGTCAGCTTCCTCCTCCTCCAGCTTTCTTTTTTAATCTTTTAAAAGGATGAGGATAGAGCCGGCGAAAAGAAAGCGATTCCCCGTGACGTGGTACAGCACTTCCGTTTTAAAGAATCTGTGCCGAAGATGCGTTCCTGTTTGAATCCGATGAAATGCTAATTCTTTTTCGATTTTACAAAATTTAATGAAAATTATATTCATTATAAATACTATCTGACATTGACTACGAAAGAAAGGCGCGTAATAAAAAAGAATAAAACCACGTTCAATTAATTTCTTTGATGGCAAGAATTATGAGGGGTTCCTTTATGATTTCCTTTCATCACAAATAGAGAAAAAAATGCTATGTAACTACATATGGATTCTGTTATTCGGTACGGAGAACATTGTGCGATCTCTGATGCCTCAAATGTGCATCATGGACTTTCGTCTCTCTCACTTTTGAGGATTCCATAGGTAGAACAAGTTGAAATTAAATATGCTCGATCGGAGAACAATGGGAAGTTCTGTTAATTAAATAAATGAAAAAGGAACATTCCAAGATCGAATTAATTACAAAAGAAGTCTGATAAATACTATATTCTAATAATTATCCGTTATTCGTAAGTACATAATAATACATGTATAAAATAATAACGTTCAACTTTACATACGTCTGTAATTCCTTATAACAATTGAATATAAAGTAACACAATTCAATTATTAGTTGGCTTTAAAATAACTGGAATAATTTATTAAAAACATTTGAACACCCCACAAGGAATAATCGAAGAAGGCACCGATTTTTCTGGACGTTCATTCGCCAGGTATATGTACGACTATTTCCATTTTCCGCGTTTTAGAGAGAACCAAGGAAGGCCGGAGAACGAAACGAAGGCCTGCGGGAAAAATTGGGAAGGGGATGGTTCATGAGCCACTTTTGAAGATAATCTGACAATCTCTGCCAAAAGCAGGTGTTGCACGCGCAGGTGCGCCGCTACGGTTTTACGGAATGCGAGGCTCGTTTTAAACGTCGAGCTCCGGCTGACTTTACAGGATAGCGCGCATTCTACTCTACACCTACCGCATTCGCTTTCTCCCTCTGCCTCCCTGGCCCTCGCTCGAAATATCGCAGCCAATTTAGCTCTGCAAAATGAATTGTTGAAACCGGCCCAATTCCCGGTGACCGTTGTCACGCTGTTTCTACGAATGTGTTAATCGTCCTCTTTAATCCTTCCGGTTGAACATCCAAACTATTTCGCTAGAGACATTTGAAACGTAAAAGATAAAACAATGTGAAACAGAACGCGTTTTATCCCATTTTTGTATTCATAATGCAACGACCAAGAACAGCTCGATAATATTAATACGTATATATTACATGGATCAGAATGTGAAAACTATTTATTCACTTCTAGTCTAAACATTCCGTTCTAATAATGCTTTTCCAATGCAAGCTTGATCGTAGGAAAATTGCACTGCATGACCCGTTTATACGTTGCAAATCTCGACACTGAAATACGCGTTTATATGCCCTCGTCTGTCGCTGCCAGCATAAATACACCTCGACTACGATGTACATACATCCAGAGGGATGAACGAGGAGGAGCGCGCATAAGCTACTTACCACCACCCTTCTAAGCTTACTATATACAGAGCGCGGGTCCAGCTAAGGGGGTAAACTTGGCATCTCCAATTCAAATAAGATTTGCGCGCGGGCGCTGCACAGCGTGGATGCTAGACGGTTCGGTGCGCGGCCTTGGCCAGGCAATGGCGCGAGAGTAGCAACGCGTAATCTAGCCAGGAACCTGCCTTGTAATCGATCCCCGAGGGGCATGTATTCTTTGATAACGTACCCTGTCTCCCCGTACGTCAACCCTCCCTCTCGTCTCTCTTTCGATGTTGACCCCGAACGATCGAACCCGTTGTTCCTTCCACGGGTAGATCGATGCCCAACGGTAGATCCGATCTCCTACCGAATTTCAGAGGACCGATGGCTCTCAGATTTGTAAGGGAAATTAGTCCGGGCTGAATCCCTAGACCTGGTATAAATTGCACTAATGCTTTCCGTAGAGCCAGATTCTAAAGACCGGTCGAGTGTGCTAACAATTTTGGAATGTTCTATTTGTTATGTTCACAGAACCGCTTGATAAACGTGTTACCAGTTAATGAGACTGATATTTCGCCGATGAGTTAGTCAAAGGATGAAGAAAACGAAGTCGAAAGACTTTTGGGAAAGCTTGTTTAAAGGGAACATTAAGTCTTCTTTGTGAGATTCACCTAAATTCTCAGCGAAGCCAGCTAAAACCTCGGTAAAGTGTCAGGCTCCAGCACTAAACAACGTTACTTTCAACCGGAAGAAACCCTTAATAGTATTCACTTTGCCAAGTTTGGGGAAGAGAATTTATCGCCTCACCGTGCCGAAATCAAAGATTTTCTCGCTTGCGATAAATTTAACCAACATTTTGCCATTTCCTTGCTTATCAATTAATTTCGCAATAATACATACTTCATATTAACCCAGATTCATTTGAATAAATTTCAATCGTCCGCTAATTTTGTACGAGAATTTCTTTGGTAACTAACTCTGTTTCTCCGCAGCACTAAGCGCAACTCGTTCTCGTTTCGGTCTTGTCGCGAGCGTCTCCCGCGAATTCAGCATCTATTCAGCGTGAAGCAAGAATCCCTGACGCGAGAGCACGCGGCCAGAAACGAGCTACTCTGATTAGGAAGTACAGGCGCGGGTTGCTCGACGACAATACCGTCTGGCTGTTAACATCTCTCCCCTCGAAAACCGCCTTCCGGCTGCTTTCCTTTCGAACGTAACCTCCCTTCGAGCCTTCTTCCTCTTCCCGAGGAGCTGCAAGCGAGGGAGACGGTACGACGACGAGGAAACGAGAGAGAAGAAACGAAAAGGAATGGTCCACACGCTTTATTACAAGGGAATCTGCTTCTATCCCGTAGGATGATATTCCGTGGTTGGGAGAATGCATTAAAGCGGTGGAATGGCGACCGAGATACGTGTTGGTCGTTATTGTCGTCGTTCCACCGGTAACGGGTCATCAAACTTTCGAGTCCGGGGGCGTTACGGGGAGAAAATCGAACGTTTTCGCGTCGCATCGCACCAGGGGAATATCCTTTGGCTCGGCTGAGAAAGAGTGCAAGAACCGATCGTTGGTTTTTCGCTTTTTCTCAGCAAGAGAGAAGACTCGCGGATTTGAGTTATATGCCGACGTCACTGGCAGCCACGACGTTCCACCATTATTTCCCGGGTCCGAGTGTTTTTCTCAAGCCAAGACTTTTTCCAATCTTCGAGATCTTTTCGGATTCGCGGACCAGTCGGTCCAAATCTTTATCGCCTATGATATTTTTAGCGAGTTGGAAAGTTTCTTCGATCGTCAAAAATTTATCAGTAAATTGCACGTCCTTCGCTAAGCGTATTAATCTTTCATCGGACGGCTCGTGTTCGAGTAACGTGATCTCCGATGCTAATTCCATTTACGATATTTTTAGCCGTTCTCCGCTTGGACTAAATTCTGTTCCGTCGAATTTGATATCTGAAATTTTCAGACACAGCGTAGGTATCTCTATATATAAGTTGTTCAGTGGCATACGTTATATCGAGACGCGGGGAAGATGTGTCGCGTGTAAATCACCGAGGGAGAGTATTCGACAGACACGTGTTAGGGTTGTCGTTCTTTGAGCACCCACTCGTCTAGTCGTTCCCTCCAGTCCCTCTTCAACCCTCTCCTTCTGCTCATGCCACTCGTCTTCTTCTTATTCTTGCACGTGTGTCAGGGCGGTAACCAACCTCGATTTGCATGCACGCCTACTCAAAAGTCGGACTATCCGCTGATATTGCATGAACATAGCAATTGTAAAAATGTACCATTCAACAACAGAGACACCTTACATATTTGACAATAAGTCAAAAAATAATAACTGATTATTTCACAGTAGAAGAAATTAATAAAGCTTTTAAAATCCACAGTCTCATATTTAAATATATATATATAAAAACTGAGATGAACCACATTGAAAGAGAACTCCCTCGTTTCCTGAAGCATATTCGCGAATAATAGCACACTCACAGTAGGTCAAAACAGAAACGCGTCGCTTATTCGCAATCGGGCCAGTGACATCGTTCATGAGCGATAAATTGCAGAAGGGTCGCTGCATCAAGGCCCGATGCTTAACGGTTGTAATTAACGCTTTGACGATTCTACAGCGCCACGTTGAATAGATACCAGGCCACGTGAGCTTGCGACTTCGTTGATTACATTTCTACCAGAAGCCCCAGGAAAATTGTCTTGTCGCGGCAGCGAATAAAACGCGAGTACACTGCGAGGAAACGTTCGGCCTGGAAAATGTTCGACGACACAGATTTCATTCGCATTGTTAGCGTTTTTTTTTTATCAAACAATCGCTGCTACGTGACATTGTTATAATTCCACAATTTCATCCACATTTCAAGTGTCGATGAAGCGAAATTAAAATATTTTTAGGAGATTGTCCAAAAGTTAAGGATCAGACAACTAATAGTGAAACAGTCGGACTAGGCTACAAATGAGCTACAAAACGAGGATCGTTTAATTGTCGACGAGCGAGTGGAAACGATCGTTCTAAACAGCGACTGCTTTATCAAAGACTAATTGTCATCCTAAGCCCGTCGGGACATGGGAGGAACGAGATTAAACAAAGGACTCTTTATCAAAGAAAAGTATTAATTATCGTAGTCCATACGGACGTGCAATTTCCACTCTGGGGACTCTCCATCAGGGGTTGCACGTTTAACAACTGACTCCGACGGAAACTCCTAATTGTAATATCGAAGACGACCCTTGTCGCGTTCCCCGAGCGTCACGTGGGAAAGTAACGAGATTCACCCCGCTATTCCCCTTGTGTGAGATTATACTTTAATATTACAATTTACTATAACAAAAGATGAACGATGAACGAGAACCGAGTGAGCGGAACCTGACCCTTTAGTCAGGCTATCGCTCTTGAACATAAGAATTCTTTTCTCTAATAGAAGATAAAGGTTGAACATAAACCAGCGAATGAAAGCTTTACGATAGAACAAGTCTTTGCTTGGCTATGGCTATTATTGTGTGTAAATCGATAGTCTATTAATACTCAATGATATTATATATGATCGAAATAATAGGCCGGCTACTCTTCCTAACTTAATATTTGTTCACAGTAGAAACGACCTGTCGTTGGTCAGACACGATCATCGGCTGTCGATTTCGCATTGTCAGGTCGACAAACGCAAGTCCGACAATAGAAATTCTAATTGTAATATCGAGGCCCCGGATGTGACGCGGAAACGTGACTCACCACGTTACGTCCCGCTCCGTGTAATATTCTAATACGTTTCGCATGGGTATTGATCTTTGGTAGTCGAGTGCTTCTCTGCTACTGAATCGACTACGTCGCGTCGGCTGGTTAGATTCGACGAGCAGATACGACGGAATGCATAATCCTCGCGACCTCTTCTCAGGGTTCTCCGGAAACGGATATTTCGCGTTCGTGTTTCATTGATCCAGCCGGGCAGTAATTGCGGTGTAACGAGTTTCGCAACAACCGGTGAACGTTTCGTTTCTATCTGATTATCGGCTGTCACGATCCGCCAACTGTCCTCGTCGTTGCGAAACGATTAGATCTCGTTTGTTGTTCCGGCCTCGTGGGGTGGCTTTGTGCGATGGTTCGTGTTTGCTTCGAACCCGCGGGCCGATCCCAGAGTTTCTAATGGCTCGCACTTATTGAAATGCTCTTTGAAGCGGCACCGAAGGGATTAGACCGCGGCCTTTCATATGAAACGTTCGACGCGAGGGGCGGTCACTTCACTCATACGCTTCTGGAAAGGGAGGGTGCAACTGGAAACTAATTCAATGGGTGCAGCATGGATATTACTTGTTTCAACGTTATTTGATCGCTATATCATTCTCTAATTCTAGGGAATTAGAAGCGTAATCCGTGCCGGGATTGTGAACTCTACCAGTAACGTAACTTTCGTGTTCGTCCGATGCGAAATATATACACGAGTGATTATTCCAGTTTCGCATCAATAACGCTGAATTATTCAACGGATTATCGCCGACAACTAGCTACTCGTATAAACTACAATTTCCAGGCGTGAATATTCCAAATAATTAGTCATTAGTCCTCCTCATTTTCATATCAAACGTCAATTAGGTTGAAGGAATAGGGCTAGAGTCAGGACATTTGTAAATATGACAGGCGAATAAAATAACTATCTTAAAGATTGTTTAATCCATGGATCTGTCTTCGACATTCGGTTTCCTGTTTCCAAGAACGTGACGGTTGCGTCGACAGCGGCTCGAAGCGTGGAATCGAGGCCTGGCGGAGCGCAAAACAAGAAACGAAAACGAAATCTGGTCGATCGGAATCAGAAGGGAAATTACGTTCAAACGGAACCGTGCAGGGCTGCGATAAAACCGAAGAAACAAGGCAAGATGTACGTACAGAGTAACGAAGTGACGCGAGTACCCATGCATTCCGATTTCCCCTTTGAGGGACCCTTTCTTGCTGAGACGTGACTTTATCGCTGGTTCGTCCTCATGGATTCCATTTTCGAACGAGTTGAAACAGGCGGACGGAGTTTGGAGAAAAATTCGACGACCAGAGATAAAAGCGTCGTTTTCTCTTCGCGATACCGTTTCGCTTAGAAGAATGGAAAGTGCGAACTAGGACATGGATATTTAGGTCGGGCACAAAGGGTCTTGTCTAGCAGATAGTAGAACAGTCACATAAATGAATGCCTAGGACGTAGATTATAAGTGGAACAAGTCCAATATATGATCAGACATACACAATTTTTAGATTCGCGTTGAAACATGGTAGCAGTACGTAATTCGTTTCAGTTAATCGAGCACTATCGATCTCGTTTGGATGATAATCGTCGAAAGCAGCTCGAGCCAGGTTCGATCAAGCTTTTTATTACAGCGGTAAGCGACTCGACGCGGAAACAAGCGGATTCGCCGGGCGGGAAATTCTCGGCTAGAGCCGTTTCAATTATCCCGTTACCGGAGTAGAGGCTTGCTCTCGGATGAATGACAGCGATCCGTGAATTTTACAAACGTCCCGGTCGGAGCCATGCGCGGGTTGGCCTGGCAACGGCAACAGGTATTCCGAAATATAATATCGCGGCCCACGCTCCGAGCGATCGAGAGCCGAGGAATTCGATTAGTATATGTGTTGCAGCGTCGCGCTTCTCCACGTCATACCGCCGGCTCTCTCGCTCTTCCCATCAACGGTTGAATTTGTTTCATATGCCAGTATTTTCCAGTCGATCGGATTTCACTTAATTACGCCACCGGGACGAGGAAATTGGTCGAGCGATATTTGAACTTTTCGTCTCTCGCTTTTCCCGTCGCCGTGTCGTCCGCCCGAAACCAGCGAACTATATTTGACAATATCAATTTGTTTCCGTATTACAGGCCGCCCTTTGATATAATCACAGTCCCACCCCTCCCGTCGCGTTACATTTGTGTTCCACCCTCCTCCACCCACCACTTCAATGTCCACAGCTAGTTTATTTATTGTTGCCCACCAGACCGTTTCAATTTGCCACGAATTCCAAACGCTACAAATATAATATTGCATTCAATTATCCGCAATTTGCAACGGTCTTATTGTTAGTACACGATACAAAATTTCTATACATAGAATCGTCAGTAGAATCAGTGAGATATTGAACAATTTCCCATTTTTATGAATTCATTCGGCTTCAAATTGAATGAGAGAAAATCATTTGTGTCAGTGAAACAAAGAACCTCGCGTGCCGATCCGGGCTAGCCTCAGGCGCGGCGCGTTTTCCGCGCGCGCGAAAACTCGACGACGCGCGGGAGACAAATGTTTGCAGAAGAACCGGCTACTCGCACAATGAGCCTCAGCTAGCTGGGTAAACAGCCTCTCGCTCCTATTTCGTTTCAATGCCGTTTGAAGACTCTCAAACAGGCCCGAAGCGTCGCGGAGAAATACTGCTTAAAAACGTGTGTACGTATCTTCGAACGGCCTTGGCCAGGATCAGCCGCTTTATACTTTTTGTTCATGTTGTTTGAATTTCTCGAAGTAAAAGATAAACAGTACAGAATTTGACAGATTCAATTCCTGGATTAGATCAAACGTGAAACATTTCATCGAGTTCAATATTTATGTAATTGAGATAGATTAGATTTTTTGTACGTGATATCACGTGACAAGATTGGCGATTTATGGATCTCCATCGAATTATTCATGAATCTTTATGAGACCAATTTATCGGCTTTGTGAGAAACAGCTCTTCGAACTTTCCTCGTAAATTGTCAACTTTTCAATAAATGCTTCTCCGGTCGTTGAACCCTGGCCAACCAACGCCTTTCAGTGGAACAAACCGAGTACAATTACACGAATATCTTTGTTCTCCACGATTAGTAGATGTCTTAGTATCTAAAAAAATCTTTGAACACGATTCTCCTTCATTTGGAACGTTTTTGTAAAGAAAATGTGTATAATAACAAAGAGGGATCGGATAGTAACGAGAATAAACGGAAGACTGATAAGCAAATCCTTGATTCTTCTCTTTCGCGAGTGGCAGACACAAAAGAAGAAGGGAATGGAAGATCCGGGACGCGCATAACTCGACGTCAGATGGGAAACGTACGCGAGAGATTCATTTCTCGAGCGTGAAGCCCGGCCCTTTGTGTGACCCGGGAAAAGAATGCCGTCGGTTCGCTCCGAGCTACGGCAAAAACTTTTTCAAGTTTCCCTAGACGAGATCGCGATACGCCCGCGCTACGAGTATTTCCGCGTCGTCTAGTTTCCCAACGCCGGACAGTATGATTGTTGTCCAGTTTTGCGGCTTTTCAATTCTTACCAGACTTCACAATCTCCGCTGCTTTGAGAATGGATTTCGGAACTCCGAGACGAATCACAGATATAAACTAAAAAATAACGAAGTCCATGGGCTAAGTTGCTTCGAGAAGAGCAGAGCTAGATTAAAGCAGGAAACGAGAAATATTGTAACATACATACATACATACATACATACATACATACATACATACATACATACATATATTGAGTAGATACGCGCAGGCTTAAGCAGCTGCGTAGCTGGTTGGAAGTTGGAAGCCAAGTCTTTCTTTCGTCGCTAGAATACGAAATCAGACTCGCTCAACCTTATGCGCCCGAACTTTCCTACTCCGTTGGTAATTGGTTTTAAACTAAGTGCGGAAAAGTTCGCGTCGAAACGAGCGAATAAACAAAGAGTAGGTTTTTAACGCAGACCAGGTTGGGCAAATATTTTCGTAACTATGATCAACGGTTTTCTGGCAAACACACGTTAGTATGACTGAGTTTTATCGAGTCAGGTCATGCGACGCGGTTAAGTAAAAATTTCAAAACTGTGCTGCAATTTATGCATTAGGTCTCGGAACTCTTCAAACGATCATTTTTAATATTATACGACTTCGGACATGGAGGGCAGCGTACGCAACGCAAGGATATTACGTCCATAAAATTTCTTTTAGGTGAAAGAAATGTAAAAAGACAGAAGGAGGGAGAGCTTATTTTCTTCGTTTCTGCATTGTAATCGGGAAGCTTTATATATTTCTCCTTTTACAGAGATTGTACCTTTAAATTTCGGGAGACCAAGTTTTATTAAAAATGAAATACAGGGCAAATAAACCGAGACGTTCCACGTAAATCTGAGTTCTAAATAGGGGACAATCAGACAGATTAATGGAATTTCGATGAAAGTCTAGACGTTCGAATAAAATAATTAAGGTAATTAAATGATTACATTAGAAATTTAACGACCCTTAATATCGCTAATGTTTCACAATCATCAATAAAACGATTCCTAAAATACAAGCAAAGAGATCAAGTAGAGGAACTCGGAAAATAGTCAGACATCAACAGAATCGCAAAGAACCCAACGTCTGGTAGAATCGCGCAGCCGCGAAAGTCATATACAAAAGTACAATACTCGAACTCATAAGTTTTACGCACACGTTTCCCGCTAGATAAAGCACCACTGAGAACTCACAACTCTCGTCAAGATCCAGGGAAAGAGAGAAAGAGAGAGAGAGAGAGAGAGAGAGAAAGAGAGAGAAAGAGAGAGAAAGAGAGAGACATATCGAAAGGCAGAAGTATCACGGGGTCCTTAAATTTCTTCACGGTTTATAAACGCGGTAGAAAAAGTTTTCGTTGCTTCCGGGAATAGGAAAGTTCCCCAGGACTATTTCACCGCGTTTCGTGGAATTTAAGAGCGTGCACTACAAACTTTCGCGCACCGGGAGGGAGGCACATTCGTGCAATTCCTAATAATACGCGCAATGGGATTAAAAGAAAAGAAATATCACGCTCTCAAGATTGATTAATATTTTAAGCATTACTAATATCGTAATCCTTATATTTTTCACTGGATTTTTTCTGTCTCGAAATTCGAAAATCAGAAGAGGCAGGCGAAACGATTGAATAGTCATTGATGATCAGTAACTGAGTCAACGAATTGGCTCGAGTGAAATACAAGCTCAAAACTGGAGTCTAATAGTTCCTTCTATTTAAATTATAAGATGAATAAAACCGGGGGTAGTTTTTACCCCGTTGGCGATCTTTAATGCGACCCTAGATAACCGAGAACACGATTTATAAACGCAAGAGCGACTCGTGGATAAAACTAATCGAAGATCGGCGATTAACAGAAATTTACTCGCCACGGGGAAGCTTAAATCGAGCGAGAGAAATGCAGTTCTCTAATAGGGCGAGGAGATAAGATTCCTTCCACTCAGCTCTCGTCGAGAAACCGCTTAAGTGGCCCCGGGCTTTTTTCGCCTGTACACAAACGAGTTATGCACGCGATATACCGACGCACGTCACTCGCCAATTGAAACCCTAATCGGCGCCAAGATCGTGCTTAAATTATTCACAGTACCACCGTCGCTGTTCAACTCGTGCGTGTCCGGCCACGTAATTATTCCATGATATAAAACGAACCGTCAAAAAGGACAATTTTTAAGTCTTCATTAAAATGAAACATGAAAGGAATATTCTTATTTGATTAGAGTCATAAAATGTCTTCAAGCATTCACCTACCACTTAGAATCATGAAATTATCTCAAAACTGCCTCTTAAACATCCTTGACATCCATTTCCGTGGCTCTTACCGAACAACTTGAGACAATTGTTCGTAACAAGAGCCTGCATTAACGTCGGTAACGCGTCTTGGAAGAACCTGCGTTGTACGGAGGTAGGTTCAAGGCGTTCAAGCAGGTTGTAAGCTCCTAGTGAACGTAACCGCGTTCCCTATTCGTAATTGAACGAACGAGGGCAAGGATAGGCGGCACTCGGGCGTTCGCGGCGAAAAGCGAACCAGTTTCGTTGGATCTGACTCGAAAGGGACCGAGTAGTGGCAGGCGACTGGTTCAAAAACAATCGAGCGGAACGACAGAAGTTAGATTGCGACAAGCGGCGTTGACATTACGGAAATTGAAGGCGTGCGTGCGCACAACTGAAGGAGAACGCGAATTGCACGACGCGACGACCCGCATTTTGTGTATTTTCACTAAAAGCTTAGCTACGTTTACCTCACTCGCCCGGCGAAAATGCTCGTGATCGTTCGGAGAAAATAAATTCTCATTATACTGAACATTCCTCATTGTGTCAATGTAACGGTCGAGAATTAAGTGCGATCAATGTGCGATATCAGATTTTGCAGGAACTCGTAATACAAATGATAAAATAAGCTCTCAGTGAGCCGCACTGATGATAAATAGTTTTCAAATTTAGGAAAGAGGACATTCCGGAAAGGGTTCGAGAGAATTCATGGTAGACGGGGATCGAGCTCGACGAGAATGAAACTCTTTCCATATCCCGGAAGGAACCCTCATAAAACTATCGGAAATTTTTCTGGAATTCCAGCAGCGGATAAATAAGGGTCGGGGATCGATCATCCCTTATCTTTTCGCGAGGAAAACTTTTTCCTCCCCGGTTTACTCCGATCGGACGTTTCGACTACTTTTAAGAATTTCAACTACACACGCCTCTCGAAATTTATACCGTTCGATCACAGTAAATTTCTAGTCCGGGCGAGTGAAAAGTTTCTCGAATTCGACTTAAAGATGAATCGTTCTGCACGGTTGAGTGGTATGTCGGAAGTTTATCCATTAAGACTACAATACCAGATACTTAAGAACACAAATTTGTGAGAGCGTTCTGTAACGAACTAACAATCGCTTGTAAGCAGATTCAGCGATTGGCGAATCCACTCGGGTAGAAGGGTGGGAGCGTAATTTCCATCGGTCAATTAAATTGATTCAATGCTGACCGGACGGTGGAGCGCGGCTCGAAACGAAGTTATCCCAAAAGGGGTCGGAAGCAGGCGGACGGAATTAATATCCTAGGAAAAGTTTTCCGGATTCAATTACAAAGTGTTATCGTTTAAGGAATTATATTAAGCGGACGCGAGTTTTCCTTACGATAATAGATCCGTACCTCCATTCGAGCAACACCCTCCTCGACGGTTTTCCGCTCGAGCTTCGCCGAAAAACCACTCCAACTCTTGAAAAGTCTAATCTCGAGCTCCTATTTCAACGATCGTCGCCGTCTTCCGCAAACCTCGTTTAGTTAATCCCGACGGTGCCGTTCCGTAAAACTCGCCTTTGCCGGCAAGCAATAGCGTAAAATTAATTACTGCCCGACCTCCTCGTTGACGACGCGACCTTGTCTTACCCTTTCCTCGCATGGAAACATTTTCCATGGAAAAGATCGATGAACCCTAATTATCTTATTACGTCCAATTACTTTCATTATTCATATAAAAAAATGTATAGTGCTATATTAAAACTGTTATGTTAATCCATAACGTCATTAAAACTATTAATAATGAAAAATTTAAACAGTTATGTAGAGATACTCTACATCTTAAAAGGAAAATATACTGTAAAACGTTTTATTGAAATTAAAAAGTTCGTGGTCGTTTTACGAAAAGATAACGAACAGTGGATAAAAAGAGAACTACCAACCGTGACGAGGAGTTTCCGCGAAAGGATTACGCGAAGCTCGTGGTCGGTGTGTGTGTGTTTGGATAACCAGACCCGATTAGATCGCTGTTAGAACGCCGCTATTGAAACTGCCACGGTGGAACCGCGACGCGACTGCCGCGTTATCGGGCCACGAGAGGTGCGCGATCGTACGCGGGGAATTGCTCGCATAAATTCTGTCCCCGCCTCTGTTTGCACTGGCTAAGATCAGTCGGCCGTATTTTTCCCCGCGACTCGATGCATATAAAATGACCGAGTTTATATAGTTTAATGTACTTTGCTCAGTAATCAGAAATAGTATTAGCAACTGAACAGCTTCTATTAATTTATAGCTCGAAAAATAATTTGAATCTATTATCGTGTACAGAATAGTACATATTATTTGAAGACAGATCAACGGATTTTAATTAAAGTGTACAGCAATTGATGGTATAAATTTGGAACGGGAATTGATCCGAAATGCAAAAGTCCTCATTAAATCCGGGCACGACGTCGCCGCGTTTTCGCCGGCCAATATAGCCCGAGCCATAAATAATTAATGGCGTTCGTTCTTCACGGTCGAAAAGGCGAGGCCACGATGAAGTTCGGTCGCTCAAAGAAACGTAAAAAGAAACGAAAGCAATCGAGGGGAGCGTGCTCCGAATCGAATGAATTGGAATACGAGGCGCGTGGAAACCGCGGGCTGACGCGGCGCTTACCCGTGGCGAGAGGGGATAAAATAGGACGAAAAAAAAAAATGGCAGACGAAGGTGAATGGGGCGTGAGACGCGACGAGAAAAATGGTAGAAACAAACGGACGAGAGCGGACAAATAGGAGAATGGTCGAAAAGCTAGCGAGCGGGGTGCGGGGGTGGTTGAAACGATGCGTCGCGTGGAATTAGGGTTGGAGAGTGCAGAGAAAGAAGCGATGGCTGAAATTAGGTTGCGAAAGGCGGAGGACAATAGAGAGAAAGAGAGAGAGCAGGGATGGGAAACCGGTCCGAAACAAAGCTGAACGAAGAGCGAGCCACTGTGGAAAGAGGACAGAGGCCGAATGAGGGGCGGGAGGACGGGATAGGACGGGGCGGGATGGAAAACAGCAAAAATTTGCATCACAATCGCGGATAGAAATAATTACGCGAGAAACGCGCGCGCGAAAGGGGTTGGAGGAATACGGACGCGGATGCAAATGCAGACGGTCAGGTAGTGGTGGTGGTGGTGGTGGCAATACAGAGGGGAAGAGTGTACAAGGGGATGGACGGAGACACGGCTAGAAATGCAGATACGAGAATGCGCTGGATGTTCGTCGAGGCTGCGAAAAAAACGAGGCTGGCTACGTTGCGAAAAAAGAGGAAAAACTCGAAACGAAACAAGGAGGGGTGAGAGAAGGGAACGGTTTGGTTGAAATCGAGGGAACGTTGGAGGCAACAGGAGAGGAGGGAATCCGCGTTTCTTCTGTGTTTACACGGGGCGTGCGAAAGAAAAAGCGCGAAAGAAAGGGATTTGAAACGTGCAGCCGGAAGTGGACACCATCTCCGCGCCCCGTGGGCCGCTAGCGTTTCACGCAACTGCTGGATAAATAACTGCAGGCCCGAACAAAAGAATAGAGAGTACCGTACCGAGGATAGCTTGATATACTGCGCATCTAGTGTACTCGCTACTGTGAAAACACCGGGAGAGTCCTTCAGTGAGGATGGAAAAATGTAACGCGATTTTCCGTACGGCGAAAGTAAACGGGCAGCCTCGCTCGCTTCTTCTACCATAAATCGTGTTAAGTATGTTCTTTAGCGAGCGTAAATATTTAGGTAAACGTTTAGAACCGCGATATCGTTTACCCACGCTGTTTCATATTTGCCTCGAATTGCACGAACCTGACTTCGGAACTTCCTTTGAACGCGAGAGAATAGTAATATCAGAAAGGAGTGCAAGGTTCATTTTCGAGAGAGGGTACAAAAGATGTGCCGACTTGAGTGACTCGGCGAAAACTGCGTTCTTATAACGGGACTTTTCCTCGAGTGAAACGACGTTCCGCCTCGCTATTTCACTTATAGAATTATAAGAACTTCGGACCTCCTCTTTCTTCTATCTTAAAAGTTGAACTCTGCTCCATGGCAAACAAGGAGTAGAGCTATATAGATGGCTGACCGGACATGGATTAAAAAACTTAACCAAGGCTATTCCATAAAAGAACTTGCTAATTCATGAAATCAGATATACATACGTACGTATACGCTCTTCAACCCTTCGTCTCTCACATCGTTGTAGTTTAAATATAATTTAAAGAATACATACTGATATTATCTTGTAATCAACAATTCATGAATCATTAAACGTATCAGTTTATCGCTTAATTTTTAAAATTTATTCTTTTATCTTTATTTATTATTTTGTAATAAACTTTAATATGAAAAAAAAAAAATGTTTCGTGCAATTGAAACACGTTCAAATATTGCAATTTGTTACCAAAAATAAAGTTTTTTCTATTAAAAACAACAAAGCTGTGTAACCGTTGTACCAAATGATGTGTAGATTGTTAAATGTGAAAATAATTGTACGTTGAAAACCATTTACTACAATTTCGACGGGCGGCATATTCAGTATAATGAATGTGAAAAAGAATACACATTCGATGAATCTAGCACATATGTACTTTGCATACGAGAAAAAGGCCCTCTGTGCAGAAAATATTTTTCTCATTCCGCGAAACGGAGGACAAGGACAAGAGGAGCCGAATAGGTTTCTTCTTCGTTCGGGACCACTGACTGGAGTGTTTTCTCTGTCAGAAGAAAATAGCTCGTATCGGCTCGAGAACATCTCGATCGACTACGCTTCGTCGACAGGCAGAGGATATCGACGTTTCTGTGACTGGCGACCGGTATTCAACCCTGTTCCTCAACGGAACAGTATTTCATTGTGCGGAAAGTATACGGCCCTGCAAAAACATTTCTTGACAGCCTTCTTTTACCGGTAAAAGAACGAACACGTGTCTCTGCGCATATTTAATATTGTGGCAACAATCGTACGATGAAAACGAGAACTTGTTAATTTCTTTACAAATTATATAATCTTAGTTACTTCAACGGAGCTAACCGTGAAACATTTACAGAAACAAATCTAGGAAGCGATTACGTACGATTAAATTGCATTCGAATTTATATAAATTCACGAAGGACCCGAACGTCCGGCGACGTTGTTGTTGCTACATTTTTCCCACCGACACCCACGCAGCTACCCCCTTCAGCCCTCGCTGGTTATTCAAAGCCCCGGGAATATCCATTCGGAAATTATCAAACACATCCGGTCGACGGTGCATGAAAAAACATTTTTATTTTACGATAAAGCGTACAATAACCGAAAAACACGATTTGCTCGTTGAACGAACGAAGGCATGAAGGCGGAATTCGATTTATCGGCCATCGCGCGAATTTTCCGTTGGATTTTCCTTTCGCAACACTCGCGAATCAGTTTTGTCTGCTGTTTAGATAAAAATATGGGCCCGACGTTTGCTTATTTCAAACTATGATTGAAAGTTAATCAAATTTCATCATTCGTTTTATAGTACGAGCTATTAATAGAAGTAGCGTGACGAGTTTCAGAGTCTCGCATTCAAGATATCATCTCGGATCGATCGGTCTGGCCCCGCGAAGAGAGAGACAGAGACTGTCAATGATCCACTGCGCGCTGATATCTGCTTTCGAGCGTTATCGGGCTCGCGTTTCTGTTGGCGGATCGTTTGAATTTTCGCACGAACGGATATCAGAACGAACGTATCAGAACAGCGTGCAGAGAGGTGAATATGGAATGACAAACCGATGCGAAGCGCGGAATGACCCCCAACACGCGCGTCCATCCACATTTTCTCCTTCGTCCCATCACTCTCCCTCCTCCATTCTCTTCCCTCCGTATATTCCTATTCCATTCGTATCCTACATCTCTGCATTTTTTTTAGAGGATATTGCATTGTATTCGGCGATGGAAATTCTTTGTCCAGTAAGGCACGATTCTTTGATGTCGCGCTGGCCTTAGGATCAAAGTCGAGTCAGAAGACCGACCGACTTTGACCGACGGAATTGACGAGGATTCCTCGAACTCGTAATCCAATATTTAATCCCCCAGAAACGTTTGCAGATTTCCCATCCGGATATTTCCAAAGTTTCCCGACGCGAGGGGGGTGGTGACGCGGGTAGTTTCAGACGCGTATTACATCCCGGGTTCGAAAGTTTCCCGCCTGGCAAAGCGGTTCGATCCGACGGGGATTTCGTCCATGATTTTTTCCAAGCCGATACACGACCGGGAGAGAGAACGCGGGGTATGCGGCCACCGCCGTCCTCGTTTTCGATCCTCAAAACTTCGCAGTTAGCAAACTGAGAAATATCCCGCGGATGGAAAAAAAGCCGGCGCGGCGGTTGTCTCGCTTGGGGAATTCGTTACGATGCACTTCGGATGAATTCGTTTCGCTCCCTTCCTACCTCTGGCCAGCCCCGAACGAAAATATCTAACCAAAAGAGGAGAGAGAGAGCGTACGGCTATGGAATCAATTTACGGGAAGGCCGAAAGTCAATTTTCGAGTTGTTTCGAAATTCGTTGAAAGCTCTTGAAACATGGAAATGACACACGAGCCCCGCGGATACGACACACCGAACTTCGTTTCGAAACGATACGCTCGCTCTCCTCCCTACCTAGACACACGGTTATCCTCCCTAGCCAATGTTCAATAGGATTTTTCACGGCCGACATTTATTCTTCCCACCCTTCACCGATGTTTTATGCGTTTTTCCACGCCACAGTTATTCCATTCGCCTCTCAATCATTTCTTCAATGTTTGATCAATCGAACCACCAAATTGTGATTATGTGATTCACCGATGATAATAAATAACGACAATTAAGATGAATTATGCTATAAGAACTTTTAATGCTGTCACACCAGAAATTTAGTTTTCTAAGAACTCTTTTGAGACAGGTTGAAGAAACCGGATAGTGTACTGGGCAAATACTCGTCTCTGGAATTCTGATGGAGGCATTTTGTGCCCGATTGAACGTGGCACGTTTGTGTAACGATCGCGTTCGCTAAACGTTTGGCAATCCAGGAAAAATCTCTCTCGTTTCCAAGGTAAATACGAATTCATCCATTTCTGGACATCCTCCGTGTTTTCTTTGACGGACGGACCTTTGATAGGAAATCATGGTAGAAATCGTTCCTTTACGTTTACTTTGCCGAGAAAGAAAACTGATTTTTCTTCTCCTAACGAAACCACGAATGCTCTGATAAAAGAACACTCGTTTTTAGTGCGAACAATCTACATCTACAGGAACGATCTAAAGTTCGTAAATCAGCCCAGATACGTGGAGAGTAAGTGCAAACTAGCCGAACGCAACTCCACCCTCTCGATCTGCATGTCAAACCGGACACGGGCTCAATAAGAAGAGAGAACTCGCGACAAAGTAGCGTTAAAGCGCGTCGGGGAAACGGTGCCGCGTTTGCTGCGCGACCACTAATGACGCGCCGTGTCGACGCCGACATCCTGTTTACAGGGTAAACTTGGTGCCGTGCCGGTGATTTCGCCCGTATTCAGAGGGTCCGCGATCCAGAGACGTCCGGCAACTTTTAACGAGGCTCCACCAGCCGGAACACGGGGCGATCGATCCCCCGAAATTCGGCGAGAAACGAGATGGGATGTTGCGACGAAGTGCCGAACCCAAGGACGAGTTTCCCGTGGGAAGACGGAACGCTGCAGACGGGGCTCGTTACGCTATCGATTACGCGTCAGAAATCGGTTACGTTCTCTTGTGGGACGCGAGCGATGTTAGTTAATAGGATCGTATGAATAGCGTACGATGTGAACTTGCTAGCTCTTTGACGCGGTTAATCAGCTCTATAACGGGATTCCCATGTGTTGCCTCAGAGTTCGCCTGATTTTAATAATTGATACCTCATTTAATTTAGCCACGTGCAACGGAACTCGGAGTATGCTTTGAAATTCTTGTCAAGTTAAATCTTTTGGGTATTACCCACATGAATCTTCTTACAATTAGATCGCGTTGATACATCAAGTTGAAGTACATACCATGCAGAGTGTATCTGACTAGTCGACTCGAGGTCACTACTCCTATTTTCAACATCCAAAGAATTTCAGCTAACGCGTTGCCTACAAAGGGTGCATCGTCGCGTCGCGTCTCGTCGTGTCGCGCCGGCTAGGCGGCTAGGTCCATTTCCGTCATTGTTTGCCCGAGGAAATTGTGCTCCGGGGGTTATAATAGATAGCGTTTATCGTTGCGTCGTCGTCCGTGTGGGGGACCGTGTTCGAGGGTAATGGTTCGTTATAATCCCTCCCACTGGCGTCGCTCTGAAAAGATGCTTTAGTGCCGGCTGAAAGTAATACGAGCCATTGTTGCGTTCCCCCGCGAGGAAGGGACGGGGGGATGGGTTCAAACGGGGGTGGGTAAGGTAAGGTTTAGTGGCCGCTATCAGGATCGTCTTATGGAGCTCGGGCTGGTTCTTAAGCTTCCAACGGATATCGCGTCGTTTCGTTCCCTTTCTCTGTCGCTTATACCTTTTCGTCGTACCTTCGGATAATTTGTGTCCGCGTCGCGCGCGCGGGCCCGCGTTTTCCTCTGTTCTCCACGGTAGGATCGTTTCACTGGATCTTCTGGGATCGTTCCACCGGAAGGTTTCTACCGCTGCTGGAAATACGATTTCGGGTTGGACGATTTCGGACGAATGTGCGGTCCCCGGTGGAATCTCCTGTTTAACAACGTTTCCCTTCCTCTCACCGGGCTACCACTGTTTATGCTGATCACTCGCTTTGGCTCGATGATAACGAAGTTACAATATAGTTTCGGAGCGAAATTCGCTTTAGTCTCGACAAAATGGAATATAGGCTACGCTACCAACTATTACGTTGTCAAAAGACAAAATTATTTCCTTTGTAAAAATGTACAAGATAGGTGCAGAGGAAGTTATTGCAAGGATCAGAGAATGTAGCACGGTACGGAGCGTGAGTACAGAGGCCTAAGTAATGCAAATAAACGCAATATCCTCGGAGCCGTTGTCGTTGCTCGGTTGTAAACAATCGTCGCGACGATGTTCGTTCAACAGGGAACAGAGGAGCAGTGCGTTGCAGATTAGGGTGGAGGGTGGGGGCGGCGCGCATGCTATAGTCGGCCGGCTTCTGGTGTAGCTCGATGTAATGCGATTTGCAAGCGTTATCGTGGTCCGAACGCGCGATCCGACCTAACACGGATTTCCATAAACACGCCGACACCGGGTATTGTTTTCGCCGAGCGGGACAGCCCTTTATTGTCCCGATCCACCTAATTATCTCCCAATGGGATACCCGCGTGGCCCGCTGGGAATCCATCGATTCAACCCTTGTCTTCCATTCGAGAGCTCCTCAAGAAAATCTTTTAATTGAAATCAAATATTCAGTGCTGAAAGTTATACGGGACCAAGTTTGGCACTGATGAACAAGTGTCATTAATTCTATTAAATATTCTGACAGTCGATCGAAATCCCTATGTAGACATTTACGAATCGCTATTCACGTACTGTTAGCTACATAAATGAACCTATTCTCAGACCAAGAAGATTCGAACTGAATTCTTGTTCCTACTTCATTAACTATGGAACAGTAGAAAATTTAGAACTATTTCTGCTTGATTATAGATAGTGGAAAAGTCGATACAACACCGAACAATTTCGAGTTGGAACGAGGGTCGAAACAGAGGGAATGAGCGCGAAAGGTTTTATGTTGGAATAATTTATCGTTCGAAAGCCTTTATCGGAGAGTTGGGCCGGGCGAATTGACGTGAAAAGCAGCACCGATTTGCGGTGGCGATTCGGCGAACCGTCTCCTCTCCCAATTTCAGCCGCGAAATTCCGGGCGCGGTGCCCGAGCTCGCGCGTATCGATAGAGGCTGCGAATTTTTGAATTTTCCGGAGAAAATTCGAGCCAGCGCAATGCTGAATGCGAGGCAGAAATTTACGCGAAACGCAAATAGTTTACGATAAAGAGGAACGCATAGCTGTCGATACTAATTCAGCGATGACCACTTTGAATCCCTCCCATCCGATTAATAAGGATTTTTGAGAGCAACGATTTAAAATCACCGTTTTATAGTTTTATCCTGTCAGTCTCTAGATAAATGCCATGCTACGAGATTATTTTCGTAAAGAACTACCCGAGAGGATTTTATCGCATGGAAGACAGACGTCGAGTGAAAAAAAAGATGGAAGTTTGGACGGAAAACTGCTAGGTGAGCGGCGTCCGATCCCGGGGGAATCCTTATCCAAGTGCAAATTAGGGGTAGGTTTTCTGAGAAAACAGACGCGATAATTTTCTCGTTTCAATTAAAAGATTCTCGCTTAGATAGGAAAAGTTTGCACGAGCCAGCCTCGTTTACGTATGAAAATCATCCGATTCGTGATCTTAACGCAATTAAACGTGAAATTATATTTTTATATTTGCAGTATCTATCATTCTGAAATCTCCTTGTGCGAGCCAAAATGATTTTGTCTTTCTATTTTATAACTTTTTCCTTATTTCCATAGGGAGAATAAAGAAACATCTCAACCGAGGTGAACCGTGTAAGATTTTCGGTGCAAGTTAAGGCGGATCCAATCGTCAGTTAATTGCTAGCTGGGGTGGGGCCGCAATATTGCCGGGATTGGATTATAAAGTTTTCCATTCGGAATTAATTGCGCTACGGCACCTGTGCCACCGACGCAAGTTCCTCCGAAGCGACACAGTCTTTCTTCGCCTAGTTTCTTATCGTGCCCCGCCCATCTTCCTCTGGTGAAATCAAAACACGATGTAAAAATTTGTTTTCAATAGAAGATTTAAAAAATTTCATCCTTTCCCTTATTTCATTAATCATCGTCAATAACGGAGGAATAAATTAAATTGAAAGAGGATGAAGCGTCGCTACCCCCTACATAGATTTAAGATTAAGAGCCGGGTCCATCAAGATTAATTTGAACTCAGTTTTGACAACCTAAATTTATCTCTAGAAGACTGATTACTTATAATATTTAAATAATTTGTATTATTGTACTGAAGTTCATTTTCGTGGTAAATGTAGTTAAAATTTTGATGCTGGCTACACTTTAATTGTTGATTAAGTTAACCGGAATTTGGTGAAAATGGCCCCAAATTATTAAAATTCTGTGAAAATAAAAGAACAAGCGTAAAGACTTACGAGTATAATCCTCCTAAAGATCTCTTTCTCGTGATCGCTCAAACGGCACATGCTTCAGCACCTGTCCCGAAAGGCGAGAACATGATCACGGGAGCAAGTTCCGAAGAAGATTAACGAGCGTATCCCGATGTCTCCGCCAGGCAACAGGAAGCTAGCTACGTTCGTGCGTCGAATCGATGACGAAGCTCCGGTTTTTAGACTCGTGGACCGTCGCGTTCCCGTAATCCCGGAAATAGGCAGTCAGTCAGTAGGAGTCGCGTGGACGATACTGCTTCCGTTTGCCGGACACGCGCTGCCTTTTCCTCGCGTCCGACTCAACCCCTGAACACCTGTGCTCCCGGAGGAATGATGGATTGTCCGGGAGCCGGGATCGTGACTCGTTCAGTTGACTACAACTAGTCGGGAACATCTATTTTCTTCTTATTGATACGAGCTATTCGACGCGCCATTAGATAATTGTAATAAATAATTGTAGACTCAATCTTTAATTTCTCTTGGGTAAAGATTATAACTGTCAGGGAAAAGGTGCAACGATCTTCAACGAGAAATTATTGACAATTTTTGAAAATAGATTGGAGCGGAGGATCAAGACGTAGTTTAAAGTCGATGGAGAGGTAAGCGAGCGCGTAACGATCGGCTTAAAAGTTCAGTAACAAGGGGCGGAGTGTGTACGGAGAGAGCGATCGAGTGGGAACGCCCGTAGGATCCTCTTTTCCCATCGGACCCCAAGACCAACGGACTTTTTCTTTCCTTACTCCGTTTTCAGCTACCCCAAGATCCACGGCCGATTGGTTCCAGGCTTAAATCGCCGCTGGTTTCCAACTTCACTAACGACCAACGAATTGTGACACGAACTCGATCCCATGTCACTACTTTGATCGGACTCTTAACTTTTCATTCGACAAATAATAAACTACAATTTTGTCAGCAAGCAACAATATTCTATTTCTCTTACTGATGTTCTCGGCCGTCATATCTGACGTAAATCACATTTATTCGTTATTAATTTAGCAATACTCAGCCACGGACGTATCCTATTGACTTTTGTAGTTACAAGACAGAGTGTACTCTGAAAAAGTTCAACTATTTCGCCGAATCGATACGATATTGCACGATTTCTTCCTTTCTAAGAAACTTGGCCAACACGGTGTCGAAGACCGATAGCGATTCCCGGCAATTAATGTGTTCGATCACAAAACTCGGAGCGTAACCAGGCGAGGCGGTCGATCCATCAAAAAGTCATCGCGTTCGAGAGAAAAAGAAGGGTGAGTGGAAAGCACAGGGTTCACCCTTCCGCGGGTGAACGCTCTTTCTCTTTAGGACGTGTTAACTTTATCATCCCGCTATCTTTTTCCTTTCCATTAGCCAGAGGGGGACGCCCGCGCCCGTTCGATTCCTCTCCCATGGGGAGCTGTTCGTTCACCGCCGGTAGATTTATCGTAACCGGGCCTCGGATCGATGTAACACCGATCATTTCTCCGGCGAAACGTCGCTCGAGCGAAACAATCGGATCTACGAGGAAAACACCGTGATCCGGGGGTTGCTAACGTTGCTCGCGCTGATAAAGCTTCTCAGTTCCGGGGAAGGCATCCTTTAAAATTGTTCCGAAGAACTTTACGTTCCTCCTATTACGTTTCCCATAAAACCATCTACTATATACATCCTAACTACCTAAACGGATTACGCGGACCCATCCGAGTTCGCTACCGGGCTACGATTTTTCAATCAGTTTTCGAAAATTCGATTAAAACGCGGGAGAAAAAAGGAACGAGAGCAATTTTCTCGATCGCGGTTTGTGTTTCCAAACCCGTGCGTGCGCGAGACTCGCACGCGTCACAGCCCGATGACTTCAATCTATTTCCACGATAGAATGGAAATAGCTACGCGACGCGGAAACCCAGAGAGGGAATATTCGAAGTCAACGCGCGGATGGAGATGTTCAGCTACCGTTTCGCGAGCCATCGTAAAAAAGTCTTTACGAGAGGTCTTAAGATAACGGTGGGGCACCGACGAAAAACGCCCCAGGCAGAATTAAAAAGGAACTCTAAGTGTTAACTGGAACGCGTCGATACCCTTCCCTTTGTTTCCTTCCGCTTTATTGGCGCGTCATCTTTCGAAATGAGTCTCGTCCGAAACTTTCTAATTTCTAATTTTAGAAGACGCTGTTTCAAGGTATAGTGTAATCAAAAAATTGGATTCTGGAGGTTTGTATCTCTATCATTAAAATTCACAGATAGTCGAATGAATTATGCGTGAGGACATCATTTTCATTTTTTAAATTAATCATGATTTACTGCATGATCTAATTATAATTATATGGTGTGAGCCTCACCATCATCATTAGAAAGCAAGCAAGGCAATTGTCACCCAAACTATTGTACGATCTCATTCAATTTAACCACAATTTTGATTCCGTGTTGTCGCGCAACGAAACACCGAATCGAGAGATCACGGTCTCGAATAGTGATCCTGAGAAGGGGACTAGCTGGCATTCAATGTGAGCACCAATAATATTCTCAACAAGCAATTATAGCAAGGATCGCGTTTCGAGTATAGTTCTCGTCCTCCTGAACCGGAGAAACGTATTTACCAGGAGGACAAGCTCGTTACATAAACGAAGAACAACGAAGGCTCTCGATGTAGGTTAAGAGCGGAGATTTGTAGGAACGCAAAATCGTTGAAAGAAGTAGTCACGATATTCTTCGATAACGAGCATTTCCGCGGGGGACCTGGTAATCGGATTTGAAACTGTTACGGACAGTTCCTAAGAAAACAATGATCCTCTATCGTGGACCTGGAAACTCCGTCCCCTTCTCTCCCCCGGGCAATGAGAGAGTCGAGCTTATTGCAAAGAAGAAAAGAGAGGACTTTGGGGGCTGAAAAGCTTCTTAGAGCGAAATGTTGTCAGCCGGAAACTAATTGATCAGGAACCTTTCGCGAACACGCGCTTCCGTCTCGGGAAAGCTTGTAATTGGTCGCTCGTAGGCTGCGAGATTCGCGCGTCAACGGCACTCGTAAAATATTATCTTTATTAAATCTTTGATCAACTGCGTTTTGTTGGCAAACCACGAAAATTAATTAAAACGGAAAATTGGTTGCAATTAACCATCGCGCATGATGAAAATGATATCTGCGCGCGTCCCTGCATAAATCTCAATTTTAATCTGCGTCGCTTTTTTATTACCTTGAACGTAGTAAATACATCCAATCGATGCTCGTTACGTCTCTCGATTCCTGTAATCCGTGCCTCGGGAGAACGGATACATTCGGCCAGCCACGTAAATTAAAATGAACGATCCGATAGAAAAGGGAAGAAGAAGAACCGAAACGAAAAGAGGAAAAAAAGAAACGACGCAATAGTACAAGTGAGCAAACGGGAACGACCGGGTGAAAGAGGATAGGAACGATACCAAACAAGGGACCTTGCCGAGAGATACCAAACGACTAATTAATTCCCGAGCGAATAATTCCGCTCGCGAAGCGAGACAGAATTAATCTGCGCGGGTCCGAGCGCGGGGAAAGTCGCAGCTGCGCCGTCGATTTCGCTTCTAAAACGCACCGGCGACGACGGACAAACGGATAGAGAGCTGCGAGCTCCTGTTTTTAATTAGCAATTAACAATCTAACACATTAATTTCCGGCTGGTCTGTTGCGGCGTTCCGTCGAGGTCGCCGCTCGCAAATGCAAATTGCTGCGTGCTGCACGCGGGTCAATTGATTGAATTGACTACGGCGTTTCGCAGGATCGGGTCGCGCTTTGCCAACGCCAACATCTGCGGCCGGCGGCGCTTACTCGCGCCGCTTTTCTCTGCGTAGCCGGTGTGTGCGGTCACGAACGCCGATGCGGTGGCCCGAGCGAATTTCGACCTCGTGTCCAACGGGACGGACAGAGAGGAGTTGGAGGGGCAAAACGAAATTCCGCGTGAAATGGGTTGATAAAGCGCGCAAGATAGCGAAATAAATGCAAGCTAGTAGTGGAGACCAATATTCGTCCCGACGCTACGAATTTGGATTATTTACGAGTCTTATTTTAGTAACATGAAATATTTTGCCAATTTCAATTTATTAACTGAGCATTGAAAAAAGAGGAAATCAATATGGTAGCATCACCTGTTAAAACTAGTAGTACAGATCAATATTCGACTCGACGCAAGGAATTGGAATATTTACGAGCTTTATTTTAGTAATACGAAATATTTTGCCAATTTCAATTTATTAACTGAGCATTGAAAAAAGAGGAAATCAATATGGTAGCATCACCCAATAAAGCGAGTAGTGTAGATCAATATTCGATCAGTTATTAAGAATTTGAATTGTTTACAAGTCTTAATTTATCTAATAAAATATGTTGCCAATTTCAATTTTAGTACTGACTGACTGTTGAATAAATCAATATTACCTATCAAAACCTGACACAGGCGAGGACCAAAAAATATATGGAATATGAGGCAAAAACCGAAATAAACGATAGGGATGGAAAAAATGGACGATAAAAGTAAAAAAGTGACGCATTTAATTGCATCCGCACGGACACTGGTTCGAGTTTTCAATTTGTTTATACTGATTATTGCGCCCCTCGAGTCAGCGTACGCAGCTCCTCCCTGACGCGTTTGCCTCACGTGCCGCAGCTCGTAAGCCTGAGATTTATGTGGTGGAATTATAAATTATTTCTTGCCGGAAGAGATTTCGAGCTGAACGCGAACGGAGATTACCGAGAGGCTTAAGCGGACGCGCGACATACCGTCATCCACCCTTGCGATCGGTTCACCCCTTTCCCCACTCACCGTTCATCTCCACATGAAATTCGATTATCAAATATTTAAATGACGAATTCGAGATTAACGGACCCTCACGTCAAACTCTGGACACGCTCGTCGTTTGTTTTACGCAGCAAAATTTACATTCGAACCGGATTTAAATTCCGTAACCCCTCGGAAAGCCACTGTTTAAAATGGCGTCCGATTAGACAGATACAGTTCGATCGCGAAGAACGAAGCAGGATTTATCAGCGCAGCAAAGGAAGAGAGGAAATTCAATATAATCCTCTCAAGGTTGGACGTATTTTCGGATTCGGCAACCCCGGGTGGGAAATAGCGGAGTATATATTGTTTCCGAGTGATTGCAACGATAATTATCTTCGCGGCCAGACCTGGCGAGCTTTGTATCAAGCAATTTTACGAAATTTCACGCAGCTCCAACCGGGAATCGATACTCTACACTTTTTCGTTAGCAACGAAGCCGGAATTATTAAAGCCGGGGCGTTGCCTTTGCTACCAGTGATTCCGGACGACTATTGTCCGGCAACAATAACTGCGTAATCACGAAACACGGTACAAGAATTAATTCTGACACTCTTGCTGTAGACGTTATCTTCTTTTATTTTCCATCAAAGAAAATTAATTGGAGGCGATATTTTTTTTATACAAAACTGATAAAGTAGATTCATTTCCGCGTCGTACCCATCGGCCTTTTTTATTCCAATAAAAAGTTAATCAAACTACCGGTTTCCCGACAGCTCGTTACAATGCCTGGCTGGCTAAAATTAACACGCTATCTCGTCCGCGTTTCGAATAAACTTTCAACAATAAAATCCGTGTATCAATTAACAATACCATTCTGTTGCTGCTTGCAACGCATAAGAGTTGCGCATAAAGGAAATCAAAATAACTTCGACGTTTTTTCAGTTTTCCCATAACAAATTCTACCCTTCTATTTTTATGTAACAAATCATTTACTTTTTATCGAATCGATGTTAATAGAAAGATAACGAAGTGTATCCCTTCTGTTTTACTTTTCGATATTTTTCTTGCTAGGAACAGCCAAGAAGTGGAACGCAGCAAAACTGTTTAACAAATCGAAAAACGGTTTCGCAACTAAATCCACGATTGCGCGATGCGTTTCGAGAGTTTGGCCTCGTTCGACCAGTTTCAGACTCGTTCTGCTGCGATGCTCTTTCTCATTAAACTGGACTAATTAACGACATCCTCCGTGTTAAATCAGAACGTCTTTCCATTCTTTCCGATCAGCAAAATTCAGGCGAAAATATATTTTGATTTCCACGAGCTTCAAACGCGAGGGATAACTTTGACAGTGATCAGAATGGAGAAGAAGAAAAAAGAGTTTGTACAGCGGAGGACGGTACGGATCTTAACTCGCAGTTACTTCACTGTCAGCAGCTTATCCTCCATTATCATTAGGGCGAAACTGCAGAGTCGGTGAAGGCGGGGGATAGAAAGTTTACGCGGCAACAAAATTTTAACGAGAGTCGAAGTCTACGAACGCCGACGCCTTTCTCATCCTATTACCCTCGCTTCCGGCGAGGCACGGCGCCGCGCGGCGTCAGGCGACGCGGAAGCATTATCCTTCCGTCTCTCTCTTTCCCTCGCGATGTTGACAAAATACGACATCAGCGACTGGAGACGTCGCTGTTGCGTCTTCGTATTTTTCCTCTCCGAGCTGAGGGAGAGACAATCGAGCGAAACTGGCGGCCGCGCGGAAAACAGAAGGCACTTCCGGCTGGCCTGGCCATCCAGCTAAAAAGGCTTTAACAAGCTACCATGATCAATTCGTTGCTAATGAAACTTCGCCAAGACGCGTTAAATGGAAAATTAACTTCTCTTCTCTTCCTTCTTTTATTTAGTTTTGTTTTACTTGTTATTGGAAATTAACAGACCTTTCTATCAAAAGCGGCTTACTCGAGGAGTAACAAGAAATTGACATAACGGAGAAACTTCCCGTATCGTTTTTTTAACAATTTCATTTCTCAGCAATGATCGTCGTTTACGTTGGCAAGACTCAGTCGAGGTAAGACGACGTCGACGACTTTATCCGATGCGAAAAGTGAAATCAGTCCGGCTCTCTCGTTGCTTAATAAGGCAACTTCGCCGGATGAGAATATTTCCCGTTTGCCTGGCTCGTAATACGAGTTTGAAAAAACCTTAAAAGGATATTCCGGTCCCAATGTAAATGCAAAGACGGAACCGTCCAAAGAAGACGAGCACGGTAAATAACGAACGCGACGGTCCCCGGAGAGAAGACTCGAGACTTGAAACAACAATTCCCCGAGGAGAAAAGAGGACCGTTTATTTTCGAACGATTCGACATTCGCGCGTCGACGGTCGGTTCATCAGCAAATTTGAATAATGAATATTTATCCGACGGGCAACTGTTCTCGCGTGGCTCTCAATTAACGCGCAATTTTGTAATCATTTTTGTTCATGATCCTTCACGCGTTCTCTAGTCCACGTTTCGTCTATCGATTATCGATACTAAACGAAATATGTATCGTATGAAGAAATCCACCATTATTTGCTATGCGAGTAATTAGAAATTCTCAACCCGTTATTGGTTAAACTTAAATATTAGTTATACTTAAACATAAGTTCAGGTTTATATAATTGATTAAAAAATGTACAAACTACACTCACATACCTTGTATCAATAGGAATAAAATATAGATGGATACATGAAACGAACTTGTTTGGAAGGTTGAGAACTACTGTGGCACAATTTTACTGGCCTGTCCCTTCGACACGATTTTCCTCTCTCCCAGCCTCTGTTCTCCTTATTTCCTGACAGTACAGAAAATAAAATGCTTTTTCATTTACCGTGATTCCACTCGATGGAAGCGCAAGATTTTCCGTGAAACGCATCGGTCTCGACGGACGACGATATCGTCCGACGGATTCCTCGTCCAACCCTAAAAACGATTCCCGAAGGCGAATAAAAGTGATTTTATTTGCCGGAGACAAACACAACCGCGAATAGAGGAAACCAATTTCATCGAGGTAAATCAAGTTGCAGCAATTAGGAAAGAAGTTACCGGGAAAAGTATCTCTCCATTAGCGGTGATCGATTCGATGAGCGAAGCTGCGCTCGTTTCCCAATCGCATTAAAATATGAGTATTTCGTTTCGAGTGGAATGCTCGCGGTCCGGCGTTCCATCGCCTGTTATGAAAAACAATTTATATTTTAAGAGGGCCGCAAAAATAAAAACTGTTGGAATCTTGTTACTGAATTTTACAAAATTTTTATACATTTTATTTCCATGCACTTCCTCATCTACGTAGAAATTAATTAAACACTTGAGAGGAGTCGAACACAGTTTCATTCACTTGCGGCGGACGAGCGAACAATACATATGTAGAAAAGAATGAAAGTAATAAATAAAACGGTTGCGAGACTGACTGAGCAAGTAGAACAGGAATTTCACTGGTCAGACCGGGTCGAACGAGTGTTATCGATGAAAGTGAAAACATCAGTTTCTCTCTCAATGAGACCGACAATCTTTTTCGATCGGGCAGTTTTAATACGACGAGCAAATAGTATATAAAAATGTGATATCCGAATCGTAAATTAAAGAACGCGAGTTAATATTTATAGGACGATGTATATGCAACGCTTACTCATGAAACCATGTCGGAAGACTGATTATCCAGCTGCATACCGCGTTTCCACAGAGTTTTAGCTATCAGTACAGAATATAGGGGAACGGCTGTTGTTGCGACGAAGAAATTAATTTGTTATTCAAATAACGGTTCTTGCTGAAACACGTCCACGTATCGAAGACATCGTGCAGCTGGGAGTTCGGTGGATAATAAAAGAGGCAACGAGGCTCGATTAGGTTAATGGATCGAACCATCCATTTCTATGTTAATCCTATCCGCATCGATCGAGAAATCTACGAAATACTGGAGAACGGGACACTTCGAGCGTCCGGTAACCCGCAAGGACCTCAAACCCGGTAAGGAAAGTGGAAGCCTGTCCGAGGCGAGCGCTCAACGATAAAGTTCTGTCGCGTAAAACGAATGGAACGGGGGCAAGGCGTTAGGGAAAAGTAAATGCGCACCGTTTGCGAGGATGAGTGATGGGAATAATCCGGATGGCCGGCTCAGGGGAATGATTTATGCGTGGACGTCGGACACGACGCGTTCCCATTCGTTAGTCCGTTTCTCAAACTGTCCCGTGAAACGTCGTGATTCTACTATATAGAACCGTGCTGAAACTGGACACTCCATTAGAATGCTTTGCTCATTTGCTGCGATAATTATCTGTTCCACAGTTTTTGAGCGTTGTTTTTAAATGAACCAATTCTTCCACGTCGGCGACAGGTTGGCGTTTCGTATGTGCGCGACACGTATGTACGGATACGGTAAAATTATTCGAGCGAATAATTTTGAAAGTTGAACGAAATTGAAATCCGACGGGAACATTCGTAACGCGCAGGGAATCGGTGAAAAGGGAGAATCACAGAGGCACGGTGGAACGAGCCCGGCAAACAAGGGAAAACAACGCGAAACAGAAGAGGAGAAAGAAACGAGGCAGAGGGAAACAAAAATAGCGAGCGGAAAAAGGGCGTAAAAAGAATCTGGTCCCCGGGGAAGGGAGAAAAGCAACGTCGAAGCAACGCAGTTTTGTTATTCTCGCGGTCCCCAGCGGGACACCTTTCATTTCAAAGGAGTGTCGCTTCATATCACGGCGTCGAATGGAAGAACAACGATTGATAAGTAGAGGGTTGAATCGCGGCTACGTTTGAAGCACGCGTCGCGACGCCAGACAGCAGGCAGGATCGAATTCACCGTCCTACTCGGTATTCATAGGAAAACATTTTACGCGCGTGGGCTGCGGGTGACTGACGCCCCATGATCGCGCGCCTACTTCGGTCTAACTCGTGCGATCGGAACAACTTTCGGACGAGGCGATGATAGGAAATCTTCGAACCCGTTTCCAGAAAGCACTGGAATCGGAGAAAGTTTGCATTCTTCAACCATACCCTGTATAACGGTGCGAAATGTTCCGAAGTTGCTTTGACCTCGCTTTGCTTACACAGCGAATAAAAATCAGTGGCAATCAGGTAGACAGAGGATATGAACACTGTAACTATCAAAAGGGGAAAGTGACTGGTTCTTAATGAAAAAATGTATAAGTGTTTAACGGAGGAGACAATTCCTAAAAAAATCTCGTTGCACGCAACAATTTCCGGTTGGAGTTCACATGAGCGCAAAGTACTATTGTCGAGGAAAATCTCTAGCTCGAGAAGAACACGGTTCGCGGACAAGTCGGTACAAGGTAAGAGCAAGCCCTAGGTCCGCGTTGCGGGGGTGGAAAACACAATTACCGGGTCGGCTCCGTGCACCAGCCGTTGCCCATTCATTCGCCGTGTAAAAGCTGTCGATTGAAGCGAGTCTTTGAGCTCCCTATTCCAAACCACTCCTTTCTTCGATGCCGAAGGACACGCCGGTAAATGGTCCGTCCGAAGTCAGCTCTTCCCGTTCTTATTATCAGGGCGCGGCGTGCCGCCTCGGCGAACGAGGACAGTGGAATTTCAACGTTCAAATGTTCGCGAATTTCCGCGCACCGAGTCATCGGGACAATGCAGCGAGAGGGAGAGGGGAAAGGTCTCCGGCAATTTCGTCAGACTTGCCACGGCCACGTTTCTCATTTAGTAGACTCTTTCATGGGTGTCGAGAGAAAAAGAATCAGCGAGCCATTCAGTTGAGATACTCGTCCCCAGGACCCCTCATTAATCCTTTACACAACAATGTTTTAAATTGCAGAATCAAAATGTTGAATGTCTCACTCATTATCAAACTATTTTTTAACAAGTATAATATTTTTTGTACGAGATTTGATGTATTACCTCGATGGTAAAATCTTACTGTTCTGTATTTTTTTTATCCGTACTGAGAAGTTACGTTTCCATTTGGTAGTAATTATTATACTATAGCAGGTAGGTTTTTCATAAAGACCGTAACGTCTGACGGTGCGTTTAATAATGGTGGAAGTTCGCAACACGATGTAATGTAAGACACGCCCCATTATTACGCGACGTTGTATATGTATGTATAAGGGAACGCCGAGAGAAATCCTCGACGAAGCTATTAACATACGCATTTCATCGATTCAGGAACGAGTTTCTAAACGGTGAAAGGAAAGCAAAACCAAGTGGTTTGTTGCATCGAACTCATTCGATTCGATTCGACCTGCGCCTCTAATTTTCGTAATTTTTCGTTCCCCACATGGGTTGATTGATTCCCAAAAGCCAAAGAGTTTAAAGGGGCGCAAGAATTTCGGTTGAAAGGAAGCCAAATTAAAGAGCTCCGGTCTTAGACTGTGTGGCTTAGATCCCTGAATCGAATGTTTACCAATCTTTATCCGAATAAATGGTGTTTATCTTTTAACGCGCTCCTACGGTAACTCAAGGCCTAGAGATGAATAGGGTGAATCGAGACTGCCCTCGTAAAAGGAAGAAAAAGGACGGAAATTAAACGCGAAACACCGCGTGCGATGGTAAATGGTCGTACCTCCCGCTTCTCTCTTCTGTGCCGGTGCACCACGGTCGAGAATTGGAATTGCAAACCGGACGATTTCAGTTTGCTCAAGTCATATCGTATTAAACTCGTAAAAAAAGAGACTACAATTTCCTCCTACGAAGTTAGACTAACTATCGACCCCCAACAGTTTCCAGTTTTATCTGGTTCGTTACGGGAATAAGATCAACGTCAATGAACCGATATAGGTTGCAATGAAAAATTTCATGTGAACAAAAATTAAAATGAAAGCTCACATTCGTAGAAGATGCTTATTACAAACTATAATTCGTGCATGCCAATCACGTCTCACGATTCTTTGATATCCAATAGCTATCCTCCGACAGGGAACTTCCAGTCCCATAATCTTTAAGGCAAAATGGATTGTTTCATGTATTTCTATCCGCATAGAAAAGTGAAACGAGAGGCGATGTTGCCCGTGGAATAGCACGACCGAAATTGCGCCGTGTAGCAACTTTTTGCGGTTCCGGGTGAAAGGTGAAGAGGTGGGCCGTGATTCTCCTCCCCGTGTCTCCAACCCTACTTGCCCTCTCTCGGTTTTCTACGATCCATTCCGGTGTTACGGCCGTTCGAACTTTTCTACGCCGCGGTAAAAGCATACGCGACGACCCTCGAATTCGCACCAACTTCACCGTACCGCAACTCCAACTGTTTCTACTTGTGTCCGGCCCGGATTACTCGACGACCCGTACCACGTATTCTCCTTCGGTTTTATTTCCCCTGCGATGCGACACCCTGCTCCTTTCATTATCCGTTTCCCTTTATATATACCTACGGTTGTTTCGTCGCATCGTTTCCACGCCCTTTTCTCAACCTTTAATTAACACCTAGAATTCCTGCCGCCCGCTCATAAGTCTTAAGACATATAAAACGTGCAACGAAGTCAGACGCTTGCGAAGAGTACGAATTAACAAATGAGAATTTCTGATATTTTAATAAATAATTATATGATTTATTACATGGTTGCAGGTATATGATTTTACTGGAATCTTTCAATTAAATGCGTGAGTCCAACGGGTGAAAATATCCTGTTGCGTGCGAACGACGATTAAATAAGACATTAGTCTATTCTTTTCTCCTACCCCGAACGCAATTAAAACCCACTCTAATTACCTCTGAACAACCGGGCGATATCAGTAAAAATACAGTCGCTTAAATCGTTAATACACAGCTGGCTCGGTGCATATTAGTTCCAGCTTCTATCAGTCGCTTAGCATCGCAATCGTTAATGTTCCTCGAGACCGTTTCCATGACGTTTCGATGGTCGGCTTTTAATCAAGACCAAGAAATTCAGAATGGAGGAGGAGGAGGAGTAGGAGAGGGGAAATAGATAATATCGCGGCAGCGCGGCAAGTAATTTTAATTTCGCGCCGCGGACAATTTCAATTTCACCCTTTCCCCTCCGGTGCTTTCGTTAAATATGTACCCAGCGACCTCTCCGATTCTCATCCCCGTTCTCCGTCCCCATGGTGGTCGTACCATGCACCGGTCTCTCTTTCTGTACTTGTTACAGCCAGAGGGACGCACCGCATGTAATTCCAGATTGTTTGTCCAACTACTAACTAGTTTCCGGAGGCAGGTGCAGTTGGCGGGAAGTGTCGTTGTGATTGTCAAAGCGAATTAGCGTACTACCATCTCTGGTAACGTTCGAATTCCAACCTGTTTCCTAATAATCAACCACTTAATTCTACTCTCCTCTGGGGCGCTGATCATTAACTACAAAATGATTAACAAGGAACGGGAAAATGTTTCCAGTTTCACCTGGCCATCTAAAAAATCGGATATATTAATTTATATCTGATTAACTCAACTTTTTCAAAGCTTGCAACGCGCAACATTAAATCCGCGATTCGGATTAATCGAAGCAACGAATAAATATCGATTCGTGCAACCTCTCTGAGCCCCGGGTAAAAAAACTCGGGTTTAGTACAGAAACAGGCTGGACGAAGCAAAATTTGTGAGGTTCCTTTGCAAAAGCGAGTCGTGAAAATCTGTGCGAATACGTGTAGCCGGTCAGGCGAGACGTTAAGCCGACCGAAAAGGTTAACCGGGCAAATTGGTTAAGCCAGTGAAATGGTTAATTGACCGCGTCGATATACCCGGTTGAAACATTAGCGGATTTAGTCGACCGGTTAAGCGGTTTAAACAGTCAGCAGGGACGAAAATGATGTTGATTTCGGTTGCCGTTATGGAATTAGTTTTTAGACGTCGTGCGCTCGTTGCACTTTTTACCCTCGTTCCGTACTAATAATAGCCCTTTATTAGATATGTACGTGATAATAACCGGCAAAGTTCCATAGAAACATTTGTCTTGTGAATTCTCGAACTGAACTGAGAAATTCTGATTCAAATTCGATTACAAAATATTAAAAATGGCAATGAGAATTTCGTTCTTTGCGAGTTCAGAGCTATATCAATTCTCCACATACATTTTATCCAATCGTTGAACAACAAAGAGCGTAATTTCTCGTTTATAAGCGGCGACCAGATTTAGACGTTAACAAATGAATTCAACAACGACGAACGCTATTCGTCCCTGCAGTTAACGTCGATGACCGACTCCAAGCTCACCTCTTTCATCTCATAGGTGAGAGAGCCAGGTTACCGCGAGGCTCGCCTGGGAAAAAGTGGAACCCTCTTCTGTCGGTGAGCTTAGAGCGAAACTCGGCTGCTTTTAATTCTCCGCTTTGACGCTCGGAGGCTCGTTTCGCGCGTACGTGTTAACAACCCTCGCGCTGCCATCGAGGTACAATGTAAACAGCGAGGAAAGTGTTGCTGGAAACGGTCCTGTCGCGCGATAGGCCAAACTATCAAGTAGCAACGACGTTTGTAATATCAATTTACAAAATACTATCTAGATACGAACTTGTTTAATCCTTACAAAATTATAACACGCTTTTTAGTTTTGATGTTCTATGATAAGAATTCTCAGGGGTACAATTTGAATGAAATTTTTACTGCAGAAATCGTTGCATAAGATGAAACAATTCTGATACTCTATTTCTTTAACTTAAGGAACCATTTCACTTTAAGGATATATTGGCTATACAGTTAATCCTAAAAGTTTATGCACTTTAGAAACGCATTTTTTAAAAAGAAATCAGAAATTAAAAATGTATAACCAATACATCTTTAATGGTTCTGCGTCATGCCAAACACAAAGATTATCGCGTGTAATGGATACGCGTGGACGAAGAACTCGCTTCAGCTGTTAAAACAATCTCTGAAACGCGGGCCGACAGAGGGGTTTCGAATGCCAAACTTGCAGGCTTCCGAAAGCGACAGGGTCGTTCGGGCTGCGTTGGAACGCGACCACGAACGCGCGTACCAGAGGTTCATATCGGCGTGTCCGCTGGACAATTGAATGCCGATTTCCCAGCGGGCCAATCACCGATTCCATCGAATCGTAATATCGTACGGAGTGTATACACGATGTATATCCTGTATATCAGCGACTGCACTATATCGAAGGGGTTGGGGGCAGAAACGGTGCCCGGCTATGAGTAGATTTCAATCTGCGAGCGCTCGCGTGGCCCGTGACCTGGCTCGACCCGTCCTAACCTTCGACCAGGCTGCGTATTTTAAGCGTATTATGCGGCCGCACCCCCATGCAACCCCCGAGTTCGCGATCCCTTTATAACGGTGCTTACTCGCACGTTCGACACGCTTTCACCGATCAATTCCAAACCAGGCCGATCTCTTTTTCCAGCCGCGCTCTGTCGAGCGTGGAAACACACATTCGACTGGTTTTCAATAAAGTGCGTTTCACTGTTTCAAGTTCACTCCACGGTGCAAGATTTGACCCTAATCCATTGACACAGTTTATTCCAGATCCTTTTATGTTAGCATCGATTTGACATGCGAGCAATTCGGTTGAATATGAAGTGTGCAAGATAATGCGCATAAATCAGAAGAGCAACGCGATAATTTTATACTGTGGGAGGTAACAAGCAGTTCGGCATTTTTCGTAGTTTGCGTTAAGTGGAAAAAGAAATAAGGAAATAAAAGAAGGAAACGGAAGGGGGAATCACGTAGCAAAGCACCGCGACTGCCACGGTTTTCAACATTTTTAACCCCGCGAGACCAGGCACTATTTAAATATCGTCTCTCCCTCCGGCTGTAGCCACGCCGCGCGCCGCAGTGAACAAAAATTTATCACGACCGGCTGTCGGCCGATTTAAGCGCTCCGCGGAGATACATAGTCCGGCTCAAAGCGTTGAACAAACGCAGACACTAATACAGACACGGTTCAAAGGGGCTGAATTTTAACATAAATACTAAATATTTTTCGCTATTCCCCGAAAAAATATCCCGACCCTTGAACAAACTTCGCGATCAACTCCGACACGTTTCCAGCGAGGAAACTCTTTTTTCTTCTTCGTTCTCTGTTGCCTTAGCTTCCAAAAGAAATAACAAAATTATATTAGTTGAAAAAATTATTTTATCTATTAACAATTTCAGTCGAACAAATACAGAACAAAGTAAATTCACTATGTCTAACTATATTTATTAAACAAGACGAGCTTTTATCAGGAATAGAACGAATGACCAGTCGCATATATGTACGGATTGGTCCCATTTGTAAGAAGTGACGTAGCTGTGGCTAGAGGAAAGTCTCTGATTCGGTTCCAACTATAGGATTGGTGGCTAGCTACTCAGTCGAACGTGCCGCTGTTAACAGTTTCCGGGAAGTTAACAAGGTTTCGAGTCTGCGGCGGAGTGCAGCCGGACAATAGAACGACATTAGAGTGCCGGACACCTAAACCTACCACCATTTCCGGGACACGCTCAATATGTTTCTGTTGTTCCCTACCCTCCATACTTTCTCTTATTTTTGTACTACGCGATCTTATCCATCGATGTTAATGACTGAACCAATAATCAATTTTCTAATCCAAGGTTTTAGAATTTCTTTCCCTACTCCAGACCCTGTTCTTTAGCACCGGCACGTTCTCGGCCAATTAATCTCGAATGAAACAACACTCGGCCTGATCGATAATTTCGCACACGTATCACGCGCACGAGCCGCTATCCTGTCCTTCCATTCTCCGGCAATCTATAGACCCTAGATTCGAATTTCGTTGCCCCTCGACCGCGTCTTCACGCGCGCGGTTCCACGCTCCGTCGCCAAACCGCATCATCTTCTTCCTTCTGCTCCTAATTGTCAAGATCCGCGCGTGACCCGACTACGCTACCTATTCCCTTGGCCAGCCGGCATTCTTGCCGACCACGTACACCAAAACACATTGGGTCACGTCACACGGAACGTAAGGAAGCTTCGATGAAGGAACAACTCCCGCCTGATGAGAGTCTTTACAAGCCACCCAATAGTCTGACGATGTATCAACATTCTCACTAGAGAATTTCATTAAATTCGCTTTTGGACAACGTAAACCGGTGATACAAATTAATCAGATATTTTATGAATTCATTGAAGAATCAAATGTATAGAAAATAAAAACACTGTGTGCGATGTATTTATTGTTAATAATGCACACGGCAATTGAACAGCAAAATACATAAATGAAAATCTGGTAGAATTGAAAGGGCAATACAGAGAACAGAATTATTGTCGCACAAGCCTGATTTACTAACCAACTAACCAAGAATAGAGATTTTTGGGTCGTGTTTCACTGTCGAGATGACTAAAGCTTCAGGAATTCCCCGGGACGCGTAAGAAAACAAGCTCCAAACCGAGGAAAGACGAAGATGAGAGCAAGAAGGAGGAACACCGGGACAAGTGGCGCGGCACCAAAATTTGCAGGTAACGTTCGCGTCACGATTCTCCCTACCTCTGTGTCAGAGCGGCGGGCTTTATACCAGCGCGTATAAACTCGGCAAAGTGGTTTCGCAGTTTCATTAACGCGGCAACTTAAGCGAGCGTGCACCGACTTACCGCTAATTCAAATTAAGTCGAGCAAAGCCACTGGCCGATACGGGTCGTTTAATTAGCCGTGTGCGAGCGACGAACTAAGTTATTGCTAGCGAGATCCAGTCCCTAGGAAACTTACGTATGCATAACGCAAAGATTCTAATGAACGCGGTATGAAAGTCTGATAATACGATAACATTTTAAAGAATGTGCACCGAGTATAAGAATTTCTTTTTACGTTTTCATCTACAAATCGTTGGCTAATTAATAAGAAGCCGCGGATTGTCTGACTGCGGACTGTCTACTGCGCCTGAAGGATTATTGAATTTAAGTAACTGCGGCGTGATTGCAGGACACAATGGGTCTGTCTCTCTGTCTCTCTCTTTCCCTCTCGCCTACCTTCGGTTCGAGCAGGACGATTGTGCAAACGTAGCTCCGCGAGGAAATTTCATTAAAAAGCTGGGTGTACGTTCGCATTCTCCCTCTCCCCAGCTAGAGCAGCTTTTAAAAAGGCTTTTAATAGCCTCGTCCGCTCAAAATAATTCCCAAGTTCCTCCGTCTACTCCCACCCTCTTTTACTCTGGCAACTTTTTTATCAGGATTTACGATCGAACTGATTAAGTATTTTTCATCGAATGCCAGAGCTGGATGAAGGGTTTCGTTAACGAGGAAATTCGCGAGATGAAAAGCGAGACTCCAAGCTCTTCCTCGGTCGTTGTCCGTCACAAACTTGTGAATTTCTATCTCCATTTCTTCATTCAAATGATCAGTCAAAGAATATTGTTTTATTCCACGGAGCCTCGATTTGCGAAACACGCAAATTAATTAAATAAACTCACTTAGACTAGCTGCTAAATACGATCTTAAGTTATTAAACGACCATTTTATTTCATTTTTGCAATGTTCATGCATTTCCTTGATGTTACAATTCAATATCTAAAGCTAAAAATATGCTAAAGAAGCTGAAATCTACCATCGAGAAAACTGCTATTATACTTTTTCCTATCATTATTGCTTCTCTTAAAAAAACTAATACTTAAAGATTTACAAAGGAGTTGGGATCCTACAATTAATTACGATCAGAGCCAACAAGTGTAGACGAAAAGGGAGGAGAACCGATAATGTTGCGAGCAAACACGTCGCGATTCTCTTGGATCAGGAACTGGGTCAATGGAGAGGGGAATCCCGATTAATTAATATCCGCGCAATCAAGGTATTGCCGCTTGACTCGCTAGGTGACGCGAGAACGATCCCTTCGAGGGATTCCGGCGAAAACTGTGGTGCCAACCGCAATTTATGCGGCAGGAAACGCTTTCGCACTTGCACCGCAAGACACCCTTTGCTCGAAGTAGCTGGAGCGATCCTGGGGCACGAGACATCATCCGGTTTCGTCTTTGGGAAATTGAGAGGTTTCGCTAATTTATCATTTATTAGAACAAACTGATTGGACAAGACAAGTTCAATGGATGAAAAAAATCGTTTCATCATCAAGTTATAAATATAAATTATGCAAAGCAATCCTAGCACTTATATAATTAAATATTAATGTATTCAATTGATACAAATGAAATATATATATCTTTTGAAACAATTTGCTGCTTAAGACTACATGAAACCTTGCAATCCTCACATGAATAATAATCTCCCAGCTGTCTATCCCTCTAATAAAGATTCTCCAATATTTGCCTCATTCTGAGGAATCGTTGAATAAAGCATTGAAAATACTGTGAATAGAGCATTGATCGATTCCTGAGATTGAGGCTCCTATTTCAATCCGGATAGACAAGCAACACAGATGTATTGGTCGTTCCCTAGACGAATCCCTTAATATTCGCAGAATTCGTATATATTTCACAAAACAACCTAGTTTCGAATTCCCGATATTCATCTAGCCATCTATCCAAGCTAATACGTAGACGTAGCATTTTTGCAGTCTCGAGGAAATAAGACGCCGAGGCGGAGGACTGAAAGGCTCGATAAACTTTGGAAGATCGAATTTGGTCTGCGAAGAGCACTCGATGGAGTTCCGCCGCAGAAAGAAACACAAAAGAACGGGGAATAAGCAAGCGGCTAGCTCGAAAACCGACTTTGTTCTCTACGAAAGATCCTTCTCCTCTGGTGACGACTGACTCGCCAACTTTCCAATAAATTTCGCAAAGAGAAACGTTTCGGTTATTAGGCTCGAGGCCCCTCGACGTTTGCCCTCGCTTAACTTCTTATCAGGTCATCGCGCAATTGATATGAAAATAAAATTTTTCAACCAAGCTAAAAATTGCAGCAATTCATATTGAATGGAACGAATACTTCAAACGAATTTTTTTATCAAGCCAATTTAAAAAAAAAACAGTTCGTATGACTTTTCTCTGCACATATCGGTCATTCATCAAATTCATCGAACATCCATTGTTTTCTACAGCAAATTACTAATAACACGGATAAAAAAACGGATCGTCTGCAATTTCGGCGACGAAATCGCAGCGTTTGTCAAGCGAGTTGCCGCTCGTTACTCTCGTGAAACGTTAATTTGTAGCAGCGGCGCACGTGGTAAATATCCTTCACGAGGCCACATTTTCGTTGTTTTATTCGATTATCAGTCGGCGATCGAAATGGTCCGACTCGGTTCAGTGTATATTTTCATCCGGTAATTTACGAAAAGCAGTTGTCGCGACGGCACGTCGCGCCGCGTAACGTTTCGCAATTCATAACTTTCGCAGTAAGCCGCGCGCCGCGGCGAGAATTGACGACCGACCGGCTGCGCGACGAGTGTCACTGAACGTTTTTACCCGCAAAATGATGCACGACCGGCGAAATTGCAGCGAAACGCGTTCGCCCTTGCCACTCCCTTTGCCAACCTTTCTTTATAAATAGACTATGGATTTTTATGCAAAATAAACCGTTTATCAAAAATTTCAAAATTCTGGTTTAAATATAAATTTCTCCCATGATCTAAAATATCCATGCTGCTTTTGACATTTCATATATTTTTATAAACGCATTATTTATATCTCTTACGTATTCAATTGTTTCTATGAATGAATAAAATCCACAGTCTGTTTATAAATACAGCGATACATTCAATTTTGAATCACTTTATAAAGTGCTTGCTAAATCATGAATTATAAATTCACAATTATTTCTATAGAGCGTGAATAAATGTTTCACTTCTATGTCTATTTGCTTTCGAATTCTTAATGAAGCTGTGAAAATCGAGAACGGGTAAGAGGAGTTGCGGGTTCTCGTGACGCAAGGTTTGTATCGATTATCGGACCGACACGCGAAATTACGTTTCATCGATGTAAACTTTACATCCCGATAGCAATAACAGATTGCCAACGGACTGCGTAGCGTCACCTGACTGCGCATCGGTCACAGGTAACGATCGCGTGAACAGCGGTTATCCCCGGGCTACGTTAAATTTTACAGTCCAACGCCAATAAATCTGAACGGTCCAAGCATGTCGCACGACGACTGGTCGCACGGTACATATTACCGATTTCCGCAAACTGGTACCTAGCCCGGTTAGGAGCTCTCACCGCGAGCGCAAATGTGTCAGGAATCAGAGATGAGCGATACGAAACCGATGAAGGAACAGTGTCAATCCTTGCAAACGAATTTAAAGGTAAGAAGTACGATTGTTGCTTACAAAACCTGATTGCTCTTTCTATTAGGATCTTAATATAAAAGAATCATGCTGTATAATCTTTGGTAATGCGCGATGCATACAATTCTCCCAATTTTACACTGCAGTCATCATTTTTAACAAAGAGTTGCATATGTTTGATGGGGTGCAATCTAAATTGCTATCGCGCGCAATTATCCTGCTAATTGCAGACGTAAAGAAACTGATCGATCAAACTGTAAAAAATTGTGTGAGCATAAAGGAACGGTGCAATGGCTGAACCAAACGTAATATCGGTCCAAGCTCAAAGGAGGAAGCAAAACGAGAGCAAGTCCTTTGGGGGACCGTTATTAAATAACAATCGAGACGCAGACGTCACGCACGCGGGCACAAGAATAGCCGTTAACGATATACCTGTCGTTAGCGTAACGGGCATTATCGTGCCCGTTGCTCGGTGCAAACCGTGCCGGTCTCCGTGTAACGATATTAGAGGATAATGGAACCCTCCTCTGTAACGGCGACACGGACAACGTCTACACGGCCTGATAATAGTCCCAAGCGTCGGACTAGCACGCGTGCATCGCTATCGTGCACGCGCGAACGCGTTGCGTCGCGTCGCGAGTCGCCGAGACGGTAATGAGACCACACACCTAGAGGCCTTCCACCTACGTACAATGCAATTCCGCTTGTTACCGATAACGCCCTTGCGATTTCAGGACGTTCGTTATCTATGCCATTTTTCACTCTCTTCTCTCGGTCGCATCCTTTACAAAAAGGAATTCTTAAGCCGGTCAACCGACGATTTTTAATATTTTCTTCAAATTGTGACAGGTATTTAAGCAAGAACTTAGAAGAGTTCAGAAAGTTTCTAGTGTCTCAAAAACGCGGGATGCATCCCGCACAATTTAATCACTCGGATAGAGGATGGACAATAGTTTTGTCCGAGCTGCAAGGAAGACAAAAGGAAGGACATGCGATCGAATGACACGCGGCTGGCTCATTAATCAGGCCGGCAGGCATATAGAGCGCAATTATCCGACGGTAATTAACTTCGCAAACTGCAGCCCCCGCGAACTCTGGGCACAAGGCGAATGCGCAAAGGATGGAACGGAACGGTACGGAACGGCGTGGGACGGGACGAGACGGAATGGGGATGATGCTTGATATAGGGGCGAGTGGGCGGCACGACGATGGCGGCACTAGATGGAAGGTTCTTCGTGGGTTCCAGCCTGATGGAGCTGTTCTGGAATTATACACGGGGTTAGCCCAGCGGCAGCCCAGCTTTTGCCCCGGAAACTAATTTAACTCTCGCATCCTCCCGACCCAGTGCACAGTCGAACCTCCGACATCGACCCTCGCACCCCGATCTCGCCTCCTCCCCCCCGATCCGACTTAATGTGTCTACAGAGAGATGGTTCGCTTCTACGAATCGAGGACGATTGGCAACGATCTCGAGAAAAAACTAAGTTACGCCGTGTACAACGCGTGGTGAAGGTTCGTTTGATTTGCTACTCGAACGAGGGAAGAGTGTGTCATAGAACGTCGTGCTCGATACGGATGCAACTCGATCGCGAGAGCGGTTCACGTTCGAGTGCTACTCGGTGGCATTAATTAGAGGGATCGGACGAAATTCGATATAGCATCAACTTCGCAGTTTCTTTCTCGACAAATTCGTCGATCCATATCACACAGAAGAGTTTTTACATTTTTTTAAAAAGTACAATTACTTTATTATTTCGAGATATAAAAGATACTTCAATGTATTCACATAATTCTTCACTTTTATCAACAAGAATTCGCGTAAGTATTCGCAAATCAAGGCCAGGCTTTTATACATGCCTATAACGTAAGGTGTACGGAATGGATAATGGAGATTCGGCTGATAAATACTTGCTCAACTAGTGGAATTCGCGAAAGGGGCAACTCGACGAATTCGAGGATAATGGAACGAGCAGGTTGGAGAGCAAGCAGCATGGGCAAGAGACTCGGCCTGATTCATCAATATTCGTATAATTAACAGGTGATCTTAATTGAGTGAGAGATCTTTATTTTTAGCACTTCTTTTAAATGGAACCCGTCTAAAACTTGACGCTCCGGTTTACGGGAAGCTTCTGTCTGTTCGCCCTTAGTCGGTTGCTAATTCAATTAGCCAATTTTCATTGTACCGTTCACGCGACTCGACTGTTTTAATTCGCAGACGATAACCGATATCCTTTCCCTCCGACGCTCCTTTTTTACATGTTCTCCCGACTATCGTGTTTGCCCTCGGTCAACGATCAGCCTCTTCATATATCTACTCTCGTCCGACGACCCCTCGCTTTTCTTCCACCGACGGAACGTTATCTGCTCCCCGGTAAAACGCGGACGCAATAATTCGTTCGGTTCCCTGCACGAATATTCAGTAAGCAAACGAAGGGAATGTAACTATCCGCGAGTAAATTCTAATAAAATCCTGCACCGTTATCGTACGAGGAAAACGGATTGCAGAGAGGCTGCACGTATAAAATCATACATAATATTTTCACTGCCGCTACGGTAATAACAATTACATTTCCGTCAGACCGTTACGCGTGTCACGATAAATTGTAAATAAGCTTCTCCGGGGATGAAAGCTCCGCCGCGTCTGGATAAACTCTTGAAAAGATATTCCGGTCGAACGTGACGCGTTTTCTCGAACGACTGATGGAATCACCTCCTCCTACGCCGCCCCGCGCGCGTGTCTCCGGCCCAGGTCTCACCCCGAGATTTACTGTAAATTTTAACGCGTCCGTGCGAGAGCGTAGACGCGCCTCGAATGCATCCAGCCCCCGTACAAAAGGGACGCCATTAACGTCTACCATTCTTTCCACTTACCCCCGGCGCGACGCTCGAACCTCACCCCTTTCGGGAAAAGTCGATTCGAACCGGAACTTCGTCCATGGTAAAGGAACGATATCAAAGTTTGCTTTCCCCCCATCGAACCGAAAAAATCCCAGCGTTGAATTTTATTATCCAAGTTAATTTTTATTACCTTTACGCGAAGTTTTTATTACACGAATACTGTCTATTTAGAATATTGAAATGCTTGCACATACCATCATATGTATATTTTTAGAGCGAATTTGCTTAACTTACATTTGGGGACGATTCTAGGACCGAATAAACACGAGGAATCGGAGCCAGGAGGGGTGAAAAACGTTGAATATTTGGCGAACAAACTCCGGATGAATTTAGCGACATTCTTCCGCATGCTGTTTGCTAGCCGCGTCCCTCCGACAATTTCCCAGATCTCCGTCAACCATACTAGAGGCTAGTGATACAGGATAAACACGACAATGCTCGTGGACACATCCAACTGACTCGTTATTCGTTTGAGAAATATCAGTACTTTTGCTGATTTTGCTTGCTCAATAATTTACTCTCACGTTGGATTGTGTTTCCACGATTTCCAGTACCTTTCATTTCTCCACCATCCACTTTTAGCGTGTACAAATTTATTTACTCGACAATGGAATATTTTCCGATCGTATATAACTTTACTAGTACTGAATTTCATGGTAGCTCAACAATTGAATTAAATTGACTACATGAAATAAACGTAATAGTGTGCGAATATTTTTCAACCCTACGTCTTTTATCCTTGGGAAACGTACGATTCCCTTTTCTCAGTCGATGAAAAAAAATGAAGACTGGCGCTGGGAATAAAACGATGAAAATTCGTGATGGAAAGGGTGAACGAAGAAGATTGTGTAACGCGGATGAGGGAGTGACGGACCTCGTTGAGGATCACCCATTGATAGTAAAAAAGTGAGAAGGCGCGAAATAACGAGGAAAACGTCGGTGGGAAAGCTACGTCATGTTTTTATACACAGCGAGTTTTATGAACGATTTATAAAAATCACGCGACAAAAAATGTGGGAACATGAGTTTTCTCTAGACGAATGAGGGAAAAACGAAGGCATCCCGATGAGGAAAATTGAGAGAGGGTCAAAGGAGCGCTAGGAGCGTGGGTGCTACGAGGGTAGTCGAGCAAAGGGATCCAAGGGTGGAGGCTCTACAGAATTAAGAGGCCATTAGCCTTTCATTAACTCGACGTCGATACTCTTTCGTAACTCGTTCTTTGTTACGGTGTCCCTTGAAGGAGCAGGCATCGCGATGAAAACTGGTCTCATTCAGCCACGGGGAGCCACTTACCCGTTATATCCACACGTTCCACCTCTCTATTGTCTTGCAGCCCGAGGGATGAAACTCGCGTCACGTTCCTCCGGAAGCGGTTCGAAATACGAGAGACAGGAAACAGTTCGAACGTCTTTGAAGCTACAAGTCAAACGAATTCCCTGCGCGAACAATCAAGTTTGACAGCGGAACTTGATCAAAAGTTATTAGCCTAATTAATTTTTGGTACTATTATTTGAATATTAGTTTATAACTTTAGATCCATAAACAAGAGATTAATGAACAAAGCGATACAGAGGTGGTGAAGGCCAAGTGTACGCGCGAATCGCTCGAGAGAAGGCTTTCTCGCGGCTCGTTCCATTAGACTAGACGATAATTGACTGTCAAACCCGCGGCACGGCGTGCACGCACAGGTCGTTCGACTGTAATCCCAGAAACGGGTTAATTGCGTTATGGCTGTCATTATCTCGGTCGCTGAGCATGCAGTTCTCGAGTGGGCCGTGCCACCCGACGCGACACGACGCGACGCGGAGGCTTGTGCACGTAATCCCGGTGAAACGTTTACTTCTAAACGTGCGGGGCAACAGAAATTTCGTCCCGTTTATTCGATTTGCCGACTCGCGTGCGTCTTCTTCGATTTCCTGATTCTCTTTTCCTACCTAAGCTCTGCCGAAACAATTGTATTACTTTTTCTTCTCGAGAGCTTCCAAGGGATTAAAAATAACGATGTACAACCTGACTAATTAAATAAACGAATTCCGTGAAAGAATCTTTGACACGATTCGAAAGCGAACTAAAAGCCTTGACGTTAAGGCTGGTAAACAAAGGTTCTTTGTCGACATTAATTAACGCCCTCGCATTTTCCTATTAGCTTTGCCGGTTTTATACCGTTCCCGGAGTTTTGCAGACCATTTTCCTAGTTACCTCGCGGCAGGAATCGCAACGCGTAATACATAAAAATTGACTTACCCGGATCGGAAGAAGGATGAGACCGGGTGAGCCTGCAGAGTTGCAGCGGCAGATAACGCGTATCCGCACGCGGTGGAGATTTCGGAGGGGGTGGTGTCGCGCTGAGGAACCCTCGCTGGAGCTCCCATCCCACTTCCTGGATGATCGAGGCCTTTCTAAAGTACGGCGTCACTTCTCTCAGATATTTCACTGAAAAAGAACGATAAGATACTTTTATTACTCAATACATTTAATGTCAAGCGTTCGTTGTTCCACAATTTATTTTCACTACACGAATTATAACAATTTCTCCTGCATACATTATAAAAAATGAACGATCAGTAGAGATGACGAAGGAGCAAAAAAAAAGTTGCAGCTCCCACGGGAGACTCGAAAACAATCAGAAGCAATTGCACCTGCGATACGTCAAACTAGGGAAACAATGATTTTTATGTCGCGCAGTCACGAAATTTTGTCCGAGTCGGAACGACCAAAGCCAGTCACCGTAAATCGTACATTCGAACCTGGATCTTCCTCGAGTTTCGCAGTCGAAGCGTCTACGAGAATACGGTACCGCGGTCACGTACAGACTGTTTCAAAATCCAATTTGTCGTTGATGTTTCGACGGTCGCTGCGCCACCGACGCGATTACATATAGGATGAACTCGTTAAAGTTCGAAGGAACACACCGGCACGCGGCACCCTAGCCATCGGAGGGGAACAGGATGAAACGGCACCGGGAATAGTCTGCAACCCTGACGCGAAATACTGAAACATGTAGCACACGATCGCTGGATGGGAGCCTGGGGGGTGTAACAGACACCCCTCCACCCTCGGTAGCGAATTCGCAGAGATCCCGTAAAAACCGGTCGTAAAACCAGGATACGTTTCTCCTTTGGAGGAGGGCGGCTTAATATCGAATCGATCCGGCCTCCCTTATTTAAGTATCGCCTCGCTCGTGTTTTCGTGTTCTCGTTACCGAAATCAAGGATCGATGAACCTCGTACAGTTGAAGAATCGATCCCTGTTGCGCAATTGTACGTTCTGTTTATCGGCAGTCGCAAAAATATTGTAAACACATGAACGACAAACAAATCTGACTGCTGCAATACATCGCGTGTTTGCACAACGGACGCGTGCGTAGCGTAAAGTAAAAGTCAAATACGGAAATTCGATACAGAGTAAATTTATTAACAAATGAACATGCGAGTCAATATTTATTATAAGCCCGCGCAGATAATTGCGTTACGTGCATTGAATCTCCTCATATCCTTTATGCGTCGCGTCTTTCATTAAACTCCGGTAATTATGACCATTCTTTGCGAACGAGATCGACTCGTTCGGCGAACGCGAGCTATTTCGACGATGTACGTCGATTAAAAGACGGACACCATATAGGTAGTAATGCACGTACAGAGTAACCAATCTCGTTCGCAGAGGCAAACAGCCATCCATTCGTCCCACGACTCGTCACATTATTAATAATTAGACGCGAACCGACTGTTTGCTCCCCGATTTCCATCCAATTGGGATTACCGTTCTCGCGTCACCGTAGAATTTCATTGGCTAATATTGGCTGGGATGAATTTGATCATTGGACGTCAGTCTTCCTTACCGCGTAATGTAATATAGTTCTAAATCTACTAATTCGGTTACTATCTCGGTCTTTTTTAAATTCAGAGTGGAACTTGATGCTTTTCAAGAAAACACTGAAATAGAATATTAATGTTTTGCAACGCTCGGTTTTCTCGTATGAGAAAAAAACACTGGATTTTTTCCTTTTATTGGTGAGCTACGTTTTTATAGCGCATAGTTTCGATTTCCACGAAATTTTCGAGGGCGAGGCGAGGATGTCTAAAATTTCGCGTGGCCGCGGCAAAAGCTCCGAGCGGAAGCGGGCTGGGCAATTTTCCGGGCGCGTTCGACGCACGCGAGTCGAGCGCTATAATTTTGATCGCGGCCGCGTTCGAGGGCCGATCGGCGTCGTCGAATCCGAGACCCATTCTCCGAGGCCGGCAATTTCGCCCGATCGACGCCGGCCGATAACGAAATCCGCGACTCCCCCGGGGATAATTTCCGCGCGTGAAGTGAATTCCGCGAGCCACGCCAACAAAAGGGAACGATCTCCGCGTCGTCGATCGTTCGCGTCCAAATCGAGCCTCTTATTCGCGGAAATAATGCAATTTTTAACGCGCGAGGGCAATTGTAGTCGGATTTGTGCGATAAAAAATTAGAAATCTGATTACATCACGATGCTTGCAATGCGTGTCGCAGTAACAAATCAAATATATTCTTTGTAGTCATCAAAGGCGTGAATTAATTATAATCAAGGTACAATCGAGACCAGTATTTAAAAAAGGCAAAATTCAAGTAATTGTATAGTATTTTATCGGAAAGAAACTCTGATCACAAGTAGATATCAAGTATCGACGTCACATCAAAAAGAGTCATTAAAGAAATTAAGAGAATTTGGTCCGGAAAAAATACGGACACTCCTGTTTACATTTGGAGAACTTCTGTCTCCGATGACTCCGCAACCAAGCGAGAGAACACAGACGTCTAATAAAAACTGATGGAACAGAGAATTCAAATTAAATCCGGAATTTGGTGTCAATGTTTTAATGCACAGAGCAGAGAATTCGTAACTGAATCTCGTAACATAACCTTTGAGCTTCTACCTTGCCAATACCCTCAAGATACTTGGAATTCTTGTTAACCTATATATACTATGTTCGTTCGCACGCGCGAAACGGTGCAGCCAGATGAGGCTTTATCTTCGAAATTAGGGACACTCGCAATGTTGCAGCGGGGGATTCGGGAATATGCAACATCCCCGGGACACATAATCTACTTTAACAACTCTCCAGGAACAATTTCCAACAAGGTAGCATAGGTATTAGCTTCCCTCAGAGAATAGAATCAATTTCGCCTCGTTTGAATTAGGCTAAATAGTCGAATGTATAGCGAGTTTGTCGTGCACGAATAAAATTATTCAGCTTCAAGTTCATGGATGTTTATCACGGCCATTCTATGTACACTTCACTGTTCCGTCAAGTCTCTTCGCATATATACATATATATTTGCAGAGGCATTTCGTTGAGTGTCTTCCGCGATGTTTACAGATTTTAGATAGATGTATGAAATTGAGAAAATAATGGCAACATAACAGAAGCGACGAGTGAGGAGTCGCGGAAGCGAGTCAGAAAAATCGAAGAGAACGACAAGGGGGTTAAGGGGACGGTTGGAAGGCAACCAATCGAGCTTCGGAGGACGCTTTGGAAATAGAGTAAAACGGATAAACCGGAAGTCGATCGCTGCCCGTTGCCGACGGAAGATATTTTTAATATCCGGCGTGGCTCCCATCCGCTCGTCTTACCCTCGGCCCGTCTCGTGTGTGCGGAAGAGGACAGAAAAAAACGGAGAGGCGGGGAGGCGGCTTTCGCCTACACAAGAGGAAAAGATCCTCGTATTGAAATTGCACGGAAATTTATCCTGGATCGCGTGCTCCGTCTGTATCGATGCCTGCCCTCTCTAAAGTTCGAGGCCTGATGAAAAATGGATCGTCTTGACAGAGCTACGAATATCGATAGGAATTTATTGAACCGGACAATATACGTAGAGCGTCTTTCGAACCAGGAGAATATTGAGAATTTATTTGTTTTGTTGCCAACGAAACGATTTTCTATGACGATTGGTATGTTTAGCACAACTATTGTCTATCGAGCACAGCGGCAACGGCAAATAAAACTCACCTTTAGAACCTTCACGGTGATCTAACCACGTTCAAATATTCAACATTGTTTTACTCGTAACCAAGTTAATAATTACTACACGCACTGATCACGACGACACACGCCGCGCAACAGAAACACACCTCCGTGCAACGGTTAACAGAACGACTGACTTCTGAAATTGTAATGAGTCACCCCTACCGCATCATGTACAATCGACTCTGCACTTTGAACTAACGAAGTTGTTTGTAACGTAACACGACAATGAGACAGGAGAACGACGCGTATGGATGTTAAATAGAAGGGTTTGCCACCTGCGGTCTCGACGGGTTGCAATCGACAGGTGGTAAACGGCACTTTCCCAGACAGCCGAGAACAGAAAATATTCTTTTACGCCTTCGGTATCTGTTTCCGTATTTACGAGCTTCGTCTTCTTTATGCATACACCATGCGCGCACTGTCGAACGCGATTTATTCCATTCCCTGGAAAAATGTACAGGTGATCTTGTTTCTATCAGCAGATATGAATATCGAACGAATCCCGGTATTATGTGTACAAAGTCGTCCGTTTCAATTTTTTATTAATGGAGCGGTATTAATAACAGGACTGAAATGTGTGCGTTATCACCAACTCATATGTAAATGAAAATTGTATTATGAGATCCGGTACTCCAGTTTAAAAGCTTTCACCGATACGTATGTAGCAACGAAAAACTTGTTAGAAACATTACACCCTTCACCGTGTATCCGAAATTCAATCACCGAGAGAGCAACGAATTAGAATCGAGGCGAGAACCTCATCGACTTATCGAAATGAGATCTCTTTGGCGTACAGATAGATAGTATCTGACGCAGTAAATAAGATAGCGAGAGAGATCGCGCGAACCTAGTTCGTTACCCCTTCTGATTCGACGAACCTTTACACCGGCCATGCTCGCTCAGATTTAAACTTAAATGCTTGGAGCCTCGACTGAAATCCCTCGAGAATTTTATACCACGACGCCCCGAGAATTCTTTTACGCAGCTCTCGCGTGATCCTATGATATACATATAAATTTTCTACGCCCAGAAATGTATTCGAAGCCTTGGATGCGTCCTAATCTTTTTGAATCTGTACGGAGGCTTGATGATCTCAGATCGCATTATCATGTTAAACAGTTTCATGAATTTATTAAATTCACGGTGATTAATGTACCCGTTCGAGTGAATTTTCATAAAAGATGAAGAATCGATTGAGAAATTCACGAAATCAATAAAAGTAATCTGGCCGTTGTGCGTCCTTTCAATCACGGACACTCGCATCTCGAGATGAACGAGTGTTAGCATCGAATAAAACACCTGGGACCGTCGGTGGATACCCTAACGAGCTTCATCAATTATTCATAAAGTTGACGTCTGTTCTTCTCGGCTCTTATCGTCGCTGATTTCAATCGAATCACGGATTCGCGCCGCTCGATTTAAATGGAAGTTTCCCGCACGTCAGACCAGAATTGAATCACGCCCATTAAGCCACCATACACGATTTTACAATGCACTAACTCGCATTGAATCGAAAAAAAACTCCAGTAGCATTCAACGGGTTTAATTAATAACAAATTTATAAGTTTATAGCAAAATCACAGTAAAGTCTACACCATATAATATAACTGCGTGCGTTCCAAATGGAACAAGGGCATCGACGTAATTCGTATGTGTATACGTAGTAAATGTTTTATGGTTGCTAATAAATGAATGCACGGCGAAAGGTATGAAAGGCAACAGAGGCTTCGATGCCGTTTTACGAGCCACTCCTACTTCGCGGTGGCATTAAAATGTAAATTTGCCCCGGTATCGTTTCATTGATCGTAAACAAGAGAGTGTCGCGTGAACGAAAAAAGCTCGAAGATAACGCTGTTATCTTAAGTGGGCCCGGCCGCTTCTCCGCGCACCGTGCCGTTCAATTATAGACGAAACGCTTATAATTCCCAGGCAACTTTGCATAATGAGCCTGCCCTATCATTTTTCTTCTTTCCAGTGCTTCTCGTTCAAAGTCGATCGTTCGGACCCACTGCCTATAAATTTCAGGGTTTGTTGGATGATAGGTAGCCGACCGATTCTGAGGACGAGCGAAACGACCCTAAACGGATGCTTTTTCGTTGGAACCGAAGCCTTAGTGATAGCCAGGCGACGTTTTTCTTTAACCGGACATAAATTTGAGGATCAACGCGTCAATACGATAAACAGCAACGAATATATAAGAACAAGGAGGTACTAGCGATGATCCTACAGCCATGATGAGCAAACACGAAATACAATATAATAATAATACTCGCAATTGTGAAAATTGATTTGTAACCTTCTGACTGTTCTAATAAAAAAATGTTCCACATGTGTTAAGCCACTTTATTTCTATATTAGCAAAGGAATTACCGAAAAATGACGCCTGCGTGCGGACAAAACGCAGCCGCAACGAATTAAGGGATGGTTCCTTTGTCTGTCGCCGATCCAGTCACGTATCGATGGTTACGCGCACGCGACTCGTCTACCATCTCCGCATCGAATGCAAATAACGTTTTATTTGGTATGCTCGAACGGGCACGCTCGGTCTGTTCCATGCCTCGCCTCACCTCGCTGCAATTCGATTTCCGAGAAGCTTTTAAGCGCACCGCCGTTACCCGCGCAACAATTTTCCGATCGGATTAATGGAGAGAGCACGGGTTCGTTGAAAAGAACATAATTGTTGTCCGGTTGCGCCGGTCATTCGCGAATTTTTGTCGAAAAAAAAAAAAAAACGAATGAGTCTGATTTCTTTTTAAAAAATGCGTTTTTAAAGTGCATAAACTTTTGGGACTGACTGTATAGCCAAAACATTCATAATTGTATTTAGATCAATATTTTTCTATTAGTTGAAGTTAATTCAAAATTGGCGATTGTGTATTACGTTGGTAATACATAAAACGGACGCAAATCTCGTTTCTTAAAAGTATTTTGGTTATATGGGTGGAAGCCAAACTCGATCGGATTTCCGTCGGATTAAAATGCGGAATAAAAAGGACAATTCCGCGATATTCGGAAAATATCTGAAGCTGCGATTTGGGTGGTAGCTCGGCAGCATCGCGTGTGTGCACGCGTGTCGGTGTGTAGGGTCGTTTAGATAAAAGGACGGGAAAGACGCGATATTGCGAGCGGTATCTCGCCGCTCGTCCTGGGACCAATACCCGTTTCGAACTCTTTCCTGCGATTCGCAACGAGATTCGAACCCTTACGAGGCGAGAAGCCGTTTCTCTCTCCTCTCCACCGTCGTAAAGCTCCGTGCTCGTCGAACGACGACGATTCTTAGAAGATCCACGCGTAGATACCGAGACAGATTTTTGAATCGCCGGCAAATCCTGGTTACACTTTTTCCACCGAGGAAAGACAGTTGCGAAGATTCGACGACTCCGCGAGTCATCGCGATCGTACCTTCCCTCGTTTATTCCTCGATAAGCTTCGCACCAGCGGCGTTACGACATTCCCCGATTGGTTTCCGCGATATGGTTTGAAACGTTAGTCGAGTTTTTGCAAATTTAACGAAATTAACCGGAAAACGGAACACCCGAGTTAACCAACCTGGAGAATCGCAGAGGAAAAAGAACGGGATCTTTACGAAATGCAAATGTCAGCGTGGAAACTCTTGGATGAAACTTTAACCGCTTCGCTTTTCTTCTTTTCGTCTGGCCCGGCCCCTTTGAGCGCGAAACAATGGCTACGATTTAATGGAAACGGAATTGCGAGGGAGTCAGAATTGCCGGTTGAGTTTCAGTTAAACGGATAGATTCAACCGGGCGACGTGGACCCTCGAAACGAAGAAATTGTGCTCGAGGTGCGGTGCAACCAAGATTAAGGAAACTAGCTTTTGTCTTTTCGGGTGGCTACTATTTTGTACGCTACCTCTCCAGTCGCGTGAAATCTTCGCGACTCAAAGCTGACGGTGAATTTCTATTGTACAATGACGGGAGGACGTTTTCAAGCTACGCGCATTAATTTATCGCTGAACTGTTGCTTGTACTCGTTATTCTTATTTTTACCTGGTGATTATTACAGTTCATTGAACATCGAATTTCAAATATTCATGTTATAGAATTCATTGGTCAAACAGGACTTATTAAATTTATTCATTTAGTTCAGTAAAAATTATAAAATCTTTTATCACTTAGAATTAATTAATTAATATTTAAAATAAAGTTTTAAAGAAAAATGAAACAATGGATCGAACTGAAAATATCTTCTATTCATGTTTAACATAAATCTATATTGGAAAACAAGGAGCCCGAGAATCTCGAAAAGCTTAAGGAAAGATAACCAAGTCCAGGCGAATTCGAAACATTTGAAGCGCTATAAAAGTCTCGAAACGAAGGAATCTGCTGGGAATTCGAAGCGCATCCGGAATATCCTTCAAATTCGAAGAATTTCACAACCGAGAGAGAGCTTCGAATTTCGCAAACCAGCTCCGCTATTAAATAATCTTCTTACTATCCTCGAAAGGTCGAAGGAAATTGAATAAACGCGACAAACCGTGGAACGCGTTTCGCAAGAGTTATATTATAGATTTCTGTAGCATGCGTATCGTGGCCACGACTACCAGCAATTTGTCGCTGAAGCCAATTTATTGCATATAACCTGCCGCGGCCATTCCCGCGCCGTTCATTCATATCAAGCCGCTCAAAAGTTTCCGTCGGGCGTGTTAATGAGAAAGAAGCTCGTAAATTTCACCGCGCCCCAGCGCCGACCGAAATTATTTAGCGAAATTCATTAGAAAACACGTGTTTTCATCAGCTTGCCGCCTGCCTTTTTAATTGCTATTTTCACACGGCCTCTCGATGCAGAGAGCAACTTTTCCAATATAACACCACGGCACTTTGTTCCTCATGGACGCAATTTTGATTTACTGTCAGAATATTCGTTGCAGAGGACAGATTGATTGATGTAATAGGAAAAAAATTTTTAACAGTTGGATAAAACTGATAAATTCGAATTTGCGAACGCTTTGTCGGATATTTTACTCGCCGTTTGCTATCACGAAAACTGATACAGCGAGTATAATCGTGCCAAACAAGCTGGTATACATATTTCATTATAATTCCGGAAGTCTTTTTTTTGCTCGCGCATGAAGGGCGCGGAGCAATAGTCGAATGATTCACGCTCCATTCCCCGGCTGATAGAGAGAAATACGGATACCTACAGAGGAAGGTATCCGAAGTTTTGATCGCACAACTGCATAGACATCCACTCATGTACATACGCTTTGGAGGCTGATGTATTCAATGCGTGCATTCGTAACCAGCGATGCGTTCCGGCTTTGCCGTCTTCCTCTCGCGTGGAACACCGATTCCTACGAAATCCCGTACCCCCGCGCTGAATGAAAGAATTCCATGGTTCTCGTACTCTTTTACCTTTGCTTCCTTCCTCGCACGCTCCATCTCTCCTTGTCAATACACTAAATTAGCATTGATTCAATTTTGTGCCTCGATATCGAATATCGATTAAGTAAAGGGTCAATGTAACTCGCAAGAAGCATTCCCTTCTTAATTATATTTTCCGGACTACGAGCTGCCGTATCGGTCCGTGAAAATGGCGTCTGGCTTCGCTGGAAACACGTTAACGGTTGCAATCGCTGAGGCGAATGCCTCTCACGTCCCGATACGGATTCAACGGGGACTTTCCAGTATAAGAAGAAAAAGTTCGCAGGAAATTACCAAAGCGAAAGGAACGCCGCACGATGGAAGATTGACTCGCGTCGATTCCCGAGAGGGCGGACTGCCTTTTCCGCGGCGAAGCCCGAGGTTGCCGCTTGTGATTACCGCACGCTGCCACGATATTTCTTCAACTTTCCGGCGAATAAAATTCCCGGTCCCAAACCGATTTCCTTAAGCGCGAACCAGAGATGAGATAATCAAAGATTTGAGATCGTGACTCAAGCAGTATTTTATATCTTTAAAGACAACATCCAGATTCCATCGTTTATGTAAATGATTTTCTACTGACATTGCATTGCAAAGATTAATGGAACAATATACCTGGTCTATGTATCCATGATCTAAATTATGTATCTTACGACACGTAGGACAGATACGTAGAGAAACGTCTGTAAAAGACTAATTCGAGGGAGGGTCAGGGAAGTTTGAAAATGTACTTTATCTGGGAAGGTAAAAAGCAGCAGTCACGGCCTGAAAGCCAGGCGGTAGTCGAGGAACGGCGAACGTCGTTCACGAGACCGTAATTATTTAGATAGAGGAGAGCACACGCGTCGTAGTCGCGGCTCCACAGGTAACCATCTAGCCGAGATTGCGTTTCAAGACGGTAAATCTTGTGTACACATCTGCGGGTGAGCATGGGTGTGCGCGTGGTGTGTCTCGTCCCGCGTCCCATCGCGTCGCCTTGCATGCTTTCTAGGCAAACACATACCAGTCTATACCCGCGCAACGCCGTTTTCCATTCCTGGCGCGATGACTCCTATCTCATTAATATTTATCGCGCTCTACATTCAAAGTGGTAGAGGGTGTGTGTCGCGTGGCCGCTGATAAACGGCCAAAGGAGAGGGTTGCTACGTACACGTGTTCCGCGGATCGCGTGTACAAACAATCTCGATGATTTCTGTCGCGCAACGCTACGAACTTGTTTTCGATTGCCAAGGATCGAATGTAAACCGCAGCCATTCGTACTAGCGCTTCAAAGACAAATATTGTTTCTTACAGAAATCTTAGTTTCTCTATGATTTTATATTCGTATTCGGACGAGTGATTCAATGAATTTTATTATTTAAACGTCAAGTTGAAACGATGCTGATATTTCATTTGGCAGTCGCGGGACTAATGATCTGTTCTGGAGGATGTACGAGAGGTTGAAGATCGTCGGGAAAACCGCGGAGTAAAGGGCGCGGTTCTCTGCGAGCTCTAGAGATGGCGGGAGCAAAGATCTTGCGGCAACCGTAATAATTTGAATTTACGATGGCATTATTGCCGTTGTTTCCTCAACAATCACGTACTCCCTACGAAAGGATTTAGCAAGTGTTCGTGTTGTAACGCGAGAGGATTCCCTGGGGTTCTCTAAAGCACGGTACACGCATCGGCGAAAAACTCGAACGCACAGTCTGCATCCGTGATGATCGTAGCCTAGTCTATTTTAATAAACCATTCTAAACCCTATCATGTGAATGCACTTGTGAATACGAGAACACTGACAGAAAATGAACTAGTCTATATTTCTCTATTCTCGATTATTTCGAAACTGTTTAACTGTCCAGGCTATACAGATTTTTATTCTCTAGTGGGCTAATCAATTCCAATAAACTAGTTTTACTACTAACTCAAATCGTAGATAAAAGAGGTATGCAAAGAATGCCAAAAAGTGGAACGTTGAAATTTGACTGAAGATTTAAGGCACGCTCGATTTATTCATCGCTACCGGTGCATTCCCTTCCGGCTTATTAACTCCCCGCTCTCTTTGCGACGTTACCATCCCTCCTTCCACGGACGCCCAGTTCTTCCAGTTCTTGGAGTCTCGTCCGGGACATTGATATTCGATCGGCAACGCTTTTTCCGTGGGGTGCAGCCAACGGGGAGAATGAAAGTAGCAGGAAGAGAGAGAGAGAGAGAGAGAGACATGTGGGAGACCGATCGTGGTCAATTGATTCACGAAGGTCTAGTCCATCGATTCTCTTGTCAATTTCAGCGTGATAATTCCTTGTCTATGTAGACCGTGGATTTTTATGCAATATAAATGAAACCTAAATTATAATATTTTATACTAACTGAAAGCGAACGAAATCTATTCTAACAATAAGAACACGGTCTTTCAAGAGTTATCAAACAGAAAGGAATAGTCAAAATACATCATTATTATGAAGCCCGTGCTAATTAATACTACCGGACGTGCATGTCGAAAGGCGCTTAGTCAGGGGTGCGCCGGGATGGGCGTTGAACGTGAGTAAAGATTAATTTGTCGCCGCGCGGCGTATCTTACGAGATTGCGGATTGGATTCGATGAATGAGCCTTGGATTAAGCGCCTCTCGCGCAAAATGCTGCTCTCGCAGACCCGCGGAAAGGACGACTGTTCGAGCTGTATCGCGGTGTCGGTAGTTTGACACGGGGAGCATGGGCGGAGGATATATCCGTAGAGTTATGGCCGGTATGAAACCCATAGCAAATGATGCAGGAATACGTGACCGGCGAATGAAACGGCCAGGTACCTACCTACCAGCTTTACCCGGCCACCCCTTTCGGCCGTGGCTGCAATCAGCGACGTGCCCGGCTAGCCTCCGAAATAAATTCAATAGAAACCGCAGCACGACGTATATGTATACGCGTCTGTACGTGGCCGCCGTGCCAGCTACCAGGCCTTTTCATTTACGAGACACCCGTGGCAACAATTAGATTGAATACCGGAATAACAGAATGATTGACAATCTCCAGTTGAGAATACGGCGAAGATAAACATTCGTGGTGCCAAGATCAGGCGAAAAATACTCCACGCACGGACGGATGAATGCTGATTCAATCAAGGGGTATTTGCGTGATCTGGCAAAGCGGCGTGCGAGACGGACATATTGGATCATCGCTCGGTTACGATACAATCAGAAATTCCACGCCCGTCCTGGACGATGCCACGTGACAGCGCGTGTTCTCCATTAAACCCCGTGTAATAGGAGCGACGAGGTGTCGACGCGATACTTGATTCTCGGCGCCGTACGATAAAAGCGAGCAAAAGGGACTGATGAGGCGTTTTAGTACCACGTCTACAAAGCCCTTTGATATCGCTAACGGCTATTTCTATGTTAATATCCTTCACGTTCGCTTAGGACAGGGTTCGATTCAAGGAACATGGGATAGCTAAGTGTTCTCGAGGGGGAAACAGATACTTCGCATTGGTCGTACGCGTGTTTGACTTTACGAATCGGATATTAGGAAATAACATTATCTGTCAATAATATATTGACCGTGGATTTTTATGCAGAAGAACTATAGTATCAATTACAAACATGAAATCCAAGAGGAATTTTTTTTCCGGTCTTTGACCATCGTGATATGCATTTCGCTGTTGATATTATACACCGATACTTTTTCGTATTTACGCATTATTTACACTTTTTGCACGGAATTTCATATGAATGTATAAAATCTAGTAATACGAGATTCAGTATCGTTCGCTAAAAATCGGGAATCAAAATTTGAAACACCTCCGGGGTTCTATTCGAGGAAGTAAATTTCTTTATCAAGACTTTTCTTAAGTTGCGTAACCACGAGCGGCCGGCTTCTCTGAGCGTAAAATTATATAACAGCTTCGGGGAGTGCCGAGGGAAAGTCTGCGAGGAGAAAAAAAATAAAGTAGCCGAGGCGACGTCGCGGAACAAGGAGTCAGGCGAGGCAGCAGCTCCTCCCGAAATAAATCACGCGGCGTTTAAAACTCCGGAGGAGGAAGAAAGGCCGGGTGGGTCGAAAGGAAGAGAACAAAAAAGTAGGGGAACGCCGAGCCAGATTTTCAACTGGACTCCGCGATATTAAATATTTCAGACGTCCGTTGTCCCTTCTTCTTACTCTTTCTCTGAACGCAGACCCGCAAGGCTCGGGCCTACCGGCCGCAGGCATTAAAAGGAAGTTTTATAACTCGAACATTTCGGATGGGGAAGAGTCGCGAAAAGGCGAAAGCATTTCGAGGATGCGACGCGACAGCCCGAACGGTGAATTCTCACCGGGAGAGAGAATCTTCAAGTCGCGGGTAACGTCAGTTTCTGCGAAAATCCTCTTTATGGAGTTCCTGCCGGACGTGGCGCCTTGGGTGTTCGTAAACAAAAATCATCCCCCACGCTTGTCGTTCTCTGGACGTAATCTGGAATTATGTCGCGGCTCCGTCGACTTAGATAAGGAGGCCGCTCCTCCATGGAATAGAGGGTAGACGGAGCGGAGAAGAGAGTGCTCGACACTCGTGATTAGTGTTTCTTGAGCGAAATGGCGGCAGTACATCAACCGCGCCGAGAGAATAGGGTGCTGAATAAATGATAACGCCTACGTAGCCGCGAGAGAATTTTCTTCAGGAATTTCTCTTCGGTCTGCCTTCTCTTTTTTGTTTGTCACCTCGCGTCGCGCTAACTCGAACGTATGCCCCATTTATCCTTAACATCAACGTGTCACCGCGTCGGGAAGCGTCACCCTGTCCATATAGTAGAATCTCCATGCTTCATTGTAACTACGAAATTAACCCTATATACGTTACTATATACGATTTTGTGACTGAAATTGACCACACCACTAAAGCATGGACTAACCAAAGGGCGGACAGGCTGAAGATTCGATGGAGGAAAAGTTTTTGATAGAAAATCGATGAAAAACGGTGGCACCTATGGAAAAGTGCATTGCGCCGGTGAATTTTCCATGGCGACAGAATATTACGAGCATATTTTCACTAAAGGCCGGTGCGGGCGTTTTCCTTTACAAAAGAAGCGCGGCCCGTCCGATTTTCTCGAGGAATAAAGGCATACTTGGTATGGCTTTACGTCGGTGTAGCCACGCAGAAAGGAAATCCGTCGTGAGAAACCGCTCGAGCGATTTTTACCTCCCATCTCTTCGTACGTGGGACACCGATAAAATTCAGCACCCGCGCATTGTACCTGCAATCCCGTGCGAACGTAATCCGGCTGTCGCTATGCAGGTTATGCTTGACCCTTTGTGAAGCTCCAGTCACCAGGCGACGCTTCAGAAATTTACGAATCAAAATTCTTCGCGTGCCTGCGTCTTCCACCGACCTGTGTCCGTTCCAATCCCTTTACGCTTTTCTGTAGCTTTTTACATCCTTTTCCTTCCCTCAAATTATTCACGTTCCGATATATGTATGTATGTATGTATGTATGTATGTATGCAAATGTCAAATAGAAGGTATAAAGTATACGTTTCTACTTCCTCGATCCCTGATTCACTTTTCCAACAATTGGAACGAGATAAAACGATAAGATTTAGTGTTTCAATGATGATCATCGATGGACAAATTGTTTCCGTCGAGGAAGAAGCCGCTTAGTGGCCAGAAACGTAGTTCTGAATTCAGTCACGGGTAACCATTCCTCTTGCTCATTTAGTCCATCCCCCGCCTGCTGCACGCCGTTCGTCGGCCGCAAATGGAACGGCTGTTTCGACCCGAATTTATTACGAGACCGTGAATTTCTCTCGAGCCCCATTTCCTCTTATTTCGCCTTTATTATTGTTATTAGCATCCACCCTATGCCCCGGTCCATATTTCAACCCCGCCGGCGCCGCGGCAAACCCGTCCCTCTCTTCGATTTCGCCGTCTTTTCGACGCTTTTCCCAAGAGTCACACCGCACTGTACCACCCTTGATCTTACAATCCTCGCCGCTGATGAAAAGTTATCAGCCTCCTCGTCTGTATTTTCTTGAAAAAAAAAAAAAAAAATGAACACGTCGCAATTATAACTTTTAATTGTAATTAAGCACAGTTTCATTACCATGAAGAATATTTTCAAACGCTTATTTCCTTGAGGGAAAGTTTATTCGCTTCGAATCGGAAACTCCGACACGAACTTGTGAGCAGCAGTCGTATATACGTGGTGTTCATTAAGTTCTCACACCAAAGTGGGATTCAGAATCGTCGCTAGAAAGGAGGGGGCGGCGGTTGACGAGAAAGGTGGGTCAGCCATCGCGCGGTGGCTCGAGGGGTGCGTCTGAGTGCCGGTGAAAGAAGCCGGGTAAACGTCAGGGAGTAGCTGGGGGTTGGAAACGAGAGGAGGGTTGACGCAGCGGAATCGGGACCTGGCCTCGCCTGGCTGTTAATTGGCGGGAATTACGTCTTTTGCGCCGCAACGACACGGACAACGCCGATAGCAAACTGCCAACCCCGCCCGGGTCAAGGGTTGAGAAGCAGACGAGTCGCTTGCTTCGCCACGAGAGAAACGGAGAGGGAATTAAGACACCGAACGTCTAAGTCACCGGTTTCTGCTTTCGGCTTTGCGCTGTTTTTCTTGTGGAATTTTCTTTGACGTTCACAGCTCCGCAGTGGAACGGGTCAATATATACTCCGCCATGTAGAAAGTACCGTCGGTCCAATAATATAAAGTACTCAGTTTATACATTATTAAAACCTTTTCACAGATTCATTATACCGTATAATGACTCATGAAAAAAAATTAGCTGTCAACCGGATCATAAATGTACTCACCTCTCGTAGACACGAGATTTATATTGTGACAGTTTCTATACAAAGTGCCAAAGCGTAAGTCACGCGTGTTGCACGTCTCTTCGTGTACTAATCGCAATTAATTATCTCCGTGAATGCAATTTTCACGCATGGAATACTTGCGCTTCTTTTAACAAATTGAATCACGACGATGGCGTGTAGAACGACGGAGATGAAACGTGATAGCGCAGCCACGCGCACTCCTCATTAATTAAATATAATTGCTTTTATCGAATAGCACTATCGGAACATAGTCGACTAGACCGGCGGAGGGGGGGCTGCGAGATAAATCGGTGCATTGTTCGCTAGCTCCATTGTCATCGTTCGCTAACGGAGAAACAGTGACACCGTCCTTTCCAATAATTTTCAACGCCGCAAAATAACCGATCGGTCATTTATTTCGCCGATGAAACGCCAAATTTAAAAAGAAAGAAGAAAATTGTTCAGAGAATACGGAGCCGAGAGCCGATGAGAAGAAGTTGTTCTCGCAGTTGCAGAAGAGGCTGCTGTCAAATTAGAAGGTTCCGTTTCACTGCGGTCGCTCCCGGGTATTTCGTATAACGATCGGTTGCCGGCCCGTTGCGCGCCGCGGCGAAGAAAGCATTTTACTGGAGCCGAATTACCCGCGGGGCATTTACGGATTAACAGGGAAACGGCTTTAACGATCGGCACCGCCGGCTCTGCCGATATAAAACCAGATCATATACCTCGCGCCCATGTATCCATCAACCGACGCGCGTGACGATGTGCCCTTTCGTTGCGTCTCGATTAGGTTTGTTAATCACGAAATGGTATTGATCTCGAGTCTGTTTCGATTAAAAGAATGTCACAGCAGATGCTCCAAGCTTTTAATCGTGAACAAAACTCCATTTATCCCAACGAAAATAATAAGTTCCCGTAACTGGATAGCTAAAATAATAGGAGTCCATTAACTCCACTCATGTTTTTAAATCGTATAATAGAAGTCCGAGTTCATATAAATGGATCTCTACTTCGAAATAGATTTGAAGTCGAGTTCGGATAATAAAAGTCCATTTGGCTGACATTAACGTTGCATATAAATATTGATGAATCGAGTACATTGCTTCCATGGATAATTTAGGATCGAGAGGGAAAGTGACGGCTTATCAATTTATAACAGAATATAATTTCGGTCAGATTTATTGTAAACAGTGAGAATTGCAGTCTTAAATATATCAACCATTAAACGAATTCTGATGAGCGAAACGTTTGGAATAAAGACAATTTAGTTCCAGTGCAAGCCAGGACTCGGCCGCCCGCCTGCCCATTCTTTCAAAGAAAGTGGGGATCTCTCGCGACACGCCCGGAACCACGGAAATGGGCCGCCTTTAGTGGTACTTCCAGGAAATTCGTGAAACCGAAGGTCTCCCGACTCGGAATATTTCGAACTCCTAAATCTGGCAACGAAATCGAGTTAAGGTGGCGAGCGGAACGTCGAGAGTCAGCCGAGATGAAGATAACCGGCGTTGCGAAGCCTGCGGTGAAAGGATAAGGAAGAAAAAATAGCTTTGCGACCCTGAAACCTCTGTTCAGGCCACGATCCGTCGACGTTCGAGATGAATTTAAAGCCCCATTCCCGCGATTGAACAATTTATACTTGATTTCAAAGCCAGACCCTCTGTCCCCTCGGTGTACGAAATATTGTAATGAATATTTATCTGTAAAAAGACTTTCGCTCAGAGAAATTTTCTAAAATATGATCAATGTCTATTAATCAAAGATGTATTTCGAATTAATTTCATATTTGCAAATTTACCTTGGCTTTCTCTATTTCGTTCAATCTTATGAAGTGCTGTCAGAGTTTAAAGTTTGTCAAAGCACGAAGATGGTATTCTTTGTCTGACTTTACTTTCCTATACAGCCTTTGAAAAACTTCTCCAACTTTACATAACTACAAAATAACGTCTTGAAAGTACTCTTTGGACTGTAACTTACAATGTATAAGAAAATAAATTGATCTTCCCCATTTTAAAGAAATCATATAACAGGAGAAGTGATGATTACAGATAGAAATCACTTAAGTTAGGTCATCGCGGTTTTCGGTAAGGAAAAATCACTTAGTAACGGAGGGGGAATAATCAAAAGACACACCAGGGGTTGACTGTCCCGACGTCCCTTCGGGAATACCGACGAGCAATTAATCACAGAGTGGCCGAGTATCGATTGGCAAATAAACCTCCGCGATCGTCGCAGTCATTCTCAGGAGTGATCCATCAAAATCAGAAAAATGGGGGCGTGTCGCGGTCAGCCAGCGAGGGAAACAGCGTTTCGATTACGATCGCCGTAATCAACCCCCTCTCGGGCATTCGCTTTCATGGCTCGCGGTGTTAAAACGGGAGAGGAAGGCGCGCGAGGGAAAAATAGAGGACAGCCAACAAATGGATAAATTGGTAAAATTATTAACGTCCATCGTTCAACTAGTTAATTAAATTATGACATCGATTGTTCGTCTCGGCTTTTTGAGCTCCAGGTGTTGAGGTACATTGATCTAGACCTGCATATGCGTCTCCCGAATTCCAATTTGAAAAATAATAATCAATCATTTTTATCCTCCACAACTTTCGTTCTCAAAATGAGTTTTTATTATCTAAGAAAGAATGCCAGCTTTTTATATTCGACTTCATAATTTAATACAGATCTTATCAGTTTCAGAGCTTAACGAAATGACAAACGCTCGGAAGCGAGCAAAGATATTGAATGTGCAGTAGAAAAGGAACCTAACACAATTTATCGTTAAGCGTGAATCGGACCTAAATGAAAGATCTATGACGATGGGATGGGAGAGCGGAAAGGAAGTAGGAACCACTGCTGTCCGAATAGTACGAAAAAGCGAACCGAGTTACATACACTCAATCCGATTTGGAAATTATTAAAAAAAATAGTATCTGTCAATAAAAATTCATTCCCAATATCATCTAATATACGAAAATTATTATATACGATGCAATTTTTGTCAAAGACGGGGTAGTATTAGCAAATAAATTATGAAGCGCAAAATGATTGCGATGGTATTGATCGCACTGATAAACAAAAAAAAGAAACGACTGTGTGGAACAAGAGCAGCGCGGCATAAACAAGCGGAAGCGATTAGAAAGAATTCACGCGAATTTACGATCGCACTCGTTACCGGAAACGCAGAAATGCCGAAATAAACGGGAAAATTCACGCGCGCCGCGATAAAATACGCGCGTGCAGGGCTGATCGCAAACGATGGATTAACTCGGCTAGCCATTTTAAACACCACACCGGTATCAATATCGCGCCCGTTGACAAATCGACTCTCCGTTAAAATCGCATCTCTGTGTATCTTTTTGCGGTCCGATGCATGCATGAAAGTGTTATGCGAATTTTGTTGCTATTCCTTTTCACCGACCATTTACAATTTTCAATGCACAGTTTAAGGATTTAATTACGAACATAGCTCAGAATTGTATTCTGTTTCGTATGTATTGCACAAACATTGAATCAGTATGCACATTTTAGTTTTGATTCAATTGGTAAAGCTAAATAAACGTGTAAAGATTCGAATATCTTGGAAATAAAATAAAAAATCTATAGGTGTTACTGAAACGCATTGACATTAATCGAGGGTCACGGACCTATACAACATTTTTATCGGCTCTCGATCGAACTTGTATGTCGAGGGTACGCTTCATCTCGTTTTCAATTCAACGTCACGACGATTTTACGACCGCTCGTAAGCCGTCTAATTCGAAAATGTTTACCCTCGAGACGCGGTGGTATGGCAAGAACGAAAATGTATGGGGAAAATCGATTGTTCCTCCGTAGATGGTCTTCCAAGCGAGATCGTGTCATATCTGCCGGATCAAAGACCAACATTTTCGGCTTCGCGATAGATGCATACCCGTTGCACGGTTTACTGAGAAAATAAGCCCAGCGAGGACGACCGGTGACGAATCCCCCCGGCGAAATTAGTCCCGGGGCAAACTGGGAATCGCGTGAAATCAAATTAACGCGGCCGGGATTATGCTTCACACTGGGTGGACCGAGTGAACGAGATCACCGACGACCAATACATTAATTAAATCAATATCTTTCCTATTTGTGATAATGTCGAGCGCTATTTAAAAATAGGAAAGACAAGTACAGATTCGTCTGCGCCCTCGGTGTTCCTTTATTCACAAGTACTGAAAATCTGATTCGATCTTGCAGTTCACCCCGTACATATCGAAATGCACACTCCCCCTCGTGTTTGCGCACCCGTTAATTATAAATGCGCCGCACGATAATTGCTGTTTAACGAACGCGCGCGTTCTGCGAGCATCCCGTGCATTCTTTCGGGGAAATTCGCGGAAAAAAGCAATTCGAGGGTGGCGTGCGAATCTAAAAGTGAAGAGAAAATGCGTGGAAATGAAAGCGGTAAAAAAAAAATTGGTATCGAATGTGCTGCTAGATTTTGAATATTGAATTCATCAACGCGAGACTCGGCGCGACTATAAATGAGAAATTATTCGTGTTTTTTGTGATAAAAATCTTATTTAATTTTATTACTTGTATATTTGTATTACTGTTAATTCAATATATTTATAAGCAAATTGGGAATCACAAACGTTGTAACGTTCAAGAAATGAACAAGATAAGTAAAGTCCGTGAAGAGGGTGATTCTCCTCGAACGCGACACTTGCCGCCCTTCAACAGCGTCGTTCACACCAGTAGAACGGACGAAGAGAAGAGGAGAATGGGCGAGCGAGCGTGGAGGGACAAATCGCGGGGCGGAAGTCGGCGTGGAATCAGTTTTAGCGTGGCCGGAAACGGAGAACAGGGATGCAAAGCGGCTGGTTAGATAGAGAGGGTAGGGGGCGTGGGGGGTTGGGGCCGGGCGGACAGAGGACAGACCGAGTTTCGATGCGCGCGGGCATAGGTAAGGCACCCTCAGGGGGTGTTCGCAGCGGAGTTATGCAGATCTGACCCCCGTAACTGCTGTTTCACACGCGATATCATGCATTTGAATGTACGGCCGCTTCCAGCTAACTCCGTTCGCGCTCTCTGGCACGTAACGATCCTTTGCACGACCAGGAGGGAAAACGAGGTTGGTTAAAAGGGGTGGAAAGTGGCAAGAGAAAACAGTGAATCTTCGTAGATGAGCGGCACGAAAAGATGAACGGGGTGTACATTTAATTTTCGCGAGTAATTGCAGGTGTTGCGCGTGAATTACGCGCTCGGACGCGCGGTTAAAGGGAAGACGTGACTGCACTTCGCAAACCTGTCCAAGTTTTATCTCGCGCTCCGTTCACCAACGGGTATCTTCAGCGATTTCTCTAGAAATCTCAATTTTCTTCGGAGGATACTTTACGTTTCAGCAGTGACGACGCAGATTTAACTGCGAAACTTGCGAATATTTCAATTAGGTTTCAAGAGTTAGGATTGGAGAAAATTCAGAATTCTTACGCTTATCGACACGGAAATTAATTTAAACGAGGCATAGGATCGCGTGGATCGCGAACAGATGCGATGGCGATACGAGGCCGAGTTCCCCGGCCAGGTTGGGGCATGTTTGCATGGTATTTAAACGATAAAGGGGCGAAGGTATCGAGCGGCTACGAATTACACGCTTTTAACTGATCGACGATGGCGTCTTCGTACCCTTCCTCTTACCCATTGCTTCTTTTTTCCTTCGGCCCTTTTGAACCCTCGCCACACCTGTCATCATTCGCCCGCACGTGTACCAACCCTCGGCGTTGGCGTTACGAAAAGGCGTTCGTTCATGTCTCTAATTAAAATTTTTTCCTCCGATCCCTCCCTATCTTCCGTCGTCTCTTTTTTCGAGTCTCTATTTCTTCCTTGTCGGTGACCGGACAAGTTTCGCCAGGTAACGGGGAGGCTGGAATCGATCGAGTTTGTCTCATTTTTCTCAACAGGCAGAATACGAGGGGGTGGACAGAAAAGGGGACGCTTTTTATGCGAACGAAATTTATTGGCCCGACTACCGGTTGGAAACTCGCGCCACACTACCGTCGGAATAATCCTATTCGAGCTCCATGATTTCTTGCCAAACGGTATTCGTCATATCTGTACAAATGTTCAACATCCCTAATCAACAAAATACTAATTAGCTCAGAACCAATAATTCCTATACAACCGTCGTATCTGTTATATGAATTATTCCCCCGCGACGTCGCATTATAGCGCGAACACGAGCTACCTTCACAACGAACGAAGTCGGAAACTTGCTGCATCCATTTTCCCGGTCATTAGAGCTCGACTGATCCATCTCAAACCAGCCGGAAGTCGGAATCGATTCGTGTTCCTTCGGGAGGAACACGAGAACAGATGTTCGCGAAATCGATTCGCCTCGAACCGGATTTTCCCCAGCCGCGCGCGTGAACCGGGTTGGGGTGGACGCTCCTTTCGATTTAGACGCGTATGCGTGTACCGAGCTCGGTCGATAGCTTCGAAGGCATTCCGGATGCATAAAATGGACGTTAGCTTCGCATGTCGAGTATATTTTGCATATCCACCCCCGACCAACTCCTGCTCCCCTCCCCCTGGCTCTTTAATAAAACGATACGTTCTTGTAGAGGATGTTAGTAAAAGCAAATAAATATTTCAAACAGTAATAAATTAATTGCAGCTGTGCTATTTTATTGCGTAATGACCAGACTGAGGATTTTATCTATTTAGTACGAAGTTAAATGTGCAGAAAATGGAAACGAGCGATGAAAAAGACGTGAAATATTAAAACCGAGATTACAGTTGCTAAATAATAAAAAAAAACTTCTGACTGAAATGCAATTTCTTAACTGATAAATGTTTATATTTTAATAATGACGGTAGCCTTGCAAAATTTTTAATCGTGGTGGATGATTAGTAAGTGTAAAAGTAGCACGTCGAAACTGGGGAAGGAAGCATAGCCCGACGGCGAGACTGGTCATCGTTTCACGACAAAGAGTCAACATTAATTAAGGTAATGGCTGCCGGACGACTCACCCCGTGTCGAGCAACGTTTCCACAATGACGACTAATTATCTGTACCACCCGTGTACCTATCCGTCGCCGTTCCGCATCCCTCGACCCTTCGTGTCGATCCCTTGGTGTCGTCACGGGTTACATTTTACGCGACCGTCACGACGTTTACGAGGCACCGGCACCATGGGTTTACGGTCATGTACACATCGCCGATTATTTCACGCTGACACGGGCCGCGAGCGAGTCGGTGTTAATTGGAGGCTATTGCTATGACGTCTCGCATTAGTCCGATGATCGTTAGAGAGAACTTTCACTTAGACCGTCTATCTCGATATCGAGCTGAAATCACGGTTCCGCCTGAGCGAACTGAATTTCATCACCGTAAAGCGCGTTTCCCACTGGCCGAATTTCGCGTTTCGGCGCCGAAACGGCACCGCCGGCCAGTGAGAAACGCGCTTAAGGGATAATAAGTCGAGACAACGGATTTTTCCGAAAATATCCAAGTTCATTAAATAATGGACTTGATCATTATTTTTCATTTGCCGAGGTATTTGTCGTAACACTTCTATTAGATGAACCTTCCGCTTGGCGTAATTCAGAAATACTGTGGTGTTTTGCCGCGGGGTGAACGCGATACATTAGCGTTATGAGATCGAACGCGCATATCGGGAGTAATGTAATGTAAAGGAATTTTATCGACGCTACTACCCCCAATCGCAAGCATCGTGGCTGTTGCCACCCCTCGAGAATGCTTATGCAGTTTCTCTAAGAACCTTTAATACATAGTATCGTGTATAATGTTCCGTTGAAGCACGATAACAAAATTCTATTTGCAATCAGGTGCTTCGGCGTTTACGCCCAAACAATAAAATTTTTATTCACTTCTTAAGATTGAATAAAAGATCTTTAGGTTCAAGCTAATAAACTAATTTTTTTCAAGACACATATCAAATGTAATCGTAGTTAAATTTTTATTTTAAAAAACGGAGAAAGGTTAAGAACCCTTTCTTCGAGGATGGTTCCATCTCGTTTTAGATCTGGGAAGGGTTAACATCCCCCGGGAACACGATCCCACCGCGATGGCGAAAAGAAAAAGAGGGGGAAATGTACGGCGCGGCGCGCAGATGGCTTTAGGAAAATTACATTTTGGTTCAACTCAATCCGTCGCGGGAAATAATTCCGATTCGATCGTGCACCCTTCGGCGCGAGGAATCATTCGAACGGCATTACGTTATCTCGAGCGCGGATACGTCCGACGCTCAATTCGTCGACGATATGACGATCCATTCGATTAATCGATTTACGAACTCGCATGTTGGATCGGCTACAATTTTGGAAGCACATCACAGTTTATTACACCCTTAAACTTCAAATTTCCTCCAGAAATCTGGTCAAATACGTAATAATATTTCTCATATTGTCAATCTATAAAATCGATTGACGAATAATCTCGTTCGTAATCCTTAGAGAGCTGAAATGTTTAACGAGCAAGCTTCTGATAAAATTCCATCCAAAACTCCGCGTCGATCAACCATCTTTTTTCCCTTTGAACAAAATGGAATGCGCCATAGGACAGACGGTTTTCTGTTATTGCCACCCGGGACACGTCTCGTCGGAGCAAATCGCGGCAGTCAGAATCGACCGGGGAAAATGTAGAAAATCGACGTTTAATCGGTGGTCCAGGACTGGTTCAGGACTGGCGTGTACGGAGGGGGCGGAGGAAAAAAAAGGAAATTAGAAAAAGAAGAGAAGAGACAGCGAGAGGACGGTGGTGCGGCGTGTCTCCGACGGACTCGCGGTAATGAAACAACGACGACCGTCGGTCGAACGCACCGGGGCTGGCCGGTAGCCAGCTAAATGAATCACGAATGAGCTCACTGTGTGTAAGCTGTAACTCACACCCGATCGTCCATTCACTGCTGCCGCGGCTGCGACGGAAACGTGTGCCTAGCACGAGAAAAGAGTCTGCAAATGGGAGAGACGAATAGGCACAGTGTTTCCCAACCTTCTTCCACCCTGAGCAATCTCCAATCCTTACATTTTCAAAATCATGTCGACCTTTCAAAATAGAAAAATTAGAAATACCAAAAATAATCTTTGAATCTGGTTTCAGTATTAAAATCATTAATTATTACTCGAAAGTAATTTATTAAACCCATCTAATAACAATTATAATGGAATGCATGAACGAACGCACGTCTGGATGAATTATTGACGACGATTTTCCTCGCGTAAAGGTAATGGGGTTCATCGGTGTAATGATCAGCTGGACTCTGCTGGTCTACCGAAAAGAATTTTTCGAATCGAGCGTGGAGACGCTCGAGGCCGTGAATCACCCGGACGGACACTCGTTTGTCCCCATTATCGGACTACGTGCTATTCGCCGGTATATAATTGATCGGGACGTGTCGCGGAACTCGATGAAAAAAAAAGTGATCGATGCATTATACATGAACCCCGTCGTCCTACTTTTAGATCCCCTTTTCTATTCAAAATTCTATTTGCCAAAATTAATTTTTATTGTCCAATACAGCTTGATTAGATCACAAATAGAACTTGTATCTTTTCAATTTAAAAATCTCAATTTTTCTTTGAATAGTTTGCGAAATTATTATATATATATACAAGTGATTGGATTACATTTTGATATAACGTGTATTATCGTTATTATCATGCTTTGTCATATTTTATGCATGAACACTTAGAGTACATTCGATCGACAATAAGAATTGTTTCATTGAAATGTTAACTGTCAAAGGATGACTGCCTATGCCGCGATCAATGTATTCAAACGTATGCGTCCCTTGTACTTCGACTATTTTCCCGTTTTTGAAGATTTCAATTTCAGAGGAACGGTAGGCAGGTATTTATTGCGTACGCGAAGAGCAAAATGAAAAATCACCGGCACACTTCCTGTTGCTTTCGCCCGCGCCCGAACATTCATAGCCGTTCGCAAAGAAGTCATATTTATTCATATTTCTCGTTACACGTTCTACCACGCGTTCATGTATATTCATGCGTTGGATAGCGGGCGTGCTCGCGTGTTCCTCGCAAGCGAGACAAGTTTTCGAGACCCGAGCGCGTGCTGAAAAATCCGCTCGCTCCGCGCGAAAAATTCGTTCGCCGTTCCTGAAAGCGTCTACCCACACCCTTCGACGGGCTAATTCCTTCCGGGAGATTGGAAACGAATGGCTACTGCGCGCCACAATGAAAACTTGTTTTGCGCCGAGCGTCTTTTGTGCAGCGAACGTCCGCGAGAAATCGTCGTGCCAAACGGTTACCCCCAGAGTCTGAAGCAAAACTTGCTGAAAGCCTTTCCCACTGGCGAATGAAAAGCTTACAGTTGTTGTTTAGCGTTTCCCGTTCTTAGTATACACAGTTTGGAGTTGCATTGTTTTCACGTGATTACAACGGAAACACGAGGAGCGCGTTTAATATTTCTTAACAGTTAAATTTAACAAAAACGTTCTAATTAATAAAGTTCGATCGCCTCGAGGAAAGCCAGGAAAGAATGAATCGAATCAGCGGCCAAACGTGAGCAAAGAGGTGAGAAGAAAATTAGGAACAAAGAAAGAAGTGAAACTCCGGCACTGGAACAAGTAACCGAGTACAAAAACAAGTGGCTCGCGAACGAGTTTCCCCGGGGTTTCCGTGAAGGGGCGAAGAAGGGAAAAGCGGTCGGACACGGAAAGAGAAACGTCTGAAACTGGCGAAACACCGAGCAGTAATTAACAATGCGAACTTAATTCATTAAGCCGAGGTCGGCCGAGCGTGGAGGACTGCAACTTCTTAGCGTAGCCACTTCCTCACACTCCCTCCCGACCCGCTGGTACCATAGGGAATTATGTCTGTTTTCGCGTGAACTTCAACCGCCACTGCATCCTTAACCGGTTTTCGTTTTCCCTCACCGTTTCGAGGAACAAAAAGCCTTAATAATTATCAGGTAAAAAAATTCGTAAGCCCTCCACAGAAAGTTGGACAATTCCGTCCTCCAGGAGAGAGTTTGCGCAATAAGGTTCTTGTAAACCTCTCTGAGAAATTGCATAAATTTAGTGGTAAGACGAGATACATTCTGTATAACGACGAAAAAGTCTGCACGTTTGGTCGCGTTAGAAATTGATAATAAAGCCGTGATTTCACGCGCCGGAGAATCCGAGGTGAGGTCTCCGGGTTCATCCTGCGCATTAACACAGAATTCAGCTATATCTACGCGCCGCTTGAAGAACCCCGAACTGTCTGAGTAGAATATTCCTGCGAACTGCACCGTAGTCTGGCGAATCTCGTTAAAAGTTAGGCCCCCTTAGCCGTCCGGTAGACAGAAGGCTTCTCAATGCCACAAAATCTTTGCCTCTGCCACTACTTATGGGATTCCGCGGATTATCTCATGGGAACAGACGTTATTACGCGATATTCGCATGGCCTCTTCGTGAGCGCTACCCGTTCGTGCGTCGAGCTAACGTTTCGGATCATCCGACCGGAACCGCAAAGGGAAATTTTACCGGCTCGAGGATCGATCGATCGATTGATCGATCGATGCGTATCCAAAGCTGGAACATATTCGTTCTGACAAATTAATGGAACACGTCGATAATTCGAGGCATCCCGCGAATAACGTTGTTAATTTTCCAGTGATCGCATTATGCCTCGAGACCGCCTTTGTATCGGTTCGTAATTACTTTGTATGGCCGGCCATACTCTTTGAGGCTAAACTCTTTGTCTCTCTCACGTAATCGACCGACAATTATGGGCAGCAAGTTTTCCGGTGATAATCGGGTTACCCGCACAGCGATGGAACCTCCGTGGTCAGACGCACGCACATCCAGAACAGAGAAATTCGATCAAGTATCACGATATTATACAAATGTACCAATACAAGTATTATATCGTAATACTGAGTCCACGATTCTTCTGTTTGAACGATCAAACTGGAATCTCTTTCTTTAATCAGCCTGCAGAGATTTCTATTAAATGGTTTTTATCATTTACACAGCGATGACCGACGATAGAGAGAGGATAAAAGGGAACGCAAACTCTCGAGACAGTCTCGACAGCAGTATCCCATCTCCAGAGGAAGAAACGTGTCCGTGTGTGGAGATAAAATCGAGCGAGAGAGGTGGATCGACGGCACGGTGCGGCAAGAGAACAATCGCACGGGTTTCCTTCCGTGGACATGGAATAGCAGGCCTCTCTTCATCGGCGGGCCGTGCAGACGGAGAGACGTGCGGGAGTAAAAGTAACAAGCCAAAATAAACAGCCGACTGCCGATTCCTGCTGTCGCAATATTTGCAGTGGCCCGAGGGTCGAAACTTCGCCGACCGAGCAAACGGTAGACGACGTTCCCGAGTCGTCGACGAGCGAAAAACTATCGCCCGCGCGGCAGCCACCGACGCTAATGCTGCGTTATTGCATACGATCTGACAATTTTCAAGCGATTTCATATTTCCTAGATTATCCATGTATACTCTGTTTCTCTTCCCGTCTGACTCACCTCCGTTCGCTCCCGGCGACCTTCTTTCTGCCGTTTTCTTCTATTCCACCGTCAAACTCTCTGCCATGGCTTATCGTTCAGAACGGAGAAATAAAATATTCGAATCGGAGTGCTCCAGCGAGATATTCTACTTTTTACGTAGGTTGTTCAGCTTAACAACGTATTCTCAACTGGATTTCAGCAATTGTACGTCGAGTTGACGTAAAAACGAAACAGTGAAGAGATAAACGAAAGCTCGGATCGATCCACGATGAAAGAGCGCATTAGATGCGACGATATAACTGTGTACAGTGTTTGAAAATTTGTTGATAGCGTCGATCTCTGTCGTAAAGTTACGGGTAAAGGAGGACGGGAAACAAGGGTGATGAAAGGGGGAAGCAAGGCGTTAATACCTGGCATTGTCCTGCCACCTTCGTTGGTCTAGCTATCTGGATGTGTCGTCTCGTAAAAGGGAGGCAAGTGTCTCTAATGCACCGTTACTACGCGAATTTAACGGTGTCACCGTAAACGCGGCACCGAGGAAATCTCTCGCGAGACCTTTCAGCCAGGGCTGGAAATTTCTTGTTGCCTGACAGCAGTTCGCGACGATTCCCTCCCGTCGTGTTTCCCTCCGCCGTGTCCCGGCTGAAAGCCCAGCTTAGAAACCTGCTAACAATTCTACCCGGTTCCTGCACCCATTGAAAATTTCGAAAAGCATTGTCGTTAAACAGATTTTCCCTAACGCGTGTCCGACCAAGCGCGGAGTCGTACTACTTAGAGCGTAGACTACGAAACTTGTAAACGACATCTGACTATATACGCGTTTGTTCCGCTCACTTCGCAGAAGAGTTTCCAATTACCCTGAACAAGAAGGAAAACTACCACGCACTATTATTGTCTGTTCTTTGAATTGATTCTCTCGTAACACTCCTTTAGAATAAATCATCCCAACGAGAAGCTATTCTCATTGAGAAGAGAATTCCAATTGTACTTAGGGAATAATGAAAACAGAAATAAGCGGACGGTGGAAAGAAAACTGAGACATTTAAACAACCCCTGGGACGTTCTTTCTGGGCTGGAGTCAAATGCATTACACGCTCGTAAATCGCGTCGCCGTACCTTCGCATGAATATGCGAGAAGTTGAGCCGCGCCGTCGCGGCCGAGTTATAATCATTCCCGGTTGCTCGGTCTCCGTGATCGTTGAAATCGTTATTCTCGATCTTCCGTTAAAACCCGCTAATTAAAGGGGTCGCCATGCCGGCCGAGAAGGGTTGCCAGAACGGGAGGGTTGTAAACGGAATTTCGGTGAATATTCAAACGACTCCTCCAACTCGGTTGACGTATCAGGACGTACGACTACCAATTTTCTCTTGGCAATGTTTCGTGTTTGTTTTTCGAGACCCAAAACGAGGCAATTTATTTTTCATGAGAGTTAAGAGTTAGAAAAGTGAATTTCGTTTCCCATCGAATGGTCAAAACAGTAATCAATACATATAATGATTGAATAATTAAATATAATTCTATGGATTGCGTAGTGAAAAACGGTGTTCAACAAAATACAAGCAGAAAAAAAATAAGCCTATAGAAATATCTTTTTTTCAAGGAATAAATGTTAGGTACTCCAAGTACAATAAAATAGCCACAATGAGAAGAGTTTATTTAAGCAGACCCACTAACGAGGCTATTTAAAAAATACTTCCTCCAACAATGCAACATTAATACGGTCTGAACAGGAATTTAGAATTTCATTGTAATTGTGATATATTAGCATAGAACCGTTCCGCGTAGTTACTTGAACTACATTCCCTTCGCGAACATAATATCCCGTCCGCTTAACGGTTCCTAATTGCGACCCTACGGCAGGAAACAATTCACCCGGCATTCGTACACGTTGCCTCGTTAAATAAAATGCGGCTGCTTAATCCGAATTTACATGAATGAGAACAATGCTCCAAAAATAGAAGTTTAAAAAATGAGAAAAGAACCTATCAAAATGTTTCTACTTTCCGTAGCTGTACTTCTTATGAAACATCGCCACTGACAGGCACATCTTTCAAAATTCTAGCGAAGTATAATATAGCCATCTGATCGATCGTTCCCCTTTTCGTTTGCGTTTGAAGTTCCGACGACCTACTTCGTTCCGGTAATTATTAGTCGGCTCAATAAAACTCCCCGATTCCGGATTTAATTGGTGCACGTGGATGCTGGGAATTCACGGTCATCTAATTACCGCAGCCTGGGGTGGCATTGGAACTTCGAATGGGCCGATTTTTAAAGACACAAGCAATTCTGCTATGATTTCTGTTGCGTATACACTTTTACTCTTCATTATTGTCTCGGTCTGTTAAAGCGGCCAATGGGAAAAATTGGTAAAAATTCTGTTCGCGACGCGGAGTCGAGAAATAACTATATCAGGGTAGCGTTTGTCGCGGGCAGGCGACGGAAACGAACTTAAGGAAAGGAGCGCGGCCATTAAAATGCTAAGCAGGTCTGGTTTCGCGGATGGAGGCACGTCCCGAGACACGTTTCGTGTACACTCGAAATATAATAGCGAAAATGCGAACACGCGGCACCGCGGTTCCACGCGTTATTAATATTATGCTAATTTAATATCGTCCCCGGCCGGCACGGCGGTCGACATCTCTTTAAAGTCATCCCCGGCCGTCGCATCGCCGACTGCGTGTAACGAATTTCATATCGCGTTAACGCGGCCACCGAAACACTTGTTTTAATAACCATTAGCATATTAAACAAACCGAAAAGACGGGATTAACTGGCGCGACACCGTTGGCAAGTGAAGTGAATGAGAAATGTCCGGTTTTCGTCGATCAGGTTCCGGTCCTCCTTTTAAACATTAACGTCATGCATTGTTAAATCTATCCGCATCTGTGGTTCTGGAATCAATAGAGGATTCATTTAATTCATGTCCAACGAATATTTGATGATTTCAAAGGAAACGGCACTTTTTCAGAAAGACGAGATGCAGTTAAATTTGCAATACTTCACTATCAAGCATGGAAGCAATTGAAGACTAATTAAGATTAACTGTCCAATAGTATCGACAGTCTATGCTGTTAGATATCCGGCTATTTCAGTCCCTTTATTTTATTGTTTCCCAATGTACTGTATGTTTAAAACAGTAGTCAAGGCAAACAAACGTGCGCGCAATGCAGGTCTGAAACGCGTTCGAGAGATTATAAAAACGTGTGTCAGGTCAATATCAATCTGTGATTCCAGTAAATCGTTGAAAAGTCAGCAGATATAAGCGAGAATCCAATCTGTAAAAAGCTTTCGAAAGTATAAGTCTATAGTCTAGAGTCGCAATATCTCTTAAACCTGATTCATTTCTTGGCTTAAAAAAACGCAGGTTTCAAAACTTAAAATTTCATCAAATTGGAACGTATAAATATTTATTACTCAAGTAGTAAAACTCTAGAATTCTTTCTCTAGTTCCAACTTCGAGAAAAGCAAAGGTCTCGACGTCTGGCCCGACACGTAATCGTTCTACTTAAGCTTGGGGGTCGCGACGAGACGGGGAAAAGGCGTTTTCAACGGTTCAACAACTACGATAGGGGTGGACCATGTGTAAGCCGCACGGGGTTACCTACGGTCAGTGTTACAACTATTAAAGCCGTTTCAAACCTCCGGCCAACGATGGTTGCCTGGGCCGAGAAAATTACGGATAATTCGTACGGCTTACCCGAGATGAAGTTTCCCGAGCCGATTCGTGACAAAGAGGAGTAGCGGCACGGGCCGTGGGCTCTGGTTTACAACACCCAGCTACTGGCTTAATTCCCGGCTGAACGCGACTGCCTGACTTAATACCGCGTATTAGCTACTTCGATGTTCGCCATTATTCGGACGCCTTTAGAAACCTTACGGTTTGAGTAAATTTTAATAACAGACTTTCGCACATTTCCAGTTTAAAGCAAATCCCACAAATTCCTACTCGATACGTAACATCTGCAGTTAAGCAAAAATAATTGAAACACGGATTAATCTATTTGTGTAATTACAATAAACATTCTATGGCTGATCAGTAAGGAAGTGGTACGTACGATGCGGTTGAAGCTGATAATTTGTTCGATGAACATTTCTCGACTGGCGGCAATTTTTATCGCCAGACTGCTTTTTTAATTCGGGTCAGAAACCAGAGCCAACTTTCATAACGCGTCTCGATATTACGATCACGTTCCCACCTCCCATCCCCGGGTACGTCGCGAGTCTTTATGCATGGAATTGTTACCGGCGCGGCGCCGCCTTCCGCCTTTTATTTCTTCACCCAAGTTCTCTAGCTTACCATCGAGATTCGCTTGAAAGAGCGGACCGGGAGCGCAATGAGCCGCTAGGGAACGCGCGCACAACTCCACGGAAGAAAGTGTTTCGAGAAAAGTTTTCGATAAAGGGACATTTGGTTCCAAGAGAATCGTTCCGTGAAAACTTGTCTCAATAATGCTCGTGACCTACTTGCGCATAAACTATCGTTTATATTACGGATATTCGATCCGTCCCTCTAATAGGAAACCGTATGAAAATATACGAGTTCGATTTTTCATCATCAACCAAGAGAATTAAATGGCATAATAATTAGAGTCCACACCGATAACGTATCACTGGACGTACGTATTCATTATACGAGGTTGAAAGGTTGAATTTTAATGTTTGAAAAGCAACCGACTTCGAAATGCATTTCGTTTACTCTAGATCCTCGATATCCCGGCGAAAACGGGGGTTGGACGCGCATCCCTTAGATACCGCCCTACGATATCCTCGATCCCATATCCCCAACTCGTCAGGAGTTCCAGCAAACAGCGCGCCGCCACCCTTCCTCTTCCGTTACCCCGAAGAGGCTTACACAGCGGTTCGCATTCATAATCATCGGTTTAGATCTGACGCGGCGCGGTGCATCGGCCGTGAAGGGTTATCCCCTTCGTTACACAACCGTACACGCTTCTGCATCTACAGGGTGCTAATAAATCGTTCACCATTTTTCGGCAAACTGATTAAAGGAGTTAAAATAAGGTACACTGAATGGGATAAGAAACATCAGGCTTGCAATATTATTTATCTCAAGATATTGCTCGTGGAAAGATTGACGTATGTTTTAAAAAAACATTTCATATTCTCGTTAAACACCCAGTACATACGTTCGTGTATGCTTGGCGACTTGGTAGGGGCTGTTTAAGTGGCCGACGATAAGATAACGTCCGGAAGCCGGGTAACGGGCAATTAATTCGGGAGTAGCTTGGGTAAACAGTGGCGAGAAATTAAAAGCTATTTGTCACGGCCCTCCGAGTAACGGCGACTGGCCGGGTGAAGAGAGGGACGCGACGAGCCGAGGACGGGTGGAAGGGTTGCAGCTCATGCTTTGAATTAAGATCGACCTGATACGGCTCATACGTGAGCCGACGAGCGTGCACGTGGAATCTCACTGACTAAAGGCAGCTGCAGTTACATGCCAGGGTTAAAAAGAAACAGAGATGGGGTAACGTCGTCACGGAATTTATCTCAGATATTAATCTAAGCTTCTGACGGTGAAGGAAACCCCCGCTTTCAATGGAGATTCAATTTTAATTAGGGCAGGAAACCATTACCTAAACCACAGGATAAATACATACACTTTTCTACAAACTTTATAATTAACTATTAATTTTGTTCTCACGGGGGCACGAAATTCTCTAACTTGAATCGATATTTGAATACTCCAGGAAACTCTAGGGTGTACAAACGTGTATGATAATTTACACGACCATGCTTCATAGAAAATAATTAATCAACCATAACTATCTGACCATGCATAGAGTTGTACTACTCATAGTCCTCGCGATAAGACCGTGCTACGTTTATTTATCCGCAAAGGGGCGACTTTTCTAACTAAACGTTCTGTCTAACTAACTACCCCTAAAATTTTCTCAATTCTCTTTCCTTTTTTCCCAACTTTGTGTTATTAGTCAGGAACGGTCGAGTTGCTGGGAAATTTATAGGAACGTTTACCTACTAATTACGCCGCAGATGGCAGCCAGCTGGAGCAGCTACGAGACCGTTTCTCTCGAATGTTTCGCGCGACAGACGCCCCTTTAATGATCATTAAGTGGTGTGGATAAGCCACGATTCTACCTCTTAGTGCATCCCTCTTCTCAGTATGATAATACTTTGACTCACCTGTAACATAAAAAAAATAATACAATTTAATAAAATGATTAATCCGTTTCCGTCAATTAATTATATATCAAAGTAATAGAATTATACATCCGATTATTTAATAATGACTGTTTTGATAATGCTCAAGAGAATTCTATTCAAGAATCATGAAATTGGAGTAATACCCGCGACGTTGCGATACTTCATGGAGCACATTTTCATACAATAATTACGCTGGGGTTGCGTGGCTCGGATACGACTAAATTACTATGAAAATGCTTGTTTAAAAAATATACGCCAGTCTCGGGAGAAATCGTTCTCCATTCCACTTGTAGCGTGCAATTGCGTCATTCAAAGGATACAATATAAAAATTGTAATACCGTCTTGCGACTCGATATTTGTTCTGTCAGTCTTTTTTCCAACGAATACTCAATAGACCCTTCATTAGTCTTACCATTTATAAAAAAAAAAAGCATTCTGAAATTTGTTGTAAAATGAAACTGGTGAAATATGTTATAAAATGAAAAAAAGATGAAATTAAATTTGCCCAGTGCACATTGAAAAAAAGGTTCCATGTAATCCGATATTTTTCGAGTACACTGTTGAATTGGATGAATCTGTTCCGCCACCACTCCAACCGAGCACTCATATTTATTATATTTCACCCTTTATTAAGTACATGATCAATGTCATTTATAGCAGGCAGAAACAAAGGGAAAATATCCCAGAAAGAATCGCCAGTAAAATTCAAGGCACGTTTCCTATGAAAAAAATCGACAGGATCAGCACGGATGCCTTTGAAGGGACTTTTAAATTGTCGAACGCGAAACGCTCTAATTAGAGAACTCGGGGTGTTGGACGCAGACTAGAAGCAGCAGTCTTGCACGGCTTCGTGGAAACTGGCAATTCTGTTATTTGAGAACAGGGTGTCTCTTTACAAGGATACGACGCCACCCCTTTGACCCCCGAAAAAGCTTCCCAGCCTTGTGATCGCTGGACTTCGATCACAGGTGCGTTTGCTTTCTGATTACTCCTAGTTAGCCAATCTCACGCACGTCCCCTGCTACTCTTTTTCCTTGCGAAATTGTTCGATCTAATTATTTTTTCATTAACCATAGCTTCTAGTTCTTCGCACAGATCAATAGCATTTTAAAAAATTATCAATGACATCCTTACTACACAATGAGACTCTCCCAGGGAAGGAGCTCAACGAATGATCAGACGCAGTATTCCAAGTCGATCCCCGAACTGATTGATTGACCGATACATGATTCAATACAAGTGTAAATCGTCTAGTCTGAAAATTGTCTGTTGAATGTGATCTATTCTGGACTGCGAAAGAAAAAGATGACAGGGCTCGCGTTATTTATGAAGAATTCACGTTGCTCCAGTTTCGCGGCGCGTTCCATAAATAATGGACCACGGCGCTTGCGGTTAGAGCCGAGCCTACTTTCTAATCGAGAACGAACGATCCCCCGCGTGCGCTTTCGCCAGTGAAACATGCGATAAATCGACTATAAGTGGCTCCGACTAGTCGATGCCCTCTTTTGGAATATGGTTAAGCCACCATCAACGATACTTTCCTCGATATTGAATTCCCTTAAGGCTCATCAATTCCCCATGAATCGTTACATTAACCACTAACGATTCATGGATAGGCACTTCCTTCAAATTGTGGATGAAGTTTTAAAGATATTCATAAATAGTGAATTTAGAAACTCATATAATGAGAACAGCTCGCTATTGATTAAAGATTAAACATTAAAGCCGTGACGCGTAATATCAATCAGCCTACATTGTCGCCAGAGGCAATATATGTGTCACGAGCGTAACAGCCGCTAAATAAATTCGAGGATGCAAGGTAGGCACCGCCCACTGTTCGCGGCTCGTTATTAACATTAATCCTACATCGCTCGATGCACCTGTCGCGTCAATCGATAACGACACCGGCGGATTTAAGGATGTATTGGCTATACAGTCAATCCCAAAAGTTTATGTATCTTAGAAAAACGTATTTCCTATAATTAAAAAGAAATCAGACGTCGGAAGAATAGAGCTAATAATAAATAGCTACGTGCTAAAAAGTATAGAAGGAAACATCCAATTAAGTATTGACGCTGACAAAAATTTTTTTTGTTCTTCCGACGTCTGATTTCTTTTTAAAAAATGCGTTTCTAAAGTGTATAAACTTTTGGGATTAACTGTGTAGCCAATACATCCTTAAACGAGACATAGACTGGAATTGTTGCAAATCAGTTGCCCACTGACTTTAAGTACACCTACAATTACTTCATTACGCGTGCAATCGTTCGGGGAACGAATAGTAAGCAAAGCATCCGAGAATGGTTGACGAGAAGTGGAACTCGCGAGAACCAGAACGGAGACGCGGATCCGCGGTTTTTCACGGACGATTTGAGACCAATGAGAACGATAAAAGACTGTGACGGAAAGACGAGAAAAGAAACGATCCAACCTCCGTGCGCCAGCTTGCACGTCGAGTGTGTTTAAGGTCTTTTATTTCCCGCACGACGTCCGCGGTTTGAAAACAAAAGGTATGGGTTGTGAAAACAAAAGGCATGGGTTGCCAGATCAAAGGGTAGGGGGAACTCTTTCTCTCTCCCCCTCCGCATGCTCTTTTTCCACCAGTTTCCCTCGTTTCCATCGCGATCTTTTTTCTCAACCCGATCCATCCCCCGAACTGGCTGTCCTCTCCCCAGCCTCCCTCGATCGACAATATTTTGGCCGCGGAAAAAGGCTGGTTTTACATAAGCCGAAAGGAGAGGGAGAAGTCACAGGGAAACAAGGCGAAACAGGCGGAAAAAAGTCTTCACCGGAGCTAGTAGCTTTTAGTCAGACCCTTTTCCATCTCTTTCCCTCGACTGTTCATCCGCCCGTTTCCCAGTGTCGCATGCCTTACCGAGCTGTCCCGTCTACTTACACTGCCATTATCCTTTTACCAATAGTTTATTACGGTCGACGGCACGGGATCGAGCCAACCGTTGCATCCTCGGGGTTTCGCCAATTTACACGTCGATTAATACCTCCACGATGTACGTACGTACAAGCCCACCATTCTCAGTGTTGCACGTGCAATCTCTCTCCTCTGTACATAACTTATCAACTACAATTCCTTGACAAACAGTCAGGTTCACTCATAATTTTAACTCGAATGAATAATTGTTAATAAAGTATGATAAGCTAATTTCGATTCAATCGTGCATGAAAGTTTATGAGTCGGTCTAATTTATTAATGAATGTCTGCTCTTCATCTAGAAAGATTAAGCTAAGCACGAAAACTAACATCCCGATCTTATCAACAATATAATTTTACGTCGACTGATCAAGTGGTTATCAAACGCAGGCAACACTAATAGGAAAAATTGATAGAACGAAATCGTCTTCATGTTCATGTTTTATGAACAGTAGTTCGCAATATTCAAGCTTACGCGCGACGACCGTTCGTGTAAAAATGGTATTAATAATTTCGAAACGTATAAGCGAGCCGTAAAAAGCTTTACGAGCTCCGAACGTGCTATTATTCACGGATGTTAACGATTTTTAATTCGCGCAGCGACCATTGTACATACATGCGCATGTCTATAAATAATTTTATTCGTCCGTTGAGCTCTAACAACGACGCTCCGGGATTATTTCCCAATAAACTCTTCAAAACGCGAGGATTTTTATTGATTTTCAATATTTTTCAATTGGTACATGTATTAATTATTTACTGTCTTTATGATTGAGCAAGATCGTGAAAGGAATAGACAAATAATACACGAATAATACACGAAACAGTTGATTTATGGCATTAGGAAGGATGCTCACCATTCAAATGAAACGAGGTTCAAAGAATGGATAGGCAATTAAAAAAATCTAGGCTTCGCATAAATAATGGTTATCGAAAAAATCGTCGCGACGGGGAGTTGATTTAAATCGGTGCTGCGCCACGTCGTCGTCGCGATTAATGCGTTGTATTATTTATGAAAATCGCGCGGACGTTATTTATAATTAAATCGAGAGCACGCGCGGAGAGAAGGCGAGCCAGATAGGAGCGAATAAATGATGGATGAGGGAGCCGCCGCGCCGTTCCCGCTTGCATTACTCGGAGAGTTTTATGAATATACGGGAAAAAGGAATAACGAATAGAGATCGGACCAGAAAGCGAAATTTACAGGCGTTGCACCGCGACGTATCCTGTTTGCCGTGTGTCGACAAATTCCGTCGCGGCGAAACTAACGATCAAAAAATTGGTTACATTTTAACCCAGCTTTCTCTGTCAACCTTGTTTTTCATTCATTTCTCGTGTATTTTACTCCGCGCATTCTATTTGTTCTTCCCACTTTTTGTCCGTTTTTTCGATAATTGGAACCAGTCTAATAATCTCATCGCGGCGACCGCTGCCAAATTGTTTTCAGAGTTTCGTACACAGTCATCGATCATGACGACCAATAAATATCGCGTTTCATCGCCGGCGTCCCACGTTTTTCATTCGCGCGCACCGTCGAATATCACGCAACGGGAACAACTAATTACATTCCGACTATTTTCCAAACCAGCCCGCAACGATTCTAAAACGTACCGTCGTAAACCCGGCTATGTTTTGCCATATCGAAGCCGAATTCTATTCGTCGATATGGAATTCTAATTAAATCGCGTCGCTCGCGATCTCATTGTAAAATTAATAGAGAAATGCCATTGATAAAAGGTCGATTTATTACGGACAGCAACAAAATGCTCCGGTTCAATGCGATTTAAGAAGAAAGAGAAATATGGAAAAGTAAAAGACGTTGGGAAAAAAAGAAACGTGACTCGGCCAGGTAACCAGCGTGAAACCTGGAAATGAAGCAATTTCTATCGTTCGGAATCGTTTACCCTCCAGCGTCTCGCCAGTGAAAGGGCTTATGTTAGGTTCGTCAGTGTTAACCGAATTGATGGAGTATCTTCTTATTTTAGTACGTTCATTCTAAATTTTCAGCAGAGGAATCCCCTTGCCTTGTTTATTTGTCATCAGAACTACGAAAATTAGTCGAAGATGAATCGCGAAAGGAGAAAGAAATACGGCGGCTTTGATAAAGGGGTGATTAAAGAACTGTTTGTCTACTTCGCGATCGATCCGGGAATCTTATTATCTACATAGGAGGGGGACATTTCTCTTTTGCCTGCGCTATCTCACCTCGCCATTTATCTTCTGCTAACTACTTTTCTTACCCTCCTAATGGCAAATAAGTTACATTATCTATGTAGAAAAAGGACGATTCTTTTTGTACAGATGCGATCTGTGAACCGAACAAGCAAAAGGTCAATTCTCCATAATAATTTATCACCGGCTGTTCTATTATGTTAAAAAAATCGAATAACTCTTCCGAAAGAAAGTGAAACGCAAGAACTCTGTGTGCAAATAAATTCCGAGTTTGAAAAGACGGGTCACTCTTTGTTCCTCGCGTGTTCCTCGACACGCCGATGATTTTTTTCTGAACAACGCGACGCGCCGCTTGCCCTGCCCGAAGTCGAATCAAATTTGTACACGCGCGATTGCCAAAAGCAAGGTAAACACGGCACGCGTACCGCTCTAGATTGAATTAAAATCGAATGGCCGGGACGAATCAATGAGTCAACAAATCGATGCATACGAAACGCGATTACAGCGTATAAAACGAGCGAATGCTTTTCGCGCGCATAAATTCGTTCGTCCCTCCTTCATATTCATTACTTGGCCGGCACTAACAAAAATAGGAAGAGAGAAATAAACGGACGATCCAGAAAAGACGAACGAGCCGCTGCGCTGGGACAAATTTGGCGTAATCAGAAGATATCGTATATTTATGAAAATTATGCAAATAGTCGACGCGCGTACCTTCCCCTGTAATTCGATTAATACAGAAGCTGCACCGGGCGAATAGTCGGTTCAGAGAAACTGCGAATTCCCCGATCCCGAAACAATATTTCTTTCTGCCAATGAACGCCGTTACACGGTTGCGAATTTATTCGTCGTTAACGAACACCACGATAAAATCGTAATAGCTGTTCGGCTTTGCAATACCATTTTTCTTATACCTTCCTAAAAACGTCCCTGCGTTTATTGTTCTCCAAAAATAGTAATGACGTTACCGTGGTTTATCACAGTTTATTACCTACGTTGCAATTTTTATCATGTATCTGTAACTACTGATATAAAGAACGGCAAAGTGCGCAATCGGGAAGAGCAATTTTGGTTGATGCAAACTTTATCACAGCGCCTCGCCGATAATGGTTAAGGAGGGGATCGAAGCTAGATATACCGACACCAAGCTTCCCCTAAACAGCCATCTAAAGCTTGCGGTTAACCGAGACCAGGTGAGCGGATGTATCCGCAAGATAGAAATTGATGTAATCCGAACGATTTAATGTTCCGATTTTTTTTCTAAAGCACCTTCTGCCTCACATATTATCCTATAACTTTCATCCGAGCGTCTCAGTGAAGAATGCATCCTCGTCACGTAGGGTTAATTGGATAAAATACCCCGTGAGGCTTGGACGCCAGATAACGGGAGCGTCCCTCATAATTCTGCTGTCCCTTAGCAGGCCAATTCTCCCGGGAACGAACGTGGTAGGGAGCTGAGGAATTCCAGTTCCCATTTCACAGCCGCTATAATTCAGAAATTAAACTCTGCGTACTGCGACCGTCTCAGCTTCAAAATAAAGAACATCCACCTTCCTTCGATGATTCCATGGTAAAGAACAAAAAATTAACAATGTATATAATCTAGAACTCGATTCGTACGCAATGTACCGACATCAGAACGTCTAGATTCGCGAGAAGAGACGATAGATAAAGGTGTCGAAGCGGAAGGAGAACCGCTTACTTCGACTAATCTACATCGTAACCTCACATTATATTCAGGTAACTTGCACGTAACTTGAAGATAACACCGAATACCGTATATCGTCCTCAGCTTGGATCTGTGCCTCGACGAGAGGAGAACAGCATAGGTGGGAACAATGTCGAGAGAGGAAAGAGAAGAGGTAGGTGTGTTGATGACGAGCAACAACAAGCACATACTCCCCACTACTAAGTCTCGCTTCAGCCGGGTATACCGATAACAACCCTTACCGATCGGTTACCGTTTCTAGCAACGAACACAGGCTCGATCTTCGGGGCAAAGTCGATCCACGGTTAACAGCCCTGCCGCTATTATCCGACATAGAACGAGGTCAAACATCTCGTTGTCGCGCCTGCTCGCTAACCGAACGAAGCTCCTTCAACTCGACTGTTTTACCTTGTTTCGAATACGAAGAGGGAACTTTAAGCAACGTGCTTCAAACAGAGTCAGGGATTTCATTTTTCTTCCTCATCGTAATGAACCCTCAACATTTCAAATGACTGTAATTAAAGTAGGTACATAGCTTTAACGGAACGAAATCTGTCCACCATCTGCTTTTATAAAGCAAGGAGAACTGATCGGTGGCAGCGTTGCGAGCAACGTCCGGCGACAACGTATCTCGGATTAAACCGATAAAACGTAACTTTGACGGGGCTTCGTCGCTCGCAGCGACATTAATCGCCTAACAGCGGGAGCCTAAGCTCCACAGGGAACGTCGGATAAATCACGCAACCCACTGCCGTTATCTGCCGACCACCACCCACATCCAAGTTGTATTTTTCGCGAACGATGTTGATTCCGTTGATGGATGCTGCGTAAGACGTTGCACCTTATCTCGCTGGTACTTAGGATCGTGAGTCCATTTATTAAATCGCGATAAGTCAAATAATTAAAGTTTATTCGTTAAAAATTTACGAGACCCTGAACGAATGGGGAGTACATCAATCCTGAGTGAGGTTTAAACAATACGTTCAAAAATTCTTCAAACAGAATAAACTTCACAACCGTGTCGAGATATCAACGTCGAATAATCAAACTCCTCTATCGGAACGGAAATACGATCGTATTATTGAAAAAGGAAAGACCTGCAAAGACTTCGCTAAATGATCGTAAATAGTGATTTGCAATCATTTAGACTTAACGATGAGCGCGTCTTAGAACGGACGTTCATTTCCTAGATCGCCGCCGAAAGTAGTTCGAATTTAAAAAGTACGTCGTACGGTTAGAGCGGCGACTTGAAGCACCGTCGGTTCGTTAACCGTGATTGACCATTTAATCGACACTTTAATTAAGTTGCGAGACCCCGTCTTAAGATCTGGGCCGAGTTTAATCGAGAAGTTCGTTCCCCGTCCGAGCCACGTCGGCACATAGAACAGTACAGTTCCCCTAACGCGTGCGCCTTCTCGCGTTTCAATATTCTACTGTACTACGTGAAAAGAGAATTAGCTGAACAGTGAAAGAGAACTTTGAGCCAGAAAAATTATACATTAATTTACTTATTAGGTAGCGATTATCCGTCTATAGTAACAAATTAGAACGTCATATGAACGTCATACCAGTTTCCGCTTTGATGCGTCAATTTCAATGAAGCCAGATGGACGTTTAATCAGGCTAATATCGATACATGAACCCTGTCACGGAATGAAACTTCTTTCCAAGTCCCGGCCGCATTCAGGCATCGCAGACAGAGCTGAATGCGACCTGGGACGTCTGGCCATTCAGAGACCCTAACTACTGCGCCCACTGGCTTGCGGCCACTGGCTTACGTTTGACAGTGTCCCGGCTCCTCTGCTCAACGAAGATTAACCGTGATTAACGGTCCGTATGCGATACACGAACGGAGAGCATCGACCTCGTCTATCGTATTACTTTTTCTATCAGCGTCATAACATATAAAGATTTTGTCCCATTTTTTTTTCCTATCAAATTTTCGGGAATAAATGAATTTGGATAGAATATTCTCTATTCGGAAATATAAACAGTGTAGGCAAGTATATCATGTGCAGGGGCCATTAGAATTCTAAGAGCCACCCATGTACTTACGATACGCACGAGCGGCCCTAAACCCGCGACAATCGATCGGCGGTCGGCCGATGCGATGGAAAAACGGGAAAAAAGCTGAGGAGAACCGCCTAGATATACGTCGTCAAGTGGCGTTATATCGTCGTCGAAATGGCTGGGAAGTGAATTATTGCCCCGGTCGCGTTGGAAAAACGGGGTCGAAGCGACGGAATACGCGGGGGCTGCGACGCGGGAGAGGCGCTGTACGCGAGGATTTTTGCGCGGCCATGTCGCTTCTAGGGGGAGGCCTTTTATTTTTGCAGAAGAATCACGGCCGAGCGTTTACGCGAGCCGTGGGGCTCTATAACTCTCGATCGGGCGACAGGCGAATTTTTCAAGCGCGGATCCCCCGCGAGAAAATTGTTGCCGTTCGGACAAACGGAGGCCGACCAGACCAGACCAACCAACCAGCTAGCCAGCCAGCCAGCCAGCCAGCCAGCCACCCAGTCAGCCAGGGATAACATCGCGCGAATATCGAATGAATCGTTCTTCCGATCCTTTCCACTCCTCCCGGGGTTTTACGATCGATCCGCTGTTATCTGGTACGACCACGAACAGCTTCTGGAAGCGATCGCGCGACGAATCGCTGATTCTCCGGCCGCAATCCACAGTCACGAGCCTTCGATAAGAACGAGAGCCGGCGTCTCCCCGATAGCGTGAAAATCGCTCGAGATTGAATCGCCAGATGAAAGCTGTCCTCGAATCAACGAGTACAACTCCTCGTTACTTGGCAAAGATTTTACAACGATTACAATTTTCTTATCGCAATGAACGAGAAGAAAAATCAACAAACTTTAGTCAATCTATTCAGGTAATAAAGTAAAATACGAGGCGATGACTTTGCTTGTACTCCAACAAGATTTTCAGAATATCACACAGAGTAATAATTGAGGAACGAAACAGTGACACAGAAAAGGATGAAATTTTTCCGTTGTAAAAAAATAAATGAACTGGTTCACTGTTTCGAACAAAGAAAAATAGATAGCGGAAGCTGACTACCGGATGAGCTGAAACAATAAGGGGAGAAAATCCCTCGAGCCAGGCCAGAACGTACCGTACCGTACCATACCATTAACCCGCTCCAACGATGTATTATCGTGTCGTCGAATACGAACGAATTAACTCGTCTAACTTCCAGCTGTTAGCTGGCCTTTCTCCATCAGGAGGACGACGAGCGCCTAATCTAATCGCGACCAACCCCTGATAACACAGGCGATTGATACGAACCACCCTGCTGGTAAATTGAATAACACCCAAGGGTATCACGGCGATTCTATTCGGTATGAAAGAAAAGTTCATTCCTATGGGAGCTGTAACGTGTTACAGAAATAGTGGAAGTTATACTTCTCTACTTTGCGTTCAGATTTTATCACGAATAATTGAAACGAGTTTTCTAGGTTGTTAACAAGGTTGAGAAAAAATTTCGAATCAGGTTGCGAATCGCATTCTCTTTGAACGGCTAGGCTGCTTTTGCGGTCTCTAAGTAGCCCGAAACGTGTAACGGGCGTCCTGTAATCGAATAGCCGTGGCTTGGAACAGCAGCCGCGAGTTCAGAAACTGTTTCGGTAAGCTTATTACAAGGGGAACTGTATTCAACAAACTGATCGAACTTATCCGATTAGGCGTTCGATAATGGACGCCCAGGACCATCCGGAAACGACACGGACGTACACGTAGCAGTACTGGAAAGACGGCTACCGAAACGATACAACGCTACGGCTAACCTTTGAGAATAACTAATTGCTCTGGTTAAATTCTGCTGGTAATTTTTAATTCATCACTTTTGACAAGCGTTCTCTTTATCAAAGGACTCGGTGAAGTTCGAGAAGAGTTTGGCTCAGAAGTTCGCCCAACGGACTCTGTTCGCGGCATCGAACAGATGGCAAGTGGTTGTGATAGTTGGGTGATAAGTGATCTATGTTTAAGACCTTAGCAAATTAATTAGCTCCGAGACATTCCTGTTCTCTAGTTTCTTAAGCATGCTATGTATGGTATACTCTTGGATGAAATTTTGCCATCCAGTTATTGTTCACCCTCACGCTTACACGCGAAACTTCTCTAATAGACTTTTAAGGAATCAACAAGCGTATCATTCATCCAAGGATCTCCTCTTGAACAGGATCAAGAGTTTCATCTATCGACGCGTTCTGGGATCATGGAAGATTAAATTCAGTGGCTTAAAACCGATAACCTCAACTGATGACAATATCAGCAGCTGCGGGACGAAGAAGCGTCAAGGACAGTCAAGAGATAAGGATAAGTCTTTACCGGGATATTCTATCCGGAACGCTAATGGATGATTGGTCACGAAAGCCCGCTTGAAATGATGCGTCCACGGTTTGGAGAACAGAGCAGGAAGGGTGAAGAGAGCGGGCTCGAATTTCTGAGCGCAGGCGAGCGGTCAGCTCCTTTGAATGAAGCTCCGGATCCCGTGCATATTTGCGCGAATCAATCTCGGTTTCCCGCAGGATTTGTTCGCAACGTCCCGGAGCCGTGGCTTCCGCTACCTACGAACGGTGACCGCCTCTCCGAATTAGTTTTGATCCGTCGACCATAAACACCATCTTTGTGGAAAGAACCCGTGATTACGAATACCTTTCGTCAAAACTTCCGTGGAAAATGCGGGTTCTTCAAACCACGGTACTAAAGAATTCAAATAGTACATCGTTTCGATGCAATATTTAACTAGAAAATTCTTTAATAAAAAAGAGCGAAAATGATAGAACGAACGTTTGCAATTACGAAAATGCACAACCTGCAGTTTGTTTTCCAGTAGAATTCCTAAGACAACCACAAACAACGCGGCCCTTTGAAAGACACTGATGCGTTCGATCCTCTGCATAAAACTGCGCAAAGGTCGCCCGGGAGTTTCGTAAATCAAACGCAGCGTGTAGCAGGGAATGAGGATAGGAGACAGGGCGACCAGACGGAGAGGTGCGACCACCGAAGAGAGACGAGGATGGAGACAGAGAGCAGTATCAAGTCGTCGGGGCGATATCCTTTTAGAAGTTTGACTGGGAGAGTTTCGTAGAGCTTCCGGGGTTTCTGCTTTCTCACTTTCCCAACCTCGTCTCCATCCCACCCTCCTGTCTTAAGGTTACGCTTATCCTCCGCGCTACAGACGGTCCGCCTTGCGGAAGATTTAAATGGCCTGGCTGTTGCCATTGCCGTTGCCCCGACTCTCTCCGCGTTTCCACTGGATGGTAATTGGAACGGACGTCTCTTCGTCGACCGTTCGAGATATCCGGTGTCCTTCTTCAGCATCTTTTTAACCACTCCTCGCGGCTTCTCGCCAGCTTTTTCTTTTCGCAACTTAATTGGGAACGAATATTGCAAATCTCATGATATCTCCAAGATTTCGATGATGGAGAAGAAGATGAAGGGTTAAAAGTGGGAGAACCGACGTTATGAAGCAAGAGCTTTCCTCTGACTAAATTACATCGAGCAATCTTCATAATCTTTATGAAATATCGTGAAAGTATACCTTCCAATAGATCTCGCAGTTGTTTGAACGGGAGGGATATAAAATTCAACAATTACTCCAAGATTACTGAGGCAATGTTCTTCACTGCAGACTTCCATTAGTTTCCAAACCCATAAACGATATCGCCGAAACCGAGCTCTCTTTCTTTACTGATACCTTAAAACCCGATACGATTCCTATGCGCACAGATATTGCTCCCAGAAGGCAATCGATCGAACGTTCCAGCGTCGCTTCGGCATGTTTTCGCGGCAAGGGCGGCGTATTTTAATAACAATATTCGCGTGGATCGTATTACGAGAGGGGAGGCTGGGTGTGCTTATACGGCAAGTGAAATTGCAGTTCCAGCACCCAGGTTTGATCCCTTTGTACGATGGATCCTTCGCGGTTTCTGCGAAACGGATTCCAGCACACTACGGTCCGCCACGGTTATGCGTTTATTACGAACGCGCCTGCGAATTCTCCCTGTGTTGCTTCTTTTCTGATGGAGCCTGGCCCGGAATTATTACCGTCCGATACGAAAGAACCCGGTTGGAATATCTCAAACTTGTAAATAAACCACAATAAGATTCTCGGTGCTGCACACTCATCCAATGTACGTAAAACATATATATTCGCAATATTACACGTCTCGGGTGTATGCAATTTATACAAATTGGGAATGCAGCAGATACAAATCGGATACAAACAGTAATTGACAGTTTAAAAAACTAAAACTGTTATTTTGTCTAACCTCTAAACTTCTCCGACGACGAAACGGGCCAAGAAGATAAAAAAGAAAAATAATTACTCTTCCGGTCGGGAGGAGAAAAGAGGTTTATACGAGCAGCTAAACTAGCCGCCGGGCTGGCTACGCAGCTTCCTCTATCTCACAACTTTTGTACCCTCGAAAGTTAATTACTCGGGGCTACTGATAAGAATCACCGCCCACCGCTGTTCTCCCGGAGCGCGGAAATGGAAGTGTCGAAGCCAGAGAATGTGTAGTTAGAACTGGATGTCCTCTCGTTTACCAACTGACGAACAATTAGCAAAATGTACAACCAAACCATAGTTGAACTTGTACTGCGACGTATTCGCTATAAATGAAAGCAAACTCTCTTTGCCAAGATGCTTTTAACTTGGTTCACTTACACCATTTTCCACTTTAGCAGATGAACAGGTATGATTCCTATTTTCGTCGAGTCTGTGTATGAAAATAGAAAGGAGAGGAAAGTTCTGTCTATTCGAAAAAGGGAGGAAGTTTTCAGGATTTGTCGATATCTCGGGGAGGAAAGATGCGGACGAGGCAAAAAGCCGGGCTAACCTTCTTACACCCATTACCGGGGGTTACGGGAGTATAATGTCGTTAATTCGACGTTTTCGCGACCCATAAGCAGCTGCGAAGCCTACCCTTCACCCTGTCCTCACCCTTAACTCGTCTCCGGCAAACAAAGTTGCTGAAATTCAATTGACCCAACGGGCCATATCCGACCCGTCACCCTCCCCTTGTCTCACGCCATTGAATGTCCTTTTCACCGTTTAATTATTCTTTCTCAGATCCCCATCTGCGAATTTCTTAGAATGGTCGAATAAGGAAAAATTCTTAACGCAAGGTCCTATTTTGAATTGAAATTCAGAATGCTTTGGTGATCAGAAGTTTCCACTGGTGAATTGCGAACAGACTTCCGAAAAGAACTGGAAATCCCTTTGAGAACACTCCGTTTGTTAGTTGTCGGGAGTCCCGTGGTTACGCACGAGAAACCAAGACGAGGCACGAATTCGCTAATTGACGAGAACGAATCTGCTTCTTAATTGACCAAAGGACTATCTAGAGTCTGACAAGTTTTTGGATAGTTCCGAGTTCCGGATTTCTATCCAAGAATCTGCACCAACTTCGCCCTACTCTGCGGAATATACGCAATCTTTCCGAATTAAGTGGTTCATCTCGCACGAGTCTAAAAAATTGATCAGTATTTTGGTTTAACATGAAGCTTTCTGATCGCTCGCGTCGCTTCGTGTAAAAGGCAAAGTCGAACTTACACGAGACGGGAAGTTTACGAGCGTGTAAAAAGGACCGAGAACAAGTCCGAAGTACGCTCGAACGCGTTTCAACGAGCTATGAAAGCATCTAGAAGAGGAATCTCCGTTTTACGTACTACTACCTGTACGTAACTTGTACTGCCAGATTAAAAGCGACCATAAAGTCCATCCTGCTATAAAACGACAAACTTTCCGGTTGGATCCCCTTCTTCTTTCATCCCCTGATTATCTCCGCAAGGAATACTAAAGCCTTTCTCCTCTACGTCGAATGAGTACTCTTCAGTTTCATGGACTAGCGCGACGCAAGCATCAAGAATTGATGTTTCGTCCAGATTATGTCCCACTTATCGCGAAACGTGAATAAAGAATAGTGATGATAAAGAAAGGATCGAAAAAATCGAGAACAATGAATTTTATATTTATTCGGGTGAAAAAAACGGAAGAATAATACAATTAAACCGTATTGATAATAAAGAAAAAAGTGGTCTACTTTTAAAATTAGCGTTTTGACGTCAGAGTGGCAATTTTTGCAGAGGGAACGCTGTAAATCTATCATCGTGTGCTATCTGTCAGTTCCGGTGATCTCTCATTTCCCCTGAATTATCTATTTCCCAGCGCGTTCGTTCAACCGTGGGCTGAGTTCAACGCGAATTTTTCCACGCGATAGTTCAACCTCGACTCTCTCTCCCCCTTTCTCTCTCTCGTCTTCGACCCCGATTTTCCAGGCAACGCCAATTTTCCGCTTCAAAAATGGTCGGCTTTTATGAGACTCGGAACCATTCGTGGCAATGACCACAACCGCGGCCACGTTCGAACGTTCGAATATAACCAGGAATCTTTGAAGAGGTCCCCATTGAAATCACCGACGCGGCGCTTTGAACGAGCCGCTCCTTTCTCTCTCTCTCTCTCTCTCTTCAACCCTGCTCGCTTGTTCTTCCGTTTTGTTCCCGATCCTAGCTTTCGGAAAACGCATCCGAAAGGGAAAAATTCGCACTTCGAGACAATCGATGGCTGTTCGAATTTTTTTATCATAGACCACTCGCATAAGCGTTGAGTGGCTCGATGCGTGCAATGGAACGCGGAGTGAATCGAGGATATGGCGTAGAACTGACTGAATGCAGACAGCGAATGATCTAGATGTTTTCCAGCAAAGAGAATTGCGAGGAAGGGCTATACAATATTGTTCGCGATCGACAAGAGCCAATAAATCTGTCGATAATTAACTAATAAAGATTGTTCAATGAATGATTATTGTTCCCTTATTTATTAAAAGCCATCAAAGAGATCGACGATGTTGACATTCTACAGCCTTTTACAGAACTGGTACTACTCGTTCAAGTAAAATCATATCGCTAAACTGCGGTTTTGAGAATGCATATATGTAAAAATATTCATTGTGTGCAGATAAAGATACACATTATCATATCTTTCCAGCTCAGATTTAATTTGCTAAATTGATATGCAAATCTTATAACGATCTGCAATTTCTAGATCAGTTATACTAACAGGATGTAACGAAATACGGAGATGCAACATGGCCGGTGAAATCGCAGGAGGTAAAAATACAAGACGGCAGTATATCTGGCCGGTGGGTCGGGCATAAATCGTCGAAAACGTGTAATAGGCACCACTCGGAGGAGTCGTGCGAGATATCGTGACTTACGTTTCGACCGTGGAACAACCCGCCAGATAATTAATTATCCCCGCGGCCGGATAGATACACCGCTGAAAAATCGCACCGTGGACGACCGAGCCCACGATTTACGTTTACCAGCTCGTTATTTTAGAGTTCCCGTATCCTTGCACGTTCTTTTGCTGTGAACTTGCGCTCGTAGTTCTCGCGGTACAGCTTCGAAGAACATTTTTAATATCTGCGGAACGAATTGCATTTGAAATAGTTCACAGTAATAAGGTTTCAATTAATTCGTGGCTACAACGTTGAGTAAAAATCGAACTGGTAATGCCATCTCGAACTCCTCAAACAATTTCTACTTAAAATTCTATACATAAGTGTTCTACACTTTTAATATTACAAATTATGATTATAACGTGGATTGTTCTGAATAAAAATGACGGAAATGTAAATTAGATAATTTATCATGTAATTACAATTGTTCGATTTACTATAATCGCCCATTTGGAATAGTCTCTTATGACTTGACATACGAAGTCCGAATTTAATACAACAATATCGGATCTCCGATTTTCAATTAATCCCGATCCGACAAAAAGTAACATGAGCCGTTTTGTAATCCATTAAAGCGTTAATTTATTCGCGTCCTGGTACGAATTAATCGATCGTCCAACCGGCCAGTTTGCCTCGCTATTTATTTATAGCCTTACTCTCTTTCCCTAGCCGGTAATCTATTTAAAAACGATCTGAACTCCTTTGGCGTCTCGAGGAGAAGACGTCTCGGAAGCCTGGGTTGGTTGCAAATTAAAAGACGCGATCAAAGAGAGGCGATGTCTGTTCGATGACGTGGCAGCCACATTGATCGATTCTAGTCTCGTGGAGGCCGACGTTTATTTCTTCTCTGCCAACATTCCCGGCTGAACTAATGGAGATCGACTCGCCAGATTACGATACGATTTTCCTTCGGTACAGCGGCGGTTAATGAAATCGAAGCTAGGCTTTGACCCGGACTCTCCTCGATCCTCTCTCTCTGTTCACTTCTCTCCTCCAGGGATATTCTTTCTCCCTCGGAGAGCCACCGGGGAAACAATCGGGCAGAAAGAGTTAAGGGAATGGAAGACGAAGGAGAAGAAAATGGACGAAGGTCTGATAAATAGATAAATAGGGTCTCGGAGAGAGACACTCGGATCCGACCGGTTGGCTCCCGCCCAATCGCCGTGCATTAACGTTCTGAAATCAAGGGGATCGTTTCTCACCGTTCGCTTCCTTTTACCTTCTTCCTTCCTTCCTTCCTTCCGTCCTTCCTTCCTTTCTCTATGTACGTTCGAAAGACCGTCGAATCCGCCGAGATAATTCGACGGTTAATCGAGCGAAACGACCGTACTCGCGGAATCAAGACCACCGTTCGGTTTTCTCTTTGTTTAACCGTACATCCGTGTGTGTACGTGTGCGCGCTCGCGGTTGATCGCTCGTTTTTCCTAGACAGCGCCGAATCCGGATAGCCGGCTAAAGTTAATATCTAACCGGCTGATAGAACGGCCGATCTTAATGGTGTGGTGGGTTTAATTCGTTTCTTCGTTATCGACATGAGCCAAGATCGTAAGACTTCGTCCGGCCGCAATATTGAAGATTAAATATTGAAGCTCTAGATACGGCCGGTGTGTCTTTGATTCGCCGAACGAAAAGGGAAATTCGTTATACTCATTGTTTGAGGAACCGGTAGATTAGCGAACCGCGTGAAATGAGAAAATCCTGAGAGTGAACGGGTGGAATGCCGCGCGAGGCCGGTTAAAGAAATAATTTTTCATAGCTGTACTTTCGGAATTTAAGGAAAAACCTTTGACTTCTCATTTCACGCGATTGAGAAGCTCGAACCGCAAAAACGCGGATAATCACGAAACACTTTTTCATCGAGATTAATCAAACTAACCAACCCTGTACGAAGACCGAGCGCAGGAGGAGGCGACGAAGGGGTGAGAAATTAACAGGGAAAGGACGAGGCGAACGCGTGGAACTTAGCCACAGCTCGAAACTTGGCGGGATAAGCTTCTTTCGGGTACTCAAAGTTCCACCGGAAACGATGCAGCCGAGCAGCGGCACTCGCCGAGGGAAACAATAAGACAATAGCCCGCCGGGGACGAGTACAATGAAGAAGCGTCGCGATACACAAGTCGCCTTTGACCGCTCCGCGGTCGCACCGCACCTTGAATGCATAATGCGATCTTCTCTCCACCAACAGTTTTCGCTTCGATCAACTGTCGTTCTAATTTTTATGATAATAAATACATATAAAAATTGGTGACGAGTTTCGTCAGAATACAATATAAAATTGATCATCTATAATAAATTTGATGCCACAAAAATCCCAGGAAGTCCAATCTCTCGTTTCCTCAGACGATCTATCAATGTCATTGTCCAGTTTTGCAGTGGGGTAACGCGCGTACGACCTCACCATGTCAATTATGCTTTTCCCGTGACCTCGCCTCCACGGATGGATCGAACTTTGTTTTCCCGTAGGCTGCGCTCGCTTGACGTTCGCAATTATTGAAGACATTCGTTGCACTAGTCGACGAATGACAGACGCCGTCCAAGGCGGAGGATCGTGGTTTAGATATTTCGGCATGCTGCATGAAACGGATGCAATAATTACGCGACGTGTCCGGGACCGGAGTGACCCTGGGGCGAGACGCTTAAATCTCCAATTATGCGCTGCTACCGGTGGATCGGTCGGATCCGGAGGTGGAAATTTTGGTGACGAGGGTGGACGAAGGTGATGACATTAATGGCGATTAGATTATCCTGGGAAAGGATTACAGCCATCTACACGCGGGTCAACGCGTTTAACGAGTCGTAGCGACAGAATCTCCGTCGATTTTTATGCGAAATTAAGCGTTTGTGATGTCAATTCAAGAAATGAAATCTTAATTAAGACTTCTTGTATCCTTTACAAATAATTATCAAATTATAAAGCTTGCGATGTACTTATCAACCTCTCGAATTTGTAAGTCACTCTACTTCTGCGATGCGAAAATACGTTTTAAAACTGCGCGAATAAGTTACCACAAGTACCACCGTAACCTCAGTGCTAGCGTTCTTCCGTTCGACTTAGTTCTCGACTCTCCGGTCGATCGGTCAGAAGACGCGGTAATCCAGCTCTGGGGAAACTTTCGTCTCATTAACCTCATCGATCTCGTTCCTCATCGTCCGATTATCGCCAATCGACGAATTGCCTACTACGATCGGCGGACGCGACCCGGCCAGAGGAAGGATAGGAATAAGAGGAGAAGAAGTAGCAGGAACGGAAACGGAATAACGTGACTGAAAAACTAACGAAACGACGACGACCAGACTGGACTTTATAAATCCAACGGGAGCTGGGGGTGGCGCTCGACGCCTGACTCAACCCCTGGTTCCTCTCCCGGCTTAGCCGACATAATTCATCTCCATTTATAATGCAGCCCCGGCTTTTCATTCATTCGCGCGCTAATGCGAGTCCGTGGACCCATTCGCGCGAGCGCGAGCAAGCTCCCGACGCTATTCGAGCTTCTGGGAATTTGTCCGCCGTGTTAACTTCCTCGGGCCGACTTTGATCGTAAATTCAGCTCGCCGCTGCTGTGTCAGTTCCGCTAGCGGAAGCGCCCACTGCGGAACGCCTCTTCGCGCGGTCTTTCAGCTATGGCCTTGAAAAATCCGAAAGAAAATCGTACGAGCATTCATCTCGCTCCCGGTATTTATAATTTCAGAATGTTTAACCGGGTACTGAATAATTGAATCTTCCCGAAACGTTACTTAGGAGCAAATCCTGTGCCAAGCTCGAAGCCGCGCACCGAGCTAAATGCAGAAATCGCTCAGGCGGCAACTGAAACGGAGAACTAGTAACATTTCTAGCCCCGTGCATCGAGTGCAAGCTACATTCCCAACGTCCTCATTAATTTCTAACGCGGAAAGGGAAATTTCTACCTCGATCTTAGCGAAATTGCATCAGGAATTAAGGTCTCCACACGTCCCCCCGGGGGAAACGGGAATCGATACAGCTCCAGCGCGGCTCGTTCGAAAGAAACGGCTCCATATGTTTCGTCAGCGTTTCTGAGAGTATTGGGAAGCTCCCGTGAACTGACGGGCTGATTTTCGTCCTCGATCGCCATCGATTGTACCGTTCGTTCGCGTGTCGATTCCTCCTGGACCATCGCAATTACTCAAAATTGTTCAGGAAATGTTAAAAAAAAGTTCTAACGTTGATGATATAAAGAAGTACTCTGCCATTCTCAGACCAGGCTGGCTAATAAAAATCTTTTCTCCAACATAGAAACTTGGCAACTTTGAAGAATGCTTATTCTTCACGAAAATTATTACGTGAAAATTTATATTCTTTTATTTGAAATACGATTTTACTGGAACAATTTATATTTTATTGTACAACTTGTTATATGACTACGACTGTATGATTTATTTAATATAACCGTCGAATTGAGACAATCTCTGATACAATATTTATCAGATGTTTTGACACTCGGAAGCGTCCTGAAACATGCACAAGGCGCACGCCTTCAGAGATGAATCAGCAAACAAGGGAACAGTTGGTAGGTTTTCCATGAAATCTGCCAATTTCCTTAGAACTTTCGTCGGAGATTGGATTTCAACCGGGAAGGATCCCCCATAATTGAGCAGCATTTTCGGGTTTGCCGGACAACGGACGGCCGCCTGAATCGAGTTAACGTCGCGGAATTTCGTTTGCGCGAATTAGACGATAACGTTTTGCGGTGGCCCACCGCGCTCGTCCAATTATTACAGTTGCTTGCTTAGCGTTTCGCATAATTTACGCCAGTCGAAGTTTAAGCGAATTACGAGACCTACGGGCCACAAGGGCCGCGCGAACACGATTCCGTTTGCGCTCTGACAACCCGTTCCACGGTTTTTCCTCGTCGAGATGATAACGCAATACTCGCGAGGAGAATTCCTGAACCGCGGTTACTCGTTCGATGAGTTTCGCGCATTTAACCCCGTTTATTTTAATTGCGCGGGGTTCCTGATATTGAATCCTGCTCCGTGCTCGTTTGACGTGGCTTTAGGATCCTGTCGGTACGTGTAAATAAATGAGAGCAATTAGTACAAATTTGTAAATTAACCGAATTAAAGGAACGGTTTTACTGCTAACGAAATTTGGTGCGAATTTTTATTTCAACATTTCCGTGTAGTCTCATTATTATTCTTCTGCAAGGTAGCGCTAGAATGAACGATGAACCTGCGGATTTTATGCATTTATAAGCAAAATTGACTGCTGCACGTGATGCATGAAAATGTACGAAATATAAAAAACCAGAGGATAGTGCAATTTCGACACGTGTATTTTTGGCTGATTATCACAAACGATTCATTCTGCATAAAAACGTACAGTCTACTAATGACAACTCTGAACTCGAAATACTAGTCAACCTGTACGAAACCGCAGTTACCGCGAGAATCACCGTCGGCCAAATGTGGTCCGATTTCGAGCGGGACAAAAGGAGGAAATGCCGGATAGACTCGGGCTAAAAAAAATTCCAGGACAATGATAAAAAAAAAAGGAGGAAAAGGGGTCGCAGTAATCGAGGCCGAAGAAGAAAGGCAGGAGACCGTTGTCTGAGATTCGCGCAACGCGAAATGATTCCGGAAGCGAGGAACGAACGTGTTAAACTATTCTTAACAAAGGCGAGCGCGCGTTTGTCTCTCCTCTTTTTTCTAGCCGCGAGAACTTTTCCCTACCTCATAGAAAATTTTCCGTGGTCCCGCGCGATCGACTTCCGCCGCTTTCGTCGGATCGATCGCGAATGCCAGGAGAGGGTCGAAAAGCAGGGGATGGAAATATCGACTCCCTCCAGGGTTGAGGTGTACACCTTCTAGGGCAATTTTCGTCTTCATGCAGCTCGCTCGTAAATACAAGCGGAAAGGAAATGGGACCCGAGTTTTCTCATCGCCACCGGCCTTATTTCTGGTTGTTCTCGCGTCCCTCGCTCGCTATGATTCATAGACACGCTCCTAATATTCTTCATTTTATCTCGCGTTTTATAAAACGAGCTCCTGCCGTTTTTAATATCAACTAATTAAATTAGTTAAACACGCCCAGGGAATGAAGCAGAGATAGAAACTCAAGGAACAACTCGGAGAAACTTTCCTCTAAGAGACTTCGTCTTTCAGTAATGTAGAGAAATTATTCTCCCTCTGTCTCTCATCGTGACTATATAATGATACAAGTCTTATAATCTTGCAACGTTTTTTATCTTTAAAACAGAATCGTCAATACGTTTTAATCGCTCCCAACCGATGCTTAGTGATCGTTTCTCGGTAAGTTCCTTCTAACTACTGAAGTACTAGTAAGCGCAAAACGAACATTACGAAATGAATGACCCCGCGGCTGCACAATCAGAGTGCACGCACGTGAGCGTGTAATGAAAAACAAACACTCGACCCCCGACAAATAGCGCAGCGTTCGCAGGGGCCGAAAGTGTGCCCGCTTTGCGGAATTAGCACGAGAGGCTGACACTCCGTTTGCCCGAAAGGCGCCATCAGCCTGATTGCTCGTGAACGACGAGCAATGCGAGAGTTATTCGTTTAGACGCGGTTCTAAGAAAAAGTAGAACCTCTGACACGAAAGTAGTTTCCTTTACTAGGAACTTACATAAAAATATTCATAGGTACCGGACAGAGGCATGCATTTCTTGCACGACCAATCTCTTCCATAATCCTTGCTTTGGACTAAAGTCGTGGATATGGGAAAAAAAAACGAAGTTGTTCAGTATTCTCGTCGCAAGAATCGCATCATTGGAATTGAAAATCGATCGGATTCGTGGATGGACAGAAAATTCCATTGAAACGAAGTTATCCAATGGCCGATTCGCTGTTTTGAAAACCCGGTATCTACGATCTCTCGCGCTGGAACGTGCCCGGATGGTACCCGTTACTAGTATTATTCGGTTTTGCAAAATTCGAAACGCGTAGTCGAAGCGAGACGACCGCGGGGCCGTTACGTCGAGCGATTCTCAAAAAATCGATATTCAATTACCGGCGTCGTTCGCGGTTCCACTCCGTAACGAGGGGCTTCTCGACGACCGCACGGCTCGCGAGGTCGGCTACAATTTCCACATTTGGATGCCGACTTCCGCCCTCGTGAAAATTCTAACTACTTTTTTTCACCCGTTACGAGTACGTCGTATATACAGAAATAACTCCTTCCTTCCTTGTTACGGTCGCGGCAGCGAAAACTGGGAACACTTGGGAGAATGAGAAAACTCTCGACGCTCGTGTGTAAGCACGTACACGTGAGAATGACTCGTGCAAAAGGTGACTGTACTTTTAGCGGGATTCGAAGTTTTTAATTTGCTCTCTGCGAGTACCAGGGAAAAATTCGTGTAAAATCAGTTGAAGACGTAGGAAGAAAGATGTTTGACGAATGGTACTGGAGTGAAAACTTTACGGTTCGCCATAAGGGGAACAATTCTAGTTGGTCCAGCCTGTATAATCCAGGCTAGCCAGGTTTGCGCGTGCACAAATGCACAGAAAGGGAGCCACTGTACAAATAGGGAACCGTTTGACGTGAAGGCTCGCGCACATACGTGCGGAACGACAACGGAGTGGAATAATGCACGGATGTCTGTGTTTACCGTAGTAGTAGCAGCTCGCGAGCACAGAAACGAACGTCAGTGAATCTGCGTGCACCGGCTACTGGCAGTCGATTGCTGGGAACGAACGTTCGTAAAGAGAGAGAGAGAAGTAAACGAACGAGGGTGCGCAGAGGAGAAGGGCTCGACGAGTGATCGAGGCGTATGAATGTGCGAATAAGAGAAGGAATTATGAATGAACGAAGCGAGAAGCGAGTAAACACGCGAATGGAGATAAAGAAAAGAGCGGTAAATGAACAGGAGAAAGTATTGTGAAAAGAGCCTGGAGACAGTGAACAAGGTGCACGAGGGTAGATAGAAATAAACAGGGTAATAGAGAGTAACAAATGGGGGCTCCGAGACGAACGAGGGTAAAAACGAATGGAGCGGCTCGAGGTGGTCGAGGGTGGAGAAGTGAACGGTTCGAATGTATGCGCCGGACAAATAGCGCGAAAGGAAATTAACAGAGAAACACTGGCGGCCGTATTTCCCAGTCAGCTCCCTTGTCGCGCCCGTGGCTGTTACAAATACCCGTTCGAAGAGGCCGACTGTCTGTCGACTGGCAATCGGTCGTCTATGAAAACGCACGGGAATGAATCAAAAATAGCTGCTGTATGCGCCACAGTTTGCTTCACAATCCGGGTACGATGCATAGAGATATTTTTCACTGACTTCTACATTTCTGACCATCGTAAATCATAACTAAAGGCGTAACTCTTCACGGTGATACATTCATAAGCAACGGGAAATTCCGTAGGATAGACAGAAATAAAACTGAAATCGACGGTGGATCGATTTAGTGTGGGCGTTCAATAATTGAACCTTGATACGAGGAAACTACTACAAACAGAAACTGGAGTAGGTGCTCTTCTCGCGTTTCATTTCGTCCCGAACTATGTTTGCTAAATAAGAATTCATCCGAGGTCGATAAATCCGGAAATCGATGAATTAAAAACAAATCCGCAAAATCTCTCGTCTAATATAAACTGTCCTCAATCTGTCTAAAAAAAAGTATTCAATCGCATAATTAATTACGAACTTCCGTTATCATAATTTCCCATTTTTTAAAGATGGTATAAATTTCATCTGATTTCAACGAAATATTTGTCCCAATGGATCCTCCAGTTTCCATTAGCAGATATCAGCAAGCCTGACGCAATGGGACTGTCATCTCTGATTCTGTTGAAAACGCGTGTTTCAACCATTTTAAAAGCACGAACGGCGCGGCGTCGCGATGCTTCGTAATTCCGGCCACGCGCGCCGCGTACTACGCTCGGGGTCCGGCCCGTTTCATTAGATATCATTATAATTGCACGGGGGAGTAATTATTGTTGTCCGGTGCACGGCCGTTGCCGCGGCGAGTGGACCCCGGCCTAGTGAAAAAACGAGCTCGTAATAAAAATTAATGCGGCCACCAGGGGAAACGACCGCCACGAGGAGGACGCCAGGGGTTGAACCGGGACAGGGTTTGTTGAAGGGGGCCACGGCGGTCGAGTGGCTGGAATGCCATTTTCGCGGAACACTCTCTCGGATCTGAGCGGGGGCCAGATAACGAGAAAAAAAGGACGCCGAGGGCTTTTTGGCAAGCATCCGCGTGTAGCGCGCGTGATGCACGTGGTATGTGCCGAATCGCGACAGGGAAGAGCAAAAAAAAAATAGATGGAGAGAGGAAGAGAGAGAGAAAGAGAGGGAGAAAGCGTATCTGTCGGTGGTGAAACAGGCTGGAAGTATTGTTCCAGAATTAATACGGACCTTGCTCGAAAAAAGAGAGAAATGACCGCCGTTAAACGCGCACGCGGACGGGAATAATTGTTTCGGACTGAGTGAAAACGATTTCCGTCTAGACGGAAAGTTTAAGCGTCGTTCTCTCTGACTTCATTTTTTTCACGAGCAATTCGTCGAATATGGATTAACCGTCTTTATGCGAATTGCGCGTAAAAGGGATTGCACGTGGTTCACTAATAATTTCGATCGCGTCAGATCAATTTCAACGGAGGTAATGCTACGTTCGTGTTACGCTATTACGCTGTTGTCCAGCTATTCGAGTAATGATCGCCGGTACTCACGATGGAACGGACGCTTTAACGGCGCCGTTACGAGCCTCGTAAACGGAACAGGCTTGTCCGGTACAGTTCGTCAAAGCGCGCGATTCCTCATAAAATTATGTTTCCCTCTGCACGCAGTCCTATGCGATGGAGAGATCTCGTTTCAGCAATTTGAAAAACAACACTTTTCTATTTTCTCGTGAAGCCAACTTCTTCCGATATCGTATTGCTCGAATCTTTTCCAAGAATTCGATCAATCGATTCGCATTGGAAAATATTTTCCATGAGAAAGAGAATATACACTTTCTCATCTTCAGAGATCTGAATCGCGACGTTTTCTGACTTGCTACCGACAGAATTCCATAGAAAGAGGAAGATGCTTATACATCTAGAAGGTACTGTGAACTATTATATACATACAACTACGCTGAAAAAACCTGCACTCACCCACCGTCATGGTTCGGTTTATCAGGGGGCGCAACTTCAAACGAGCAGCCCGACTACTCTCGAGTGGCTGTGTCGGGAAACTTTTCCGCCTGACGTCTCTATAATTCATGCCACCGCAGTGGCTGCGGCCCGGACGAGACCACTTTTGCCCTTCGGAAACGATCAGAGATCATCGACTTCCCCTTGCGGAAGGGGTAAAAGAGAAACGTGGGACCACCGCTTGAAATCTTGCAAAATCCGCGAATTTCAACCCTTAGTGCATTCACGCTGCATGACAAATGACAACGACCTTACCCCCGATCATTCCTGTCACCTGTCGAGCTTTGTCTTGGAGCGCGCTTGGAAACGTCATACGTTATGCATGGAAAGTAGAAGGCAATCGATCAAAAATGCGTCTTGTTTCGCGGTATGGTTTATCTACTGTGTTTGTTTTGTGAAATAAACAACTCCGATCGGAGATAGTTCTTGAAACTACAATTTGCATACAATAATTCCCTCCTTGCGTACACCTATTATTATCATCATTAGGCTTTCAAACTATAATTGTCAAATTCACAATGAATAAAATATTCTTCGCCACTTATCGACCATCAAGTATAAAAAAGTCGATTCACAGCAAAATATAGATCTCACCCTAAGGATAATCTTGTAGGTAAGATCAGAGATACAAAGATCAGAGATCCAGTCCCTCCCTCGAACTCTCCCGTTAAATCCTGTTATCTGTTAACACATGGTCAACCATACGAAGAATTTACCCCTCGTCCATTACGCGTTCAACCAATCCACGTTCCGAATTCACTGTACGGGAAACGATAAGGAACGCTCACGTTGATCCACTTCGATCCCGGATAATCGAGACTTCCTATCATCGACCATAAAACTGACTCGTAGAGGAAATTATACGATTATCGTTCTCCATATTGCTATAGTAGAATCATTTCAAGGGTGCTAGTCACCTCCTGGACTATTATAAGATAGGAATATCGTTCAGAGTTATAAATTCTGCAACGGTAACTTCATTGTTCATAAAAAGGTGATCTTTCGCGAATTACTTAGCGAGTTATTAAGAAATTACCAAATTCGGTGTAAAAAGATATTGAAGAGGAGAAATGACAAACCATCGTTTAATTCCACTCCATCCGTGGTCTTTATAAACTCTTTACCCGAGACAAATCGTTCTCGAGAATGGCTGGGGGAAATGAACGACGTAGAGAGAGAGGAAGATCTCGACATCCGCCACTTAATGGAAAGTAAGAAGACACGGGAGAGGAAGACTTCATGTTCGGAGGTCTTTCCCAAATCGCGTGGTCTCTTTAATCGCGCCTTCTCTCTCCCCCCGTTCGTTTGCTCGATAGCCGACCTAGACAGTACCTCCCCTTCGCCGACACCCCGAGCCCTGCCATTTCAATTCTTCTCGTTTTGCTTTTACTTTCTCATCAGTCGATATCCGTCCAAGATACTCTTTCCACTCCATTTCGAGTTCGTTCACCGCGTTACTTAATTGCCAACTAATAAAATTGGCAAATAAATCGGAGAATAATAGAATTCTTATAATTTACACGTCTATCGCGATACGTAATTGACACGATTCTGTATAATTACTGATAAATAAAATTGGCGACTCACGTTATGATTAGGAGATACGTGGAGAACTTAAAATTTGACTCACCTGTAACAGAAACATATAACACGTTATTGGAAAACGTTCCATATCTAAGAAACTCGAATGAAACATGAAATGGCAAACGGGGTTGATAGTTTCTCGTTTCGCGGAAGTAGAGACATGTGTAATTTCGCTTTGCTCGCGCTCTGGAAAACATTATTAAGACAACATTCTCACGAATATTGCGTTCGAGGGGGAAACAGACTTGCTGGCGCGGCGTGGGGCTCATATTGCGAGGGAAGACGCGATGCGACACGGCGCGATGCAGCGATATTCGTCTTCGCGTTGACGTCTAAATGCGAATCCACGCGGAAGGGAGAAAGGAAACGAGAAGAAGTCGCGCTCAACCCTCTTCTCGGCGAAACTTAAATCTAACTAAATTAGCCTGACTCGCTTCATCATCCCTTTCCGCTGCCTAGCCGTTTCTCCATCTTCAGAAAATGACAAAGATTTCTTGTAATAAACAGCAGTTCTACGAGACGCGTCAGGATAATAACGTGACTGATGCTGTCGCTGTTTTCATTTACAAAACATTTTTATTTTCATCCTCTACTTATTGCTGGATCGTGTGCACACCTTCTATATAGTTTCATATTTTTCTAGAAGTATCGCGTCTACTCTTCACTCTGAATATGAAGGGAAAATTATATCCGACAACTTCTAGATTGTACTTAAGTACAGTTAACGCATGCACAGGGCGACGACGGGAAATCCAGAAAATCCCATAATTCTGCGCTAGGAACATAACGTCGGACCAGGAACAACGCGTCCCAGAATTCCAGAACACGGCAACACGTCTTTCGACACGAGCCAGCTAGCTCTCATTAAGCCCTGTCCACGTGGATGACGGTGCCACGGGATTCCCATCGCCAAGTTAATTCTGTTAATAGGCAAATCTATGGGACGGAGGAAATTCGCGTCAAATTACTTTCAACCTCGAAGCACGTCATTTTTCAAGCGTTAACTCAATTCTTCTAACAGAACGTTTTACTCTGCCTTCTAAGGGGAACGTAACAAAATAAAAATACTTAATACGAACTTATGAGAGTATATTAGACGCGTGACCAAAGAAACTCCGTTTCTCAGATTAACTGCAACGACTGCGAAAGACCAGCTCGTCGATACTCATCGCAGGTTACAAGACCAATAACTGGAGAAGCAGGAAACAAGCTGGTGTAAAAAGTGGAACCCGAGTCACGTTGTCCGAAAGTGGGTCCGTTTCGAGGCTCCGTCTCCTCGGAGCTATTACGCCAGTGTCTCCCTTCCGGAATCCGTATTCCTCGACCAGGACTCGAAACGTTTAACTTTAACCATGTACGTCAGGATCGAAAGCTATTACCGTGCGCCTGGACAAAAAGCCTCGGGTATAGGGAGACGGTTTTGCGTCCCTACCGGCGTAAAAGGAGCGAGTGGAAACAGCTCCGACGCTACCTCGCTCCCCTTTCAGGCTCTCAGACTCGTTTGTGTATCGTCGACGAATCGTCTTTCATGGCAAAAACGTGACGCGAGACGCGACGTTATTAAAGATACCAAGCGAGGATAGCTGGGGTAAATTCATAACGCGAAAGAGTATGCGCTCCAGGAATTTCGGGGAACAACAACGTGTAACTGCGCGTGGAATAAACGTCAGGATGATGCTTTACGGCTGTTAATTCCAGTCGAGTAAAAACAGAAAAAAAGGGTTGGAACTTTGGAATGATCCGGGAGATCTTCGTCGGGGTAGAAGGAGATTCTGGTGGGATTTCCAAATCGAAAGAAAACGCGAATTAGCTGCGACCACTTGCGACCAAGCAGGAAAAAGTAACGCTTTTCGCCGAGTAGTAAATTCTCATTTGCCCCGGCACGACGACGCGACGCGACGTTCTCTCTTTTCTCTAGATGGAATTTACTTATCCCTCACTATTCCGGGATTCGTGGACAATCTTAAAACCTTATTTATTTCCTTCCTCGTTACTTTCTTGTTACGTCAACGCGAGTCTTTTATTTAGAGAAAAAATGCGAGATCGTGATTGGATTATTTCCATTGCATTATTCGTTCATAGATTAAAATCCAGAAAAAACGCATCATCAAAATTAGCACGAGAATTGCTGTCGCAATTAAAACGGCCTATATGAAATATTTTATCTCAACGTCTGGCAAATTTTCACATGGACATTAAAATCTGGCCAGAATCCATTGTCAAATTTGCCAGAAGCAAAGACGAGATAATCCAAAGTGAGACTACCGTCAACTGGAGCATCCTCGGATGCAAATCGAGCTTTCTCGGGCGGGCCAACATCAGTGGCTTCCGGTTCTGATCTCCATCTTTCATCCATTATCCGTCATCCGTCATCCGGTTTGCTCCTGCCCGCTCGTTCGCGACGACGATGAAGCTGTTTTTCGGAGCTCGGAGAAAAATGGAGTTACCAGCCTCTCGACTCGGTCCACGAACCCTTCCACTTCCGCGCAGGCGGAAGTTCAATGGGCCACCGAGAAAACTTTCGCGCGCGCTCTTTAAAATTCGACGCGACGGCACAATGCTCTCCCGTATTTCGCAATCGGACTTACTTTCCCCGGAGAGAGTGCGAGAGGAGAGAAGTTTCGCGACGAGCAATCCGACGGAGCGTAACACGGAATCGAATAATAATTGCTTAATCGGCCGTGTCCCGTGCAAACTTCCCTTAAGAGCCCGAAACTACGGGATTCGCGCGCTCGATCTTTGCCACGGAAAAATTTCGATATCCGCCCCCCCCCCCCCCCCCTTGGCTCAGCTGAAACGCTAATTCACCGTGAACTCTAACGAATCGTGAATTATACAGCATACCACTCGCTGCTCTCTGCTTCTAGAATTAACGCCAGGTTACCCCTCGCTTTACGACTTTCTTGTCGAGTTTCCGGCGAGCGTGATTCGATGAGAGAACGGAGTAACGAGAATAGAGGAAAAAGGGGAGAAAAGTTTGGCGAGTTAGCAAGACTGACCGAGCTACGAATTAGGATTTCAACTATTTACTCTCTATATTGTTCCCGCGTTCCCTCGCGAGCTGCTGAAATTAATTTATAAAAGCTATTCAGCTACCAAATGTGAAAAGAACATTATCGCTCGCTTTTATAATTAACGAGGGACATTATCACGGGCAACTGGAAAGCGAGATTGTCGACCGTGCCGCGCGAATTTATCACCAGTCCTGTCCGCGTGCCACGAATCTCCCATCCCCCCACCCGGTAGACACCGCGCACCTCCTCCATATTTTAGCCAGCTGCCCGGAATCTTTTGTCTTCATAATATTTATCCCACCGCGGACGCCAAGAGTAATGGACCGTGGGTCCCTGGAGGAGCCAAACGAACCAACGAGATTCGGGAACTAAAGGCCCCTGTCCGAAGGGTTCGAGCTTTAAGGTGTACAAACGACGTCAGGGGTAGGCGAAGCAATAAATTCGAGGTAACGGCAGGATTGTCCGGTCCATGCGAATACGAATCGTGGGTAGATCCATGGAGGGAATGGAAAGCGAGTTGAGGCGCCTTAATGTCGACAAACGGCCGCATGGCTGTTTCTTCGATTTCTCGCGATTCGATTCATCCATGAAACTGTTTACGCGCCGTCCGATACGATTTACACCATCGCTACCATTGCCTCTCGTCGCGAAAATCGCGTCAATTTACGAGCTGCGAGGCAAGTGCTTTCTCCGAATGGCTTAAAGAGCAAACCCGATTTTATTCAGGATTTCGTGCACATACACATATGAATTGTTTCAGAAATTAGATCAGAGTATCAAAAATAGTGGCGTACAATTTTGATAAAGACGTTGAAAATTCCTTTAGTGATGGTAAAAAGTGAAGTGATTTTCACCGTACATAGAGAGATTCCTTTAGCAGTAACAAAAAGCAAAGTGATCGAGACGAGGACAGAAGGAAGAAAAGTGCTACGCTGTCTTCTTCCAGCAGTACGGCGATTTCAAGCAAAGAAACGGAGTCTCGTCGCGTATGGAAAAATGTAAAAGTGGCACGTCGTTTCCGGCCATTTAGACTTTCATCGATTGTGGCCGTGATAGAAAGAGGGACCAGAGATACCATCCATTTCAAAAATGATTTTAGAGCCTCGCACCCTCTCTCGTTCGCCTATTCTCCGACCGTGGCCGTACGTGACCCCCGTGCGAAAAGAGCTCTGATACGCTGTCCTCTTCGCGAACAGCCGAGATAGAAATTCAACGTCGGACGGGCCGGTGCTCGGAAAACGAAATATTACAACTCCTGGACACCAGTCAACCGGCATTGTAGCTGGCGATATGAAATCGATGAAAAAGCTTGAGCTTTCGTGAAAATCTCGCGACCAACAACCAAGGATTTCCTAAGAAGCCAGTAAATCCCCGATTCGCTCGGACTGCCTGTCCTAACGTAGGTCTGTTTGATCGCGCGACCACCCGAAATCGACGGAACATTATAAATCAGTTCTCCCACGGTAAATCAGTCAGCCGTCGTCCACTTCCCCACCGCCTCGCTAAAAATACGGTCGATACCGGCATCGAGTTCTTTCCTAAAAGTCAATGAACCGTGGCTCGTATCCGTATAAAACAGAAAACTTTGAACCAATATTTCCTGATCGCATAGAAACCAAAATTTCTTTAGTACGACCGGCAGAAACAAAGAAAATAGAATTCGGGTCTGGGTCTTCCATCGAAGGTAAGCGCTGCCGCGTGGCCAGAATTGTCGCATTTGAAATTCTGATTCCGAAACTCTTACGAGTTTCCTCGTTTAATCGTTGAAAAACATCCGATCGATGATGTATCGTACGTTTTCCGTAAACGGACCGCTAGTCCGGAGGGCGGGTTAAAAATAGTCGGACCATCGACGCCGGTTTAACCCGGTCGTCCAAACAAATTGACGTAGGTCGGTAAGTAAAACAAGCCTGGAAACTCGAACGAGCCAATCGGGAAAGCGACCGCAGCATAAATTCCCTCGAGCGTGGCACCAGCTCCAAAGAAAAGTCGGGCCACGATCGACAGGGGTTGGGAGCATACGCGACAGGGGATGGAGCGGTAACCGCTGCCTCCAATCCCGAACACGTGATTCTGCTAGAAAAAAGCGAGCCGCTCGAACTTAATCAAGGATACAAGGAGAACGTATAAAGCCTGGCGGCGCGGCGTGAGACGGGCCATAAATTTATACTGGATACGAGCTGCAAGCGCTTTACGAAAGTTGTACAAATTTTGTGCCGGAAAATATAATAAATTCTGTAATTTTTTTAAGGAGAGGGGCGGGGACAGAGGAAAATCCTGTAGATCACTCCTGTCTCACAAAAAGCCACGGAAGCCGTGTGGTACGAAATAGAAAACTGAAATTTTTATATCCGTCTCGTTGCATCGACTGGCGTTTCGAGGGACGTGAGGTCGCCGGCCACCGGAGGCGCATAAAGCAGAGGGTTTAAGGTGATGTAAGGATAAGGATAAAAGCGATTTAGCCGGCACACATCGAATTACAAACGACAGTCGAGAGTATCTTTTCCTTCGGGAGTAGCTGCTTTCGCACGCTGTAGCTCATTCTTTCGAACAAATATTTGCGCTCCTTGTATGTATCACGACAAACGACACCGCGCGTCCCTCGCCGTTCCCCGCAAAACGATAAACAACCCCACTAATACGCTACCATGTGTGCTACGGCTCGTCTGGATGTTTTTCTTAACACTCAAATAACGAGCACTCTCGATACTTTTTCCTGGACCATATACACCCGGGACAATTTTTGAAATAGCAAATAAAATATTTCCCTCGTCCCGGTCGCAAGGTCGAAACTCGGGTTCTCGATATTAGGTGAAAGAGGCAAAGTAATGGGAACCTCGTTCCTCGCGACACGTCATGTCTGGATGACAAATCCTTCTCACGGTTCCAGCCTGAATTTTCTTGCGGTTCAAGAAGCTCTCTCTTATTCTTGGCGACTTCTTCCCACTTTTACCTTACAGAGGCTTGCTCCTCCACTTCTTTCCACCCCGTCATTGTCCTCACTCGGGTAACGACCAGCTCGAATTGGAATGCGATTATGATTAATGGACCTTTCTGTGTAGCGGCGACAGCGTCGAGGATGGGTGTGCCCCCTTTACTTAGCCGGTGGAAAAGCCGAGTAAACAATATTAGAAGGGATCGCGACGATCGTTTTCCGCCCCCTTTCTGTTCTCAATTACTATCCACCGTCTCGTCCTTTTTTCTGCCTATTTTTTTCCTCGGATGATGAATTGGCTTGCGTGTCCGTCCGTTGAATGGAACGTTATTATCTTTAGCCTATTAGTGGTTGCTCTATTAGCCATAGACCATCACTGGTGAAATTTATTCAAGAGACCTGAACCACGTGTTTGGTAAGATCATTGATAAACAAGAACAAGTAGAGATACTTAGAAAAATTTCTCTCCATAAAATTTAATCTCGTTCGTCGAACCAGTAGTGGTATCCTTATCCTAAATTTCTAATCGCGAACATTGCCACTTCATCCCCAATTACTCCACGAGTTCCACCGCAACTTCCAAATTAATTCCAGGAAAGAAAGAAAAAAAAAAAAGCGGAAGGAAACTCTTCCAACGGAGAGCAGTAACACGAACAAAGAGCCAGCAGCTCATCTCCCTTATAAAAGGGACCGCGCGAGAAAAAAGGTGCAAGGACGGTAACAGTTCCGAAAGTTTCGGCAGAAATTTTTCATGGGGCCGCATACGGAACCCTATAAAAGCCTGTGAACGTTTAGCTCCACGGTGGAGAGGTAGCGAGAGGAGGAGACGATGCGTCTTCTCCCTCCGCACACTCCTATTTTCCCTTTTTTTCTTCCCTTTCATTTTTTTACGATCGCACCCGCAACGTATAGGCGGACCGGTTGTTAGTGTATGGCGAACTGCTCGCGGTCCATGGGGTGGCGGCTGAAAGCATTACCGACGCACGCTCGTTCCGCAGACACCGCCGGCGGAGGGGTAATTTTGCAAAGAGTAGAAAAGACTCGAGAATATTGCAAAAGTTAACGCGGGGGTGGTGGCGGGAGGGTGGTGACCGGGGCCGAGCTCTTCTTTTTCCCTTCCGACAACAGGATGCATACAGAATAGCTTGTACATAACGCGGCCCGGCCCTTTCGCTTCTTCAGCCTCCGTATTCGTCCCACCTTCTCTTCGGTCGACTCTCGATTCGCCCCGTACACGGTATAGTTGTATGGGACGTGCTCGCACGCGTTCTATGCCCGGCGCGCGTGTATTTTTCCTCGACAAAACAACTCCCCCGCAAAGGGGTGGCCCTTTCCTCGCGTACTCTATCAGCGCTGCTAACCTATGCATGGAAAGCTGCTCTCGCTACTTTGTCAGCGAAGCCTACCCTGACAAGCTACTCGGTGAACGAGTTATCGACCGTACAATTTTTTCAACTTTCTCATCCACTTTGTTTCGACGACTTTGTCAGTCATTACAAATTACGAACAGCTTTCAAATACTTAATCAAGAGTTTCTTCCAATTTCATGATTACAGAACGTTGTAGAATGTTTGACACTGTTTGATGCTCGATTAATAATAATTGAGAACGTTGGGTAACAATGCTAGGTCACTTAATTTACGAAAGGAATTGTACAATTTGTCCCGGGGAATTCCACACGGTTTCTCTCTACGTACTTAACGAAATGGAGTAACAAAGCTCGCTCGAATTCCACAATTAAAACGTTCATTCAGGCCACGCGTCTAGATAGTTAGAGTTCTAACATTGGGAACAAGAATTCCTGCGTTCCGCGTTTACCAAAATCAAAATGTTCCCAGAGCAGCGAGACGGTCTCTGATCGGTGTACCTTCTCTCCGTTCTTCTTCGCAATTTTCTTCCTTCCCAAGCTTCTGTTCCTCAGCGTGTTCTAGTCGACGCTGCGACGCCTCGCTCCAATTTCAAGCGTCGCATTGTGGCGAACCCTACACTATGATAGAAGCAACGAGGAAAGACAGCGGCGAGGGAAGAAGAGTACGAGACAACGCGAGGAACGAAAGAAAGGGTGGAAAGAGACAGGAAGGTGGCCAAGCTTTTCAACCAAGTTGCGCGCTGAAAGTTTTTAAAGACCGTCACCCCGGGACGCAGCAACCACCCCTTTCTTCGCCACCGTCCCTTTTTTCCTCGCACCTCCGAGAGTACAACATCGCAAGAGAGAGAAAGAGAGAACGAGAGAGAGAGAGAGAGAGAGAGAGAGAGAGAGAAAATGTGAAAGAAGGAGAAGAGTGCTTCATAATACAAAAGTATGCCAGGCGTCTGGGCGCACCTGCCACCTCTTCGAAAACGATGCTTTGAAAAAAAAAATAAAGAAAAGGAAAAGAAGGAAGACGCTTTTGATGGCGCAACGCGAAAGAAGAGATCGAGAGCTTGGAATGAAAAATGCGACGGAGTGTGGTACGAGTGAGCCGATCAGGAAGGAATACCGGAAAGCGCTCGACCAACGGAAGCCGATTTCGTTCGCAGGGAACGGAAGGAAAGAACGGAGACAAGATACCTGCGGATATTTTCTTCCGCGACTGATACCCTCTGAAATAGATTTGCCAGGGGGAGAAAAAAAGTATGAAGGGGCAGGACGATCAAAGGGAAACGTGTCTCGGGAAACTGCGTGCGACACACGGTTCGACGATCTCCTTTTCTTTCCCTTTTCCTGTACGGATCCTGCGGATCGCGCAAAGTGAGAACGATTCTGTTTCTTTTACGACGCGTAGATTGCCATTTCAAGTTTCCACGGGCTCCGCAGTTTCAATCATCGTGCGAGTTTACTTTTAGAATTAATACCTCGAGGCGCGTAGATCAACCCGGGCAGGGGTAAAAAAGTGAAAGATCTGTTTTGCTGCCAGGCTGTTGCACAACCAAACCACGTTCCACGGTTCTTCGTATATGGCATTGTGGTAATTACCGCGGCCCAATTAAAACGTGAAATTATTCGTTTAATGCACTGCGCGGAAACGTAAGCGAGCGCGACGCGTCTTTAAATTAATATTCACGAGAATTACCATGACGCAACGGGAAACGAAATGATGAAATTTAATCTAATTTGATTTTCTAACTTGATTTAATAGCCTTCTCATCTCCTTCTTTACACTTTATTAGCCATGCCTTTATCTCCTTTTGTGAACTGACGAAACAATTAGTTAATAATAAAGGTGAGAATGTTGTATTATTTATTTTCACGGTGAAAAAGTTCTCTCAACAAGATTAAAGTGAGCATATCAATTTTGATACTGGATTATTTGATACGTCAGTGAAATTGGAAATCAAAATCGAATAGAGGTGGAACAGAAAATCGACAGAGATATCGGGTGGGCCGGAACAGGATCGATGAATTACCTATGCAACGGAAACGGACTTTTTATGTCTAGCGTGTTAATGATCTGCAAAACGTCAACGTTATAGATCGGCCAACGTTTGCATAATAACAACACTCGCGGCCGTAAGTGCAATCGAAACGAGTGCCGTTGAAATATAATTTCGCCACAGGCTCTCGCCACCATCTATGTAATTAATTGACGCAATTAATTCGTTGCAAGTTAATTCTACCGCGTTTCAATTTATTATTCTTCTCTATGAGCGAAATCTGAATAGATTTATCGGCCGTTTCTTTAAACCCGGGCGACGGGCAACGACGTGCCAACAAACGCGAGATACGTGAACAAAAAACTGAATTTGTGAAATCGATGCAGGAATACTTTCGGGCAATAAAGTGTCAGGTGGAATGAATGTGTCGCGGGACTCGTTTCCGCGGCAATAAAAATATCGCTTGTGGTGCAATAATGCGCGGGACCGCCCGCGCCGCTTGCCGGCGCGTAACGCGCGCGTAATTTCCAAGCGGAAAACTGAGCCCCGCGAGATCAATACCGAATTCGGCCAGCCGCGGTGTCAGGCCCGGCTTTCGCTGACGCCCCCGAAACATCTAAATCGAACCGCATTGGAAAACCACCGCCCCGTGCGCCCGGATTATATCGAATGGATTTGTCGGAAAATTGCTTTTCTTCGTATTCCCGTTTTTCTCTGTACTAATTTTTTTTAATAGTCGTTATTCTATCCCAAACGAATGGCCACACGCTTCGATTGTGCAGACTTGTACGTAAATACCGTCGATTTTCATCCAAAATAATATTTTTGCAACGTCGACTTAACGATCGTTTTACCGTGAAAAAATACTCTTAGTATTTCGTACACTTTTACACGTTGCATTTTGCACACTTTTACAATGTTATACTTTTTCACATTCAATTGCTCCATGAATGTATGAAATTCACGATCTATAACTCCAAAGATTAATATATACATTTTTTTCCGACTCGGGTTAAAGGTGAAAAACGATGGAACGAAACGGTGTCAAATGTATCTCCAATTACAGGCGAGGACAAATGGTCGCGCGCGCGAAACTTTGTCCAGCTTCCGGTGCCACGCCGCGCCGGTAGCCAACAAACTTCCCGTGTAATGACTTTGCTAAACAAGCCCCGTGCCAAAAGTAAGTGTATGTATACCCGACGCGCGTTGTTCGAACACGTAGCGCGCCGCGCTGGAAGCGTACGAGCCCCGAGATAATTTAATAACATGGAACTTCGGGTGTGTCCTCGAAGCATCACTTTGTGCTATCGTCAAGCACTGCTGTGGATCGAACGATCAACCGGCACGCGAAATCGCTCCGCCGCGAGGCTCACGCGCCTCGTTCTCCTGTAATTAAACGCTTCCCCTAGTCCCGAGGCGACGATACTACTCATTCACCGAGATGAGAATCTTCGAGCAAGATGCTCCTGGTCTCAGATTTTCAGAGTTTCGGAACAAAGTTGATGGAACAAACAGTAAGGATCCTATAAATTTCTGCATTTTCATGGAAATCTGGAGGCAATAAAGGCAAGCGGAAACGAGAAACAGAGAAGCTCAAAGCCCGTTGGAATATCGAATTGACGAACGTTCCTGGCTAGAAATATCATGCCACCTACGCAATTACGTCTTCGGACGCGTATCTCCCTATGATCGAATAGAAACAACAGCAACCAGGAACGAATCGGCGAGAAGCAATAGCAACGACAGAAGCACCAACAGCGTGGAGCAATTAGAGGCAGCGGCACAATTTCATCGTGCCGCGAGGCTCTACTAATTGCGCGGGGCCCAAAATTCAATTATCGATTCTCGATATCAAACCGCCGAATCAATCGCACGTGTTCCGCTGGTGGCTGACCTCCTCAAGCCGACCGACCCCCTTAAAAAAACTTTCCACCTATTCGCCCTCCGGATGCATCGCTCGTCGCAAGTCTACTTCCGCGTCGAATCGCTTTCTGGGTACGTACTCGGAATTTCAAGCGGTTCGCTCGTTTCTACTGGAATCCTCCAGAGACAGAAGCGCCGTCGCCGTTCAAGCTTTAAACCCGCGTACACACCGGCTCGACGTCAATTCGAAATTTACACTTCGGACAATCTACACTTACACGATTAATTCGTAACTAAACTAAATAAAAATCGACTCGTGCAATCCACGACAAAGTTAGCGCATTTATTCGTAAAGATCAAGGGAACTGCGAGCGGAAGATTAGAGCGGAAAGTTTCCTGCTTCCTCGAGATGACCAGTCGCGGTAAGCTGTATTAATAACGATAATAACGCTAATCGTAGCCGTAAACGATAATCACGGAAGCTTAGGCAAGAACTGGCAAGACGTGGAATCGCGCGTTTCTCCCCTGCTGATATCATTTAAGCAGCTCCTAGAATAGCGTAGGAAACTCGTTTCGCGGTTGAAATCTTGCGCCTTTTAAACACCTAACGATCCCATTCGAACCACTTTCTGCGACGATCATGGCCGGGAGCGGAATCAGCAAACGAAATAAAGAAAATTACGCATCCCTTTGCAGTCCAGAAGGACACTTTCAATTCACAGTCTCCTAAGGCACGGTGTTCAATTAATTTTATGAATCCGTGAATCCAAATGTTATTCCACGGACGTTTTATCGCTGTGATACAATGATGAAGTTTAATTATTCCAAATTTAAGTGTTTAATAAACAATGTTCAGGTCGAATAATATAGAACGTGTCCTCTGTCAGAGACAAGAATAAACTCGAAATTTCGTGTGGAAGGGGTTGTATGATCAAAGACGCCCCGTAGGCGAAAGACGCAAAGCGTTATCAATTTCAGCAACCGCGCTGGACTAATTCCGTGATAATACCCACCGCGTGGGAAACGTACCGTCGGTTTAAACGCGGTCTTCGAATCTATTATTTAAAACCGCTCGCGAAAGCGCTTCAACGTGTCGCGGAAAATGCATTTCCCGTTTCCGCGCTCTTCGCCCGTCATCAACACGTGCGTCTTTCCCACCCATCCTTACCTTATCTCTCTTCCGTCGGAAAAACACATAAAAGCTGCAAGATGATACGGGAGTGAGGAGCGCGCGATTAATTCGTAATCCTTCGGCTCCGATCCGAGGGTTTAATTCCTGTTCGCGGTTAATCAGCGATTCGGTCGTTGATCGACAATAATTAGAGCGGCGCGCCGGCGAGTACGTCTGAATTCGTGGGGTAAAAACCGACGTCGTGAGAGACAATGGTTAGGAGCCGAGAGCAGGGGACCAAAGAAATTCTGCTGACTGCGTCGTCCTCGGATAATTTCCATTGGCTCGCGTGTAACCGCCCGTACGTGCGCGGTTCAAAGTCCTCCGAACTTTCCACGTAAAAAAGCGGTAGGAAGGACTCCCCGTTTATCGACCTAGCGAGATGAATTTAGTTGAGTGTCCACAAAAGGAATGAGAAACGCGCAAGTAATATCGTTTCAGCTCTTACGGATCTCAAAAAAATAATAGAGATAATCTTCTAGTCATCCGTCAAACGGAATTTGCTTATCGTGGTTCGATGTGCTGGGGATTTCGAGGCTTACAAAATCGTGCCAACAACTGCACCCCTTATCGGGTGGGAACGCGTGTACACAATGGTGAATTTTATTGCTCGGCCAACCACCCTGTAAGATACGACCCCCCGAAACGACCAAAACAACGGCTAGGAGACCCCTGTATCGCCGGGGTGCGCCAGCATCTCAATATTTCGGGTCTTATGTACACACGTGGTAAAATTCTCGCGACAGGCCCATCGTACCGAGTTTATGGCCGCTGCACATCGTCCCTTTTGTTCGGTGCGCGTGCAATCCTTCCCCGTTCCGCTCGGCGATAAGGTGGACGGCTTTCATCCGCCATCGTTTACCATGCACCCTTTCCTCCAATTTATATCTTCCCACCCGTCTCTACGTTTACACCCGTCCTCCTTTCTTGATAGATTCGATGGAGGAAGAATTTTTTGGCTAACTATGAACGTGGATATTATTTTTAAAACATATTTTCAAGAATTCAGTTAGCATAGATTGCACCGATCATTATTAAAAAAATTATAGAGAGGGGAAACAGAATTTTTTTTATTATACTCTACTTATTCCTGTCTCGAATGCGAAGGGACGATAGTTGAAAATCGATTCAATTAATGGTAACTTAAGAAGATTATTCGAAGATCATTGAATTCAATGAGAAAAGACTCGTATTAAGTGCAGTTCATATTCTGGATAAAGAGAAAAAGAAAATCGGGCAGACCACAGACACAGACCCGTTTGTGTCTCGACGCGACGTTAACAGGGCTTAGGCACGAGGCTCGGGTTCTTACAGGTGGTTCGTTAACGTTTCCACCCTCGTCACGGTTACCCTCGAGAAAGGTACCTCATCAGAGTCACCCCCGAGGAACTGAGGAACTCTGTCGTGCAAAAATAACGCTCCTCCATCCCCTGCCGCGGGCCTGATAAATGGTCGAATCTCTCTCGAGTCGGTCAAGCGAGTTCTTAATTAAGAGGGAACCGTAATAATCGGGACGACCGATTCGCGATACCAGCGCCGGATAAGAACCGTGGTTAATGCGAGGGTCAAAACTCGGAGGGCATTAGCCAAACGGAATGAAGTCGTGAACGGAGGCAACCGGAGCAGAAATTGCGTCGACCCAAGACGAGTGGACGGACGGCCGCTAACCTGATTCCACCCTCCATTCGTCCTTTGTCTTAGGGGTTGGAAATGAATCCCGTTGGACGGTTTCGAGATTGGAACCGATATCGAGCATTTTCTCCAAGTCTGAATATACGGCAACATCTAATAAAAAAATACGACGTACAAAACTTTATTAACAATACGGTTGTGCTTCCGAAAAGCAACTTCACGAAGCAAAATAGTTTTGCAAATTTTTATGTTTCATTCATTGTTTATTTTCTTCGTTTTTGCGAATATAAAGCCTCTGTACTTTCTGTTTAATACCCTTTTGCTCTAACAACGATGTTTCTTCCCAGTCGTTGAAACAAATAAATGACTCAATCAGAGAGTCAAACTGGATTTAGATTTCAATCGATAAGTCTTCTTTAGCGAGAACTTTTTCCATTATCATAGAACAAAAGCTTTAAAATTTCGTTTTCTACCTACAGAAACACTGTTCGGCTAAATAAATTCTCAGAGCCACTAGAGGTTTGGGAGCTGCATCGTGTGCAACATTTTCCACGATATTACTAGCGCACTCGCCGGATGCATAGTATCGCAAAAGAATTTCAGGGAAAGTTGTACGAAAGATTTTACAGAAACGACGTTGACTAATATGTAACCCGGATCCAATATCCCGTCCGGTAGATGTTTCTCTCAATCTCTAAAAAGAAGTCGTGAACCGCTCTTCGACTCTCGTTCATCTGATAAAATCAGTTCTCGGTTTTGGACAAGTTTCGCGAAATGTATCCCATATGTGCAAGAGTTTTTGCTGTAGGAATATACGTGCATCTACGTACATGCGCGTGTACATGAGTGTGCTACTGCCACGCGATTCACCGCGATTTTAGCGAAGCCACCTCGGAAATTGGATCCGCGGACTGCATTTCGAAATTGCGTCGCGCATCCTACACAGAATATTACGAACTTTATCGTGGCATGGTCGTATCGATCGGTTGAAGATTAATCAATACGTCTACTATCCCTAGAAATAGTTTTTGGTCAGACATACAAACTTCTACTGTTCAGAATGCAACAGCACGTGCAGCAACATGTATAAAACAGTTGTTTTGCGGTGAATTTTTTATGCGCTCTTATCCAATATTATATTACATACCATGCTGAGTGTAATATTCGTGCCTTCATCCGTTGAAAATGAAACGATTATAAATACACCGATGTCAATGTGCAGAATGTGAAATACTTTTAAAGTGAAAAGGAGAATCGCCCAAGTGCGCATTCGGACAATGCTTGACCACAGAATGAGAGTAAATGAATGAGCGAGGGTAAAAAGAATCCGGTGGGACGGAACGAAAAAGAAGAACGCGAGGTTCTCGCGACAACTGCATAGTAATTCAGGCAGCTATCACGGACGTAATGCGATGTACACGCGCGAAAATAGAAGGCCGGAGTGGCCACATTTTCCCTGGGCCGGGGAGGAGGATGCCCGGGTTGGGTCTTCGTGTAATTTACACCCGCCCGGGTACGGATAAGCCGCGTTTATTTTATTTTTGTTGCCACGCTTCGTATTCTCGGCCCGACTTTCGAGCAACCACCAGGGGTACTTTAGTTGATCTTGCAAACTTAGTAGTTCGCCGCATCTCTCTTCCTCGCGTATCGCTCTTCTCCCTCGCGCGCTGCCCTCGGTGCTTTCCTGTCTGCACACAGCTTGTCGTGCTCACGTGCTAGAGCAGCAGCCAGTCTGCAGGCAACTTTTTGCAACACGCTGAATTTCCACTCGAAAACGCAGTAACTTTAAACGCTCGTGCTCACTCGCGGGAATACGATTTTCCCTTGTTTGCACTACTTTCGCTTCTCCATTAAACCCGACCCCGCCGGAACGATCAATCACGCGAATGGAATAGAACCGAACACCGTACACCGCTCCCAATCGGACAAAAATTCTCTCTATTCCGATCGACCGGCCGTTCGACCAACGGTTCTTTGCGAAGCCAATCCAATCACCTTAGTTAATCCGCGCTAACTTAAATACACGAATTAATTAAGAAGTTACAGAGTCAAAAAGTGACACGGTTTATTTCGCTTCATCTCTGGAAGTCTTTTGTCAACAGGGAACAGAATGCCCAACAGAATGAGAACAATAAAAACAATTTTTTTACTCTTTTCTTTACTCTTCAGTTTAATTTCATTGTCGAACGGACAGGTACAGCCTCGGAACAGATTTATCGAGGAGAAATTACAGACAAAAGTTTCCGATTCGTTATCTATAACAGCGGCAGCAAATTTTTTGCAAAATTTTCACCGAGGGATTTGGTGGAAGTTCCGCAAAGATTCGCATCTAGCTGACAAATAGCTAAGCGGGACCTCCGCCGAATGTATAACTCGCGAGTCACCCGAGACTATCCTTCTTTCTTTCCCCTTTTTACTTTCCTTTCTATCCGCAGTGCCTCACATTTTATACAGACGCTCGGAAAATTTTACTGACTCCAAAGGTATTTCATCCCAAATGTGCATAGATCAAAATACTGAGTGCAAAATGGTTAAAATGTGCTTTGGTTGAACATTGCGTTCTGTAAGACTTGATAACTGAATGTATCCTTATCTTTCAGCAATGCAAAGTAGCTATTATGGATCCACTCTGGTTATGGTAATAAATAAACTAACAAATCTCCGGATAATTAAATGAATTCATAACATCGCTTATTATGAAAGCCATTGTTTCACGAGCTCGCAAAATGCTCCCTAAGGTAGTTACAATTAGATCCATTGAATTACTTGGGATAAACGATCTAGAATTGGCAGAATGGCCGTAGTAGGTAAGAGAGTCCCCGTCGCGTTCTTATTAACGATAATACCTTGATCTAGATATCTGTGCCTTTAGTAACTGGATCGTGCGGTCGCAGACACACCCGGAACGTAATTGTGTAACACGCTTAAGGCTGGATCCGCAGCGAATGGTTCGCCAGCTTCGGTGATCTCCCCTCAATGGTCAAATCCTATCGTTACGAGAGGGTTGGCTAATCTTCTCTTAAGCTGTGAAACGCGTTCCCGACCGCACCGCATTCACGACCACTTTCCCTTCGAACGGACACGAAGGGAAACGCGCTGTATCATCTGTGAGAGAACTATCGTACTCTTATCACTCACATCTTTCCCATATGGTTCGTTTATCGCAACGTCTCAGTCATGATCGCCGAAGTACGCGATTCTGAACTCATGAATTCGACTACCAGTCTTTTGAGATCGTTTTAAAAGTTACTAGTACTAAGGAGTCACTAAATAGAAATAATGTGTTCATAATACCTTCAAACGGTTGTAAGTATCTTACGATCGAAAAATGCAGTAATGGCAATCTTACCTGAAACAGAAAAATAAATATGTACATTAGTGATGATTAAAATTGAAGGAACAAAGAATTAAGAGTGAAAGTATACGGACGAAGGTAATCAGCAGGAACGAAAGAAAAAAGAAAGATGGGAGAAGGCTTTCTCTGAACTAAGCAGGACAAATTCCTAAACTAGGCTGATACCTTTTTCAGGCACCGTGAGGACGCGAAATGGGAGGAGCCGGAAGCGGAAGCGGAAGGAGAGGGTGTGCAATGGCTGGCGCGAGTGCCGTGCGATTAAATTGAAATTAGTTGCGGAACTTTTTAATTGCAGATTCGATAACGCCGCCTGGCGAGGTGGGGACAGCGGTGGTCTGAGGTAGCTACAATTTATACGCGCTTCCACCATCCCGTCGACCTGCCTCTTCTCTTTTTTCACTTCCGTCCTTTGTCCTTCCCTTGTTCCCACGTTTCGACCTCTTCGTCGTTCAAAAGATGGAAAACTTCGACCGTTTTACAAATTCAGTGCCTCCGAAGTGCACTCCTTATTAAACTAAGATGGTGGTTTAAGTTCTCTAAAAATCTACCTCGTGTGTCTTGAATTATCATTCGATGATCTTCGAAATGAATCAAGTTTCAAATATCGTCGAAATCTTCGAAAAAATTCAAAGTTTCGAATCATCTTTACCGCTTTCTGGCCGCTTTCGACTTCGTCTTTGAACTACGAAGGTCGATCAAACGGATGAAGTCGTTCAGTCGTTTATAAATTGTCGAGGGTGAACGGGAACTGAAGCTTTGTCGCAAATACAGTAGAAAGGGGAAGGTACGGAACTCGATTGGAATGTTGATAGAAGAGTACCTTCGCAAACGTTGTTTCACCCGCCCCACCCATATCCCACCTCAACCCTTCGCTATGTATAAAAAGATGGCCCAGAGGAGAAGAAGGTTCGACGCATTAAGGAATAGAGCGAATCCGGAGGGCGACGCCCATTCCAGGGGGACGACGATGCCTTTTTGAGTGGCAATATGGTAGGAAGGCTCTAGCAAACGAAAAAGTAAGAGCCACCCTTGTGTCGTTAGGATGCCAGTCGAACCTGACTACATAACTACCACCCTCGGGCAGGCAGCCTCCTGGGAAACTCTTGCGACTACCTTTATGCTCGCGTCTCGAAGAACCGAACGAACGACGCACTCGAATCGGGCGACCGATAAAATCTGAGAGAAGGATAAAGAGAGTCGTAACGCGGTCGTAATTGTCGGTCGCGATTCGAATTCGAAAACGAGGAACAAGATACGACGAAGACGTGTACGTAAATAAATTTGTCTCGGCTTCAACAAACCGAACGTAAATAAATACAAATGGATTCAGTATAATGCAGAGAACAAAGTAATTAGAAACAGTACGCAGACATCTCGATTTAAAGCGATGAAGTTCGCATCTCGAGTTAGCTCTAATTCGAATCGCCTGCGCGAGATCATTCGTCCGTACGAGTTTATGGAGCCCTCACCCTCTCCATCCGCGGAAGAATATTCTTTGAAAGCCATTTCACGCAATTACTTAAACAGCGGGCTGACGGCGCATGCTTTCGAAGGAGCCGTGGAAACTGCGTTAGGTAAGAACAGAAACTACGTCGTCGGGGAGGGGAAATGAAGCTTGTTCGTGACGGCAGCCCGAAAGATTAATCGTTCCCTGAAATACACGAAACGTTGTTCAACGCTGTTGTAATTGTTGATGGTCCAAAAACCGTTCCCTGGGAAAGTTTCTAAGATAAAAATGAAATATAGTTCTCGCAGCTCCGCGGGGGCGTCTGCGAAGCTTTCTTTCGCAAATGTAATAAGCTTCTCAACAACATTCCGCATAACTTTTGATTCATTCCCGTGATGTATACCTTTCGATTACACGAATATATCGCAACGCGAACGTTCTAACTCTGGAAATGACTCTGGATGGAACCCTCTCGAGGACAATCTCGCCCACGATTTTCATTAAATGCGCACGCCCGCTATAAGCATCGCGAATGGAACAAGGTATGAAAACGGCGATGAAAAAAGCGGCGAGGTAAAACAGTGCAGAATGAAGAGTAACAGAAAAGCAAAATACTGAGAGAAGGAAAGAAAGAGATATTCTCTGAAGCGACCAGTAAAAACGCTCCGGTTCAAAGCCTTTTCTGCCATCTCCGTTGACTAGAACACTACAAAATTCGTCCCCAGGAACGAAAACTTTGATCTCTTCTATGCGCATGGGCATAAAAACGGTCGCGATAAAACGAAAACAAAAAAAGGAATGGCAAGAAAAGAAGGCACGAGTGGCTGGGGCGACAAGCATAAAGGCGAGCATAAAGCAAACATCGTAAAAGTGTCAACGTGACGCTACGACGAACGACACTTGAATACCTATCGTCGACGATTCGACGATTCCCGAAAATTACATGGAGATCAATTGTTTCATTAATTCATAATCATTCGAAAATACGAGTATTCCGTGTTGATTCGCAACGAATAACAAATAGAGCGAAAGGACGAATGCTTTCAGGTAGTGAGAGTATCTAAACAACGAGGATAGAACCGACAGGAAAAATAAGAGTCGCTTTTCCGTCGAGGAATAAGGAGCACGCGCGTATTTGCTTAGGATCTACCGATGTTTGGTCAGCTTCGAAATGGACAACGGAGAGAGCGAGAAAAGAGGATTAGGATGCGCCCCGGAAAGAGGATGCGCGTAAGTAGATTGATTCTATCAAGATCAGGCGGGCGCCCAGTTACTAGCTCACGTTGTACCTTCTAAAAATAGCACAAATCGTAACTAAACCTGCTTAGTGCCGGAAGCCTCTGAAAACGACGATAGACCATGAGGAACAGCAGTTTAATTAAAGTTTCACTCAGGATATCGAATAGAAAAATGAAATAAAAATATAAAGTCGAAATACTATGTGGATTTCAAATCTTCAACACACACGTGTATTCTATTACATACTGTCCAAAGTATTCATGTCCTCAGCAATGCTCCGAGAAGCATATTGAGTTATATTTTATCTTTCCACACCGTCTAGCAAAAAATCACTTATCCGAAAGCCATCTTTCAATTGGTTCGCATAATCGCCGTTCTACTATCCATAAATAATTATATCAATCATTACCTGTTATGAATCTGGTTCGCACTTGTGTCCCACGTTACTGAGTTGTAGACGAGAAGACAGAAAGAAAGAACTTCAAACACAAATCTATAATTGTCTTCGAATATACACAAACTCTCCACGATCGCAGTACGCACAACGAGTCGACACACACGCGTTGGCTTCGGGAACCGCTTCGTAACTGCGACTTCGTCCGTGGTAGTACGACCTCACAGTCGGACGCAAGGCCGTTCAAGTAGCAAACAAACAATGCGCGAACGTTCGTATTGAATGAACTCATTCAAAATTTACGTCGTAATACAATGACCTATGGACATGGGACCGTATTTAGAACCGCACGTCATTTAAACGTCCAGCATAGATAAAAGTAACAATATGTAATCTGTGTAAGCAAAACAACAACAGATATACATATTAAACTATGAAAACCCACACATGCAGTGTCACGGTTCTCGATTATTACATATCAGCTTCTAATTCAACGTCATTGCCTCCCTATTTTACAAGAAATAACTCATGCCAAAAAATTTTTTAATTAAAATAGTCACGCGAGCTCCTCAGAAAACTGTTGATTTTTTAATAAAAACCAGGTCTACTCTCACCGCGAAGGGATAATCCGATCCCGAAAAACATTTACTTATTCCATAAAACGCCCAAACTCCCGGGTCCCTAGTATCCAGGTTAATAAGAGTCGCAATATGTCAGGCAATAGAGGCGGCACCTGTTTTCTATAAGTATCTCACACTCGACGAAAATCGTTTCACCGTCGCGCTTATTCAGGTCCCGAACGGAGTTTTTCGTTCATTAAACGAAAAGCCAGTGTAAAAATACGAAAGAAGAGAGAGAGAGAGATCTTCAAGAAAAAGGGGTACAACCGCGACACGTGCAGTTGGAAGAAATTCTGAAGGAACGCCAGGGATAAACGAGTAGAGGAGGGTGGTCGTAAATTTCGAGCATTTAATATAGTGGCGAGTGTTGCCGCGAATTTTGTTGCTCCCTTTCTCGATTCACATTTTTCCCCCCGTCGTGGCTCGTGAAAGGAGAAGGCTGGTCGGAGGAACGGATTACGAGACCACGAAAAAGCTCCAGCCCACCGCGATTGTGTTAAAGGAGGGTGCTGACCGAGTGCTATTCGAGGGCCTAATTAAGTTTCCACGGCGACGGTGAAAACCGCGGTTACCGAACGAACATAGGATGTGGCAAGGAACGTGGAGTGGCCCTTTTATGATTAAAATTTCAATGACGAGGCTGGTCCGAGGTTTCAACGAGACAGAAACAGTAGAAATAGTGTAAGGAATACGTCTGATCAAGCGTTGACTCAGACTACTGCGAAATCAACTCCACCGGATGTAAGTAAAGAAATAATTTCAGAGTTTAAGAAAAACACCAACGTTCTAAATATCGTAGAAAATTTCAAATTTAAAGTGAAAAAATAAAATCAGATTCGCGGAGGATAGGAATTGCAACGTGGAGATATCAAAATTCTATTTCGCGTCCCTACAAAGGAGAGAACGTGTGCATCGCAAACACGTTGCTTAGCTCGAGTTCCCCTTTTTCCCGGCAATTCTGACCCATTGAAAAGCATAAATCGGCGAACAACGCGCCATTTCCATGGGAATATTCCAAGCGGCGCCGTTGCGCGTGCCATGCACTGTACCGTCGAGTACCACTTCTCAAACGCTTCGCTCTCCCGAATAGGTACGTATACAGAGCATCGAAATTAGTCCTTCTGATGGATAGCTTTTCAAAGAAGCTGAATTCCATTGATACGTAATTGCAATCATCCTTCTTTTAAATATTAAGGAACCCTATCGTTTCCGCTTATAAAAATTGCTAGTAAATTATTCTGAAGATACAATATTTCAGTGATCAGTTTTCGATAAATACAGAAAGAAAGAATCGCTAGGTACTAGGTAATATATTACTTAGTGCCGCGCAGTAGGGACGTAAATCACCAGGAACAACGAGTCTCAGTAACCGGATCGACGATTTAAGGCACCGGCAAGCGGGCTTGGATAATCCAAGCAAGCTCTTCCCTTAAAGTCCGCCAAGATCGTCCACTGCAGGGAGACGGTAGGGGAAAGAAGGTTACGCACCTGGAACCACGCCCGAGCAGTTAATTCAAATTTAAACGTGGCAACGTCGCGGTAACTGGAGTAAGGGGGTGGCGAAAGCCGCCGGGGGGTAGCAATTTAATAAACGCATGCTCGTAGGTCGAAGAGGCACGGGACTGCCCCCGCGCGACCTCAAATCCCTCCGCGCGTGAGGAAATCCCGCCGGCAGCTACTTTCTAATCTCAGATTCAAATTCGACCCGTAAACTCGACCGTCCACCACCTACTCGACCCCCTAACTACTTGTTTTGCTCACGGAGACACTCGCCTAACGAAGCTCCCGCTTTTTGTCGCGGCTTTGAATTTCCTCGCGACCAACCTACATACGTCGTACGTGTAGTTAGAAATTCGTTAATTAACGAACGCAACTTATAGTTAGAGATCCATTTGATTGCGCAAACGAGCAGATAGTTCCAAAAATCTATAACTTCGCTCGCTTATAAGAGAGATAAATTAATTCGGTTGTTTAGTGTTTATTAATTAATTTGTGAATAAAGAACTCGTGTACCTTTCTCAAGAGGCGGAGAGATCTTCGAGTTCTTAGGAGCAAATAGTCTATTCACGCAACCTACAAGTTTATCGAAGGGGAAAATGGTGTGGAATGCGGTAGAATAAAAGGAGTAGCTGGCGATCGAGTGAACCGTCGTAAACGATCCTGGCAATAAGGGGACGAGATGACCCAAGGCTACCGGGACGGAGGGGCAACGGCTATTGGTTTTATAAACGAGAAGGGAGCGAGAGTATCGCGTATACGAGTCCATTAAGTCGATCGACGGAGACACGCGTCCTAGCGGACCAATAATCGCATGGATCGCCCTTAGACACCCCGAGGTACAGTTACGGTACGTGTCGCCGTGAGTCCTGCTTGGATTTCCAGTCCGCGATAATCGACCTGTCGATTGGCCCAAAACTGTTCTCAATTAGCTCAACGACCCGCGATCCCGGTGAGTGACCGGCATTTTTTGCTAGAAGCTGACTAGGACGAAACCCTTTACGATGCGAACATGATAAAACGATACCCTCAGGAGATTTTTTTCAGGACGTTTACAACTTTTATTGACTTACTCGTCGTTTACAATTTGCTCTATTTAACTCTCTTTAGTGAATTGTAATTAAATATGTACATCGAACCAGATAAGAGACGAGTGTATAAATTATTCAACAAAATATAGGAGAGAGTAATCACGCTTATTTACGATGATTAGTTTGAACGGTAATTTTATTAACAACACCGTTAATTGCGCGACCTCGTGCAGTCGCGCGATTATCTCGGAGTCATTTCAAAGACGTAAAGGAGAAGGCGCGTAATGAGAGAAGAAACGTGTCGAACGAACAAACAGCCGTGAGACTCGTTCGTCAGGAGGGAGGGATCAAGTGAAAGAGCCAGAGAGTGACGATACACAGATGACGTTGTGAAAACGAATGTTTAAGAGTGCATTTCTCTGATGACGAGGTGCCCGGAATAAAGAAAGGTGGCTCGTCTCTCTACGTTTACAGGAAACACAGGTACGTATGTACAAAAAAAAAAACTGAGGGATGATGGAGAAGGGTGAAACACGAACACAAAGACAGCAAAAGCGTATAATGCGTACAGATTTGGGGATGTATATCACGCCGATTGCAATAATGGAAATGAAACACGCTTCACGTGTTTCCTTCTACCCTCCAACTTCACCCCCTTCTCAGTGTTTATTAATCTTCGTCGCGTATATTCACGCGTTACTCGCACCCTCGCGCGTGAATTACCCGGCGACGCTTTCATTTCCCTAAGTATTTTTCGTTCGCTCCTCTTATGTTCCATTTTCTTCACCCTTCGGGCGCACATCCGACCGACAGAGATAATAGACTGGCCACGTATAATCGTTCGAAGGAACTCGCGCTGGTATCCTTGAAAAATGTCCTTTAAAAAGGAGCTCGGTTATTTCCCAGGAGATAGACCCGAGAGGTCGCGATTCGCAAATGAGCTCCAACTTCGATCGGTCAAGATCAACGTCGCGTTGTCGCAACAAAGATGACGCCCCTTTCTGTCGCCCCGCTTCCGCTCGACCGACCGAACAACGCGATGACAAACAGGAGGACAGGGTGGAGAATGGAGAAGAGACGTTCGGGACAGGCGGTGGGAATTACACAGCGGCCTCGCAGAGGCGGAAAATGAAAATGGTAGAGAGCCGGTTGAGGAGGGGCAGGGAGCGGACGGTTTCGCAATTTGCGCGTCGTCCCTAGTCAATTTCAGCAGCCAATATTTGTCTGCTAGTGGCCATTGAGTGTGAACTTGTACTCGGTTGGATTTTTCCCACTTTGCAACGCGCGCCTATGTATTCCAAGCAGTCGCGCTTTCCAGAAGCGATACTTCCTGCCCACTCACACCTCTCGCTCGACGCACTTCAAAGGGGAATACGCGTTTCATTTCCAAAATCTTTCTGCAGCGTTAAAATAACAGCAACAATTTGCTTAAATGCAATTAGCGCAGGAAACAATAGCGTAATTAAATATCAGAAATGTTTCACCTTCGAACTCGGTTTAATTGAATAATTAAAAAAAAGTTGGGATTGAAGTAACGATCTTATGAGATTCTCTTTAAAGCACGATAATATCGGGAACAAATTCAGGACGGGGTTAAGCAAGCACATCTATTTAAAAGTGGGACTCGCGAAGGGATAATCTCCTTTACTATTAATAAAGTCTCCCTTGAGTAGCAGAGAGATGTCTACTTACACAGTATATAAAAATACAGGTTAAACAAGATTCAATGTAGCGATGCAAGTGCCTACTTGCTATCGCTTTTAACTTCAACTAGTGTATTAAAATTCAAGAGAAACTCCAGTTCATAAAATATTCCTTACGGAATTGAATTTCATTTGAGGAGAATATATGAAGCTCCGGGCGATAAATAAAAACGCAGATGTACGATGCTAATACGAATTCAAGTCAGCTATGCAAACGAAATAAAAGCTTCAGCAGGAAAGAGAAATAATCAAATATATCGAGTGGAGTTTGTTGAACAATCGAGTCAGAAAATCGATTCGTTGAAGTTCTTTTCGTGGCACGTAACGGGGAAGCTGGGAGAAATATAATCACGCGAGATTGTTCGGAAGTCTCGGGATTCGAAATGAAATTTTGAAAAGCAATTAGGCTGAATTAATGGCTAGATGAAGTAACGGCGAGCGCGAGTTCTGTTTGGAAAACAAATAGCCCAGCGACGAATGAACGGAGAAGAAAACTTCAACGGAGAATACCTACCAAGGAAATGTTATGTTCATGAAAATATTATGCGACGTGGCCAGCCTCGCCGCGATTCCCGTTTTCAACCGCATCGATCGGCCGAAGTCGACGCGAACCGCGACCACCATCTGCTAAAAATATTCGACGCCCTCAAGATCCAAATTGAACTCGGAGAACGAAGATTACCTCAGTAATAAAGAATCAGCCTCATCGTTCGTCCCTAGGGATCAAGGACTCGCGGTTTCCCTTCGTTTCTTCTTCTTCCATAATCTTTTTACAAAGAGCAATCTAATTTTTCTAACTTTAATTGGAAAAAGGAAATTCGATCGCGTTGAGTTTAAATCATGACAAGACTTATATGTTAGAACTACAAATAAATAAACGAGAAAAATAAATAAACGAGAGTGCAAGTTCATTTGTAGACCCAACATAATTTTCGAAGAAACTGTCAAATCAATTGATACCAAGCGAGGTATGAATATCATATTTCTTCGGCAGGCGCACGAATGATCCTCGTTGAAAGTTCGCTGGCTTTCTATCGGACCCGGCGACACTTCGTTATCGATTACACACAGACGCAGTAATTTCCTCATTAGTGAATTTAGCTGGCAGATGCGCCACAGCGACGCGACGGCACGGCGGCAGAAAGGATCGTCGAGGCGCCTAGTTTCCAAAGACAAGACTCCGCAATTATGCTTACCGTTTTGAGAGAAGGGTAGATAGAACCGGTTCAGATACGAGGATCCTACAATATTCAGAGAGACAGACAGAGAGAGAGAGAGAGAGAGAGGAAAGGAAGGAGGGAGAAAAGATCGAGGAGCAAGCGCGTTATCATTACCGTCGACCGTTACCGTCTTCCAGCGCGATTACGAGGGATCATCGTGAATCCATGAGAAATCGTGTCTAAAGAGCGCAAGGTCCTACACTACACGTGTCGCGGTGATTCTGAAGGACTATCAGCCCTTCGTTGTAATTTATCACCACGAAATCACATACCAAAGTTGTAATGGAGTACAGGATCGATAAGCCTGCGGGCTACGTATTCATAAAAAAACTTGGATGAATAGAAAATCCACTTAATCCATTTTCGAAATCGATATTACAAGTGCGTTAAAATTAAAAGTCCGTACAGTATACTAATAAAATGATCAGGGATGGTTCCACGGTGCGTTAACATCGATCTCTTCTGTGTAACTCGAACAGAAACGATTTTCGCGCGAGCAACTCGTATTTTATCGCGCGCGATAGAAATCGGCCGCGTATTTCACCGTGTACGAGACGGCACAATAGCTTGTCGTCGACCGAGCAAATCAAATCCGCATTATCAGCGACTTAATACTCAGAGCAGATATCGCGGAACGATTTATTAACTCAGCCGCGTTATTGGCAAATCGGTCCCACTTTTTTCTGTCTGCGCATTCGTAATTCTGAAACGAGCCGCCCTTGCGTGAGGGAGAACGCGTTTCGTGAAGTTGCACGTCGAACGACATTTAAAGGGTCCGCTTAAATTTTATTCCCCGGCATAACAATAGAAGAGAATAGTGGAACGTAACGCGCATCGATACTAAAGATGCAACGTGAGATTGCAGCAGCCGCATTTCCGTTTAGCAAACACCACTTCCAGGTGACGAATAGTTGCAACTCACGGGGCGAACGAGAAGAGCCTCTAGTATGGAATTTTCCCTAGTATGAATGATACAATTTCTGGACACGATATTATAATCCTGGATTGATTGAGACGGTGCTCGCGTGCTCGAACCGGGGCGAAACCATCACCGGTGCGACACTCGATCCATCAACACGAGCTGCCTCGAGAAAGTTAACTACACTCCGCACCTCGGCAACGTAATCGATAACCAGCGATCGATCCGCGTGACAGGCAATCCCTTAAAAAATGGGCCCTGCAACCGTTCTTGACTTTGAAGAATCCTGTTTTAAAACGACCGCAGCTTTTTCCAGGTACTAATTATTATCTATACATCCGGTGCGCTCTGCGAACGAGAATCAACTTGACGAACGACTCGTCAGCCGGGATTGTGCGCGACGTTTTATCCGCAGGAAGCGAGAAGATCGCCTGCAGGCCGGATAATTCAAGACTTGACGTAACCGTAGCTCGTCTTAACAAGAGTTCCTGCAGCGCTTTTCTCGACTAATCAGATTTAACTGTTCCTCGCAGGACCGTGCGAGCTACCGGCAGCAGGCGACTCTGGACTATCGCCCGAACCGCTATTATTACCGGGGATGCTGTCGTGTTATATGTACACACCAAGCTGCGCGGATAAAACGCCTGGGACGGACCACGAATCACGCTTAATCGCTTTAAACCACCACGAAATTGCTACAGAAAGTTCTTCGCGTGAAACTTACCGCCGATGATCGCATTCTGTGTATAAGAACAGTTTATACTGCGTACGGGTTATACTCCTCGATTAAGTATCGAGGTCTCGCGAAAGAGGCATATTTCTCGCGAGGCAACGCGATATTTAAACATACCTTTATTAACTTGCAAATTACGGCATTCCGTCGACCCCTTTATCGACCGTTCCGACCGTGGAAACTTTCAAGCGATAAGGTGCTTCGATAAATCGTGTTCCGTTCGATAAGCAGCCATAGGGAATTACCCCGGGCTTCGATAACACGTCAAAATATTGTAATTGCGCTTTTTAATAAAAAAAATGGTGGATCCTGTTCCACGTCGTATGAAAACTGATAAAGAGACCTGAATGTTTATGGTTGTGAACAGTTGTCAACTGTTGGGGGATTGTCTCGAAAGAAAGGGGTCGATCAGTCGCGTGACTATTAACTGCGAGACAGCCGACGTAATTATTCCGTGGCGGTATTTTCCAGGAAATAGCCCGTTTCAGGAATAGCTACCACCACGTAGGTATAACGCATTCCGCGCTCGTATCGGTTAATAAGGATTAATGCCGGAGGCGTGGCTGATGCATTGGCGAAGTCACTCGTACGAGAAGTCGGCGCAATATCGTTTATCATAGCAACTCTCGACCGGCCATGTGCGAGCACCGCGAATTCTCCGCCGCGCCGCGTCGGTTAACTTTGCTCAGTCTAAGTTTCCACGATGCCGCGCATAAATAATCGCGATCCTGGTTCGTTTAGCCGGCTGGAAATTTTCTGGCTCGCCGCAATTGATTCAATTTCGCAGAACTTTTAAAGTATGACGGCCAGATTTGTTAGTAAAGATGTAGACAACAAAATTGTACGAACAATCTCTATTAAAATCCGGTTAAACTTTGATCCTTGAAATTTCTTAAAAAAAAACAAGAAGAATATCGTTGTGCCAGTGCATCTAAGAAGATATTCTCGAGATCGCCAAGAGACAATGGACCTAACTATTCGTGCGTCGTATTCCGTTTCTTTCGTGACGTCGAACCACCCCATTTGCGGGGAGGAATTCGATTCCCGTGCGGTTGAAATAGATTAATCGCGGTGCCTCGTAAAATCTAAATACAGGTTGGCTGGTTAGTTTATCACCTGAAATGCTTGGCCTGTTTCTCGAATTACAAGGAAACCTTGCGGCACGAAGGCTCGAGGTAAGTCGATAGAGATATTGTATTTTTGCTTCGACATTAAGGAAAAAGTTACAGAAAGGTAGTTCTACGGTTTCAATGTGCAACAAACTATTCTTTCATTTTGCTTAAATAATTGAATCAGAAAGGGATACGACTCAATTGTTCAATTTCTATAATATTTATCTGTACATAATATTTCTCTAAAATAGCTTCTTCCTGTTCTAGTATAATTATTTCTTGCCGGACAGTTGAAACGAAATACTACAGGAGGAATGAGAAAGGGATCCTTTAACAATTCTTGGCGACGAAGTTCATCGAGAGACTTAGGTAAGTCACGGAAGAGGTTTTCCGTGAGCGAGTGTGACGTCGGTTAGCTAATTAGGAAAACGAAGAATGAAATGGGACTAAGGAGAACGTGTGAATAACTGAACAACTAAAGGCACGAAGGTAACGACTAGGAGAATCGCGAAGTTACGATATCCTCGACTGTCGAGACAATTAACGCGGTGAACTTCGCTAAGGGAACTTGCCTCACGCAACGCTTTAGGTCGGATTCACAATCGTCTAAAAGTCACATTTCCAAATTATATTCGTGTTATATCAACTAATTATAATCCAGACATATTTATCCACTCCACATTATCGTTTCATAATTCTATTTTTGATAGATAATAGATTATCTACGATCTGAAATCTAATTCAATTTTCTCGTTTGCAAATAGATCTAATCAAGATCGGGCAAGCTGGCATGTGAAATTAATTCCGAAGATGAACGACCCGAGGAATTTTCTCAGTTGGAACGGATCGAGTAGATTGGTCAAACTAATCTGCTATTCCAAACAGAGGGACGAATCGATGCTTCTATCTGAGGCGGCACGAACCAAGAATTTCATCCGTGTGAACGTATCTTAAGTCAAGCTGGGCGACCACGCGGTAACCCGAGTGTCGCAAATTGTATTACTAATTCAACCGACATCTAGGGACCGACCAACCTAATTTATCATTCAACGCAGGGGGGGCAAAGAAGCTACGAGCACGGGAAGAGCCGATGAAAACTTAATAGCTATCACGGATTTATCGAATGAAATTATCTGCGACCTTCATTGGATGTGATTAAAAGCGTCAAAAGTTTTTATTAATTAAATCTGGATTAAAAATTCATGAACGGGAACCGAAATTTCTGTGTGAAGAAGTCTTAAAACGTGGAGACCGGCGACTACATTACAACGTCTGGCTATACGAGTATAACTTGGTTTATCTACTCCGGCCGCTACGCCCCTTCCTGCGCTCAGCTCCGGTGCGAATACCACCGGGTACACCCTGCAGTATCTCTTCCACGATATCATAATTATTCAAGGGAGCGAACAGCGAGCGAGCGAGCGAGCGAACGCGGAGCCATAACTGAACGGCGAGGTAGCGAATGCGCGTTGTCCGCTCTTTAATCGCGCTGGAACGAGATTATTCGCTGGGACGGGAAAACATCTCCCGCAGCATTCAAAAAAGACAGCGAACATACGAATTTAAGTTGCGAGTCGCACGAACACCCGTGAACAACCACGCTTTATCGTAAAGACCTTGTTACGTCACGCTGGTTTGCGTGATTATCGGGCAGCGTTATCTAAACTCGTTGAAATGATATAAAAACGTGCTGGGAACGGACGGTTTTATACAATAAGTTAACTGCACCTCACTTTCTTAATCAAATATCATCTATTAACAAATCTGACAAATATTCCAAATTATCAACCGTATCTTAATTGAATGATTTAGTCATATTCAGTTACGATTTCGTAATATGTCCCAAGATTTATGAGCAAGCAATTACGAATTTTTCATAACTCCGTGCATTTTCTGAAGTTATAATTCGTTTGAATATACAAGCACACACACAATTTTTTCAAGTTGCGAAACAAGATTACTTTGTATCCAGCTACATAATATACAAAGTTGGACGAAATTAGATTAGAAGGAACTGGAGTGATGTGCAAAAGTTCGAATGCACGTATAATTTTATCGAAAAGTTCTTTACGGGCGGGCACGAGCAGTTTCAGTAGAATGAGCATCTAGTCAGACAGTCGTGTCACCGTGGCTAGACCGTCGGAGTGAAATGTTAAAACTATTGGGAAATTTGCGTGCAACGCGACATCTCTGCCTTTTCCCGATACCCTCGGTCCACCGCGTCCCGGCCCCTTTTCGGTTTTCTCTTTTTATTACCGCTGCAGCTTCCCCAGAGCGAAGAATTACGCGCCGCCCTATCTCCGGCTGTTGTCCCTAGTAAAAAGTTTTAACTCGCGTACCCTCGCAGTCAAGAGAGAAGAAAAAAAGAATGGGCGAGCAAGGACGGAAGAAGAGGGCAAAAAGAGGAACGCGCGAGTAACTGGAATAAATATAAAACGAGAAGAAAGGTAGGTAGAAAACGAAGTGTGTAGAGAAGGTAAAAAAGAGGGATGAATTTAGAGAAACGAGAAATACGGGGGGAAGCGCGCGTGAATCTAGAACGAATCCTCTTTTCGCTCCTTTATCTCGCTCCTTCCATCCTCGGCGGCCAGAAACGTGGAGGAATTTCCTGTTTCCCTTAACAGAGAACGTCGCGAGGTTCAGCTCCCGTGGCGCGTTTTGTTAGTTCGACAAAATAGACGTCAACGCGCAGCCCGGTAGTCGTAGTTGCGCGAACTTGACGGGATTCGTTTAGCGCGCGGGAGAGACAACGGGACGCATCGCTATCAATGGGCCGTAGCTCTCATAAAGCTCGACCTCGCTGTTGCTCGCTAACTCTCTCTCTCTCTCTCTCTCTCTCTCTCTCTCTCTCTCTCTCTCTCTCTCTCTTCCTCCCTCATGGCACATCTCTCTGACTCTGAATCCAATATCAGTGTGCATCGTACCCAACTATTGCAAACACCCGTGATACCAGAGACCGGCCGTGCTTCTATCAACCCGCGATACAAATACACGTAGACATCCGACCCTCTATGTAACGGGACTAAATTTAAAATACCCCTATGTGAAACCATATCGTCCTCCACCAGTAACGTTTCGGCTCCGAATAAAAGGCCAGGACTCCACGCCACCCAACTTTGCCTTTTTAATGAAAGATTCCCTGCTAAAAATAGGACATCGGCTTTATATAAAAAAAAAGGAATGCTTTATGAACATGCGAGACGAATTTTGAGAGTCGACGATAAAATTTTCAAATCACTCACGCCACGCTGCGGGATGATTGAGAGTAAAAAGCGGAATAAGAAGACGGTTAAGTGGCGGAAACGTTAGTTAGAGTCGGGCCAATAAAAGGATGAACCGGTCGGGGAATCACGTGAAGGATTTTCTCCGTTAATGAAGAACAGAACGGATTAGCTGTTCCGGCGAAAGAACGGGAAATATCGATACGGAAAACGGCGACCGGAAAAAGGTGACTGGAACCGGGCCAACGGAACTTTCTGAGAGACTCGTCTCAGCCTCGTTACTTCATCAAACTGCTCGTTCCACAGCGTTTTCCTGATAAAACACTCCCCGGCCGGCTTGTTTAAGCCCTTTCCCTTTTCGAGGTCGAATCCTCGCGACCTCGATTTGTTAATGAGAAACTTAGATTAACGACTCGCCGGGGAGTTTCTACGAATCAAACGGAGAGACAGAAAGTCCGGTGAGCAATCTTGTGCCAAAATCAGATACACTGTTGCGCAACTTTCATCGACGAGCAAATTAGATTCCCAAGTTCCAAATGAAACAGTGCACACGCTTCCGGTATTAATTAATAGCACGCTTCGGCTTGACACGTGTTACCCTCCTCGACACTGATGAACTCGTACTGTCAGGCGTTAATAAGGTGTCAAAATCTTGGCGTGTTAGTATCGATTTTCACAAAATTAATAGATGTCCGCGAGGCGACCTCTCGAGGGAAATTAAAAGAAATAATGCAAATATCATACTGCACATTTTCATGCAAAATAAAACATTTATGATAATCTCTTTACAAAATGCAATTCTTTTGTCATTTACGGATTGCAATATACACCCACTTCATGCATTAATTCAATTTTCTTATGAATGCATAAAGCGTATTAATAACCTTGGGAATTAACTGAACAATCTATCTTCGTCCGTATTTCATATATCAGAAAAAGTAAGAGGCGTACGCGAAGTTCATTTGAAATTCGTGGCCGACCGAATTGAACGGTTCAAGAGACGAATATGCAAATAAACTTGGTAGGTAGTCGGCTACGACGTCTTCGATGCGAAGCCTTAGGGAGAGGAGAGGAGGCGCGTTCGATTCGAGACATCGGGCAAAGTCAGATGGTGCGCTTTGATGCTAAGCTTCACCGGCTCTATCGTGATCTCTCGAGACACGGGTCGGCTGCAACAGTTGCCGTCAAGTATCATCAATTACAACAAGTATTCCGGTATCCGTCAGGCGTGGCTAGAGGTGGCGTTCGCTCGGTTGCTTCGCCGGGGTCAGACACCGGAGTTTCGCGTGTGTCAGCCGTTATTCCGGGGCCAAGCCCGGAGAGTGTGCTTCGCCGACTGTCCGTCTGATTTTGAGCCCCGTCCCATGACTACGGCTCTATCGGGAATTCCCGAAACAGGCTCGACCGTGTCGTGTGTCCGCAACGAGGCCGTAGAAGCACACGAAATCACCGGCCGAGATTCGAGGAAATCCTATTAAGGCCCTTCCGCTTCTCTAGAACTTTGGAAGCGATCCGACCGATCTGCATCGTGGGAAGAATAATCCATGGAAGAAACTCCAACGATTTTGAATAGAGAGCAGAGTATAATAAAATTTCTGCGATGAATCTGTCGGGAATTATCGCACGGGACGAGCTGAAATACGCGATTAATTTCATTTGATCAGATAGGACGCGGATCGATGTAGCGAGGGGTCACTCGATTCGCATGCAAATCGAGCACCATCAGAAACGTTATGAAAAAGAGAGATAATCGTGAGAGGCACGGGGTTGGAATAAGAACGGCGTGAGAGGGAGGTAGTGAGCGAGCTGATGAAGTTTCTGACAGTTCCGAGGTCAGTCTCCCTGATAGCGGAGCTTGGTTAGCGATGCCGAGGATGGCAAAGATACAGAGACCGGTGGGAGGGGGAGTAAATTGAGGAACCGGCAGAGTTGACGAGGAAAGAGGGATGCAAGACGGAGGAGGCCGAAGAGCGGGTAAACGGGAGCCCGAGGAGGGAGCTGTCATAGCTGAAAGTTACCCCAATCCTCGGTAAACTCTGCGAGCAGACCCTTAGACGAGCCACGAGGGCCTCGCCTAAGAGGAGAGTAGGTTGTACCCAAAGAAGGGTGGGGAGCTTCAAGTTCCTAACGAGACACGCTGTGCTCAGCCATGAAACGAACTCAACCACCCTCGAAGCATCAGCAGCAAGCCCGACAGCGACGAGGACACACACCGAGTCCTGCTGCTACTCGACGAGGTCTAAAGCGAGCACCGAAAGGGGCTATGAAATACGAGTATGAACAACCTCGACATCGGTGTAGCCATTACGAGCCACGTCAACACTGACTAATTGTAGTACTTGGCGAACAGTTGGAATTTTGCTTTTTCCCGCCGCGGCCGCTGCATCCCAACCGGTCTTCGTTTCCTACCAGGCTACGCGCGTTGTTCATCGATACTAAACGGTTCCCGGAGAATAACTTCGACCCTTTCGACGGTCTATCATTCTTCCGTGGCGTCGAAACACGTGTTCGCCGTTCTGTTTCCAGACGATTCGCCCCGGCCGTAACAAAGAGTTACACTGTGCAGCGGGCAAAAAACCTGTACCGTGCGAGTTACGCGAAAGAAGAATAAAAAGAGCCGAGCTTGTATGCGCGCGCTAGCAGGTGTGAAGCGAGTACCGTGGAGCGATTGCCGTGGTGTGATCGATTCGAAAAATATTGGCTGCCATGTAGAATTCGAGCTCCATCCGAGCCCGGAATTGATACCCACATATTTCGTCGATAAAACAAGTGACGAGCGTGGTATACAAAACCAAGGTCTTGATCAAGAACGCAATTAAGAAATGTCTATACTTGAGGAGGCGTTTAAATCATTGCCTAACCTACGCTATTCATCCAGCCAACTTTCAGCGCGATTTCTAAGGACCGTCTGAATGGCCTCGCGAGACCCAGATCCTGCGAGAAAATCATTTTACGGACCCTGCCCTCGAATTATTCCATTGTCGTCTCAGCGATGCGTGAATCAAAGGAGCCGGGTTCCCTCAGGGTGTTCGACACGCGTGTTTTAAATTTCGCCAAGCAGTTTCTCCTTTCATTCGCTGCGCCATTAGCTCCTCCGAACGGGCAGACAGCCGAAATCAGGGGTGAGCTCTGAATGGGCCCGCTAATTGCCGACGGGTCGCGGCACAATGCCCGGTCCCGATTCCTCGCCACCAAATGCATTCTTCTCCCTTTCGCTACTCAGCCCGGTTCCTACAACGCCAACTGTGCTTTCTTGGCACCAACTTCTCCTATTGCCTGCTGAAAGGGGATCCTGGGGGAGAGACCGAATCTACTCCTCTTCCAGCACCCCTTCCTTCCCTCTGGCCCGCCACCGAACTCGAGAGAGGGCGACGACTACAAGCCTCTGGGGCTTGGCGTAAGATTACCACGATTCTGCATTCAAGTCGATTCGAATCCTTCGGAAATATTTTCTTTACCGCATCTCTACGCGCCTAGCAACTTGATTCCCTTTCTGTGATCCAGCGAGAAATCAACTGATAGGACGATTCATTTAGGTTTCAAGAAAATACTTGTTTTGTTAATGTCAATTAACACAATTGGTCAAAGAATATCTGCGTCACTTGAATTTAGCCAAAGTGAAGGATGGGCAAGCTTTACGAACGCGCATTGCCAAGGATCGAGGCGAGATTCCAGGTTATCCGAAATAGTATGGACGCTTAATAAAGACAGATAGGCGGTTAGATTCTTCAATAAAAATAGACAATTCGGAACAAAAAAAATCCGGAGTTATTGCCGTTCGAACTGGATAGCAGATTTGTCGTATTGTGGGATCGTTTAATATGACTTCACGGTAGATATGTACTTATGTAAAGCGATCCCGGAATTTCATTATAAATTTTACCATCCGCGCTCCGAGCAGTAGCCGGATAATAACATGGAAATATCCTACGTTTTTTCCCCTCTCGTCTCGACCTATCGATAGTACATCGCGGTGTTTCAAATATTGACGAAACCCATCGAGGCACGTCCTCGGGTATCGCGAAGGGGAGAAATTCAAATCGACGCGGAATGCTCGCGACGACGCGATGCGGCGACGACGACGGCGACGGCGCGTTGTAAATCTCCGTGAAAAGTGGAAGAGGCGTCTCGAGGATATAGTTACATTTCAGTGGCCATAAAATACGATATACCAGACGTTGGCATTAGGTAGAAAACCAATTTGCCAGGACTATCGTCCGCAACCCAGACGAATATTCGACAAAGACTCCTCTACCCCTCGCAGACTTTCCACCCTGCTGGAGGAGTCCCTAACTCTCTTCCTACATGTTACTCCCTTCGAATGCTTTCAAGAAGACTCTCGGTGCCAGTCTACCATGGAATTCGACGACTTCTCACCATTAAAGCGTCACCATTCCATGGTTCATTGTGCTTTCCTACCCGCAGCGTCCTACCGCATCCACCACCACCACCTTCTTCCTGGCACACCCTCCGGAGAACACCACACACAGTATCCTACACGTGCCACGCCGGTGTGTACAACGGCTCTCGAAACTCGTAAGAACTTGTATTATATATCCATAAGTTGGTGCTAAGGGATCGGCCTCATCGACCGGCTATTCGGAAATAGTTTCAGTCCTACGCGATTCTATTGAACCAACCTCTGAACGGTTCGCCTAACTTAGCAACATCGCTAAATCATTGAACTGTAGATTTTATAAGAAGAAAACTTTACGTGCAGAAAGTATAGACAATACACGAAAATGTGTGAAACATAAAATGTGTAATACGCATTTCAATATACTTTTTAAATTAACTCGATAAACGTGAATCTTGTATACGGCACCTTTAATTAGAGTAACAGTGCCCATTGTTATGTTACAAAAAAACTTAGTGGAGAAAATGCAAAGAAGTCGAGAAAGCGTTCAATAAATAAAACTCGAACAGAAAGGATGCAGCGCGTTGGATAGCTCTTAATTTCGTTTCGCGAGAAAGGAACGCACTCTCCCATGTAAAGAGAAAATTGGAAATGGAACGCGATAAATTCTTTCGCGCTTTGCCACCATGGAAACGGCTACGAAAGCGAGGTGATGAAATTTTTCCAAACGTGAAATACAGACGAATGTCAGCATTAATGCAAGCTCCAGTCTCGACGCCCGCACGCATCAGCAGCTCCGAATGAATTTTTTATTTTACGACTTTCGTGGCTCGAAGGCACTTTGGAAGCTTCTTTTGAACCGTCGAGATTTTACTTGAGATCAGGGATGTGGACGTCTCCTCCTGTTTCAAACCATGTATTATATGTACAAATAAATATGGAAAAAAGTCTATGAATTAATTTGTACACCTAATATCCCATTGATATACTTTTCGATCAACGCTCGAAAGATCGGTCTGAAGGCGAAACGCGGCGAGAATTCGAGGAAGCAATGTCCGTTGGAAGTTCGACAAGAATACCAAGGAAAAGCGAGACTTAGCGTCGGAGAATTGTGGAAAGAGGCGCGACCGGTCTTTCCGCTTTTCTAAACCCGCCGTCCCGCCCCCCGTCAAGCTTTATCGCGTAATGGTGTAACTTTTGCCGCGGGGATGCTACGAACGGGGTTGGTCGCACAGAGGGAGAGAAAACGTTTGGAGTAGGGTGGCGAGGGTCGACCCGAGGGAGTTTTAACGTACGGTCAGCTCTCGCTTCCTCCTTGCCACCCCTCTACGGTCGTTGTCTCACAGACCGAGTCGATCAACTCTGCGAACTTTTATCTTCGCGGCTTCCATTCGAACAAGTCACCCACCGCCTTCGCCCTCACCCTTTCGAAACGGGATACTCGAGATAACTCTCGTGGGAGACAGCCGCTATCTTCCAGGAAGATATTGTCACACGTACGCCGATATATACATACCACTACTTACGTATGTGCATCGCGGTATACGGAAATACGCTTCGTGGGCTTAAGTGCGACGCACGCGATTGTTGGAAAGTGGTTTGGGGCAAAAGTAGCGAATTCCTGCCTCGGAAAGCGTCTTAACGTTTGCAGCTGACACTTTCTCTGAACGGGGTACGCCGCCTGAGGGTGCCCGTTGTTTCGGGCGCGTTGTAATTCGTGGAAATTGGGCGGAAACGGTCCATACAATCAGATTGCAATCTAAGATTTTCTAAGGCGCGCAGCGAGAGAGAAGCAGAATGGAATCCGTGAACTCCGGCGAAATGAAATGCACGAAGTAGACGCGAATATCGAGCACCGCGACGACACTCGGAATGAGATCATAAAGTTCAGCCGACGGTAAAACGGCCCGATAAACGGTCTGTATACGGACTCGTAACTATCTAGTGTCACGAAGACTTGTCGCGCCACAAATTGAACGCAAAGCGCGAGAACACTGGCGAAATTTACGCCTTTAGACGTAGGACGATGATCGCTCCAGTCTTTGCCGATAAAACGGTATTACGACGAGTACCAGGCGACAGCTCGTCTCGCTCTTTTTCAATGAGGGGTCAAGCTGTTGCCCGACCCACACGGCACGACTGCTCGGAATTATAGTAGACGACGTGTTCATTAAAATTCATCGAGGGAGCAATCGTAAAGTTCAAACGGTGACGCGGAACGACGATGAGGAGAAGGCGTGGATGTCTAGAGTGCGCGACCTACGCGTATTATCGGATGTGGCCCGAGCCAGAGACTTCGCGATCTGATCTCGCTAACCTCGGTGGAACCAGGGAACCGATGCACGATGTACCTCGTCCTTTAAATTTCTAGAGAAAACCGATAAAGAGTATCCCTGCTCCCTAAATTTTCCATTCTGAGCAACGATGTCGAATGTGGGGGAAACGAGGTCGATGAAAGAGGCTGGAAACGCGGCCAGACAAAGATAAAGAAGAACACCGCGAGACACGGAGTCTATTAACTGTCGGGGTCACTTAATTAGAGAGCAATATTCTTCGCAGCGATAAGAGGAAATCGATGGCGAAGGGACGGGAGCCAAGGGCCATTCTCAGATGGAATAAACGGCAAGTTACTTTAAAGCAGCATTCAATGCTGAGCTCGGTGCTTTTCTCCTCTACCTTTTTGTCTCTCCCCTCTGTGTCTCTGGCCCGTTTTCTCTCCGCCATCCATCCGAGCAATACCGGAACGCGAGCAACAATGGGAAGCCACTACAAACGGAGCGTGGCGTATCGCTTTACAATCGCCCCCAGCCCTGACACACAAAATATTTTTTCCCCCCGAGCGCCGCGCCCCGGACAACTGAATTCATAATCTTCAGGCCTTGGCCATTGTCTCGCGAAATTAAACGTATATCTAGACATTCTCGTTGGGAAACTTTACAGCGTCCCATTTCGCTCGTATTCACCCCGGCGCACCGGTGCAATCTCTTTCGAACCCTCTCTCTGCTATCTGGGACGTGTTTATGGGACGCGAAACGGATTGGAGGTACCACAGCCGACTTTAAACTTTTTTCCACCTATGAGGCTTTCTCAATTATGACAAATCCTTCGTTTCTCAAAATTTAATTTCATCTCCTCATCACCTAGATTACAGATTTTACACATTTTTCAATAAAATCTTCTATTTTGCGTAAAAAATCCGCCGTCTACGAATCTCGTTTCATATAAAAGTTGCATTAACGTTGCTCTTTCCAAGCGAGTTAAAAAGGAAAACGTACACAGCTACCACTCTGGAGCGATCAAAGAGGCAGAGACCGAAAAGGTTTCGCAAAGGGCAAGACTGAATAGACAGATAAATCAAAACTCCACGGAGTACAATGAATTTTGAAGTAGTCAAACCTATAAATATAATTATCATTGAGATTTCCTGCAGTGGATGAAGGCATGATCCTAATAACTCCAGTTTTTACACGGGTATTGTTTTTATAATTATTTTAATTAGAGACACAGTCGTATGTGCATCCTAGCTCGGCACGGTCAAGACTGGCGAAGTGTCCACTGCATCATAAAGACTAAAATGAAAAAGGATAGAATCAGAAGCGAGAGAATCAACGAAAACAAGGGAAAACGAAAGTGCGCAGTTCAAAGTCACCGGAAAAGAGTAATAAAAAGTGAAAAGGTCCTCAAGGCCCTGGGCGGCAGAGGCTAAAGTCTGGACGAAACCTAGGAAACAAATATGAACAACATAGAAATGAAGAAAAAACTGAATATGTTAGAGAAACAGACGAGTGGATCACGCGAGTCTGGCCGGCGAACGTACATACATAAGTCTACGAGAACAAACGTGAATACTAAGAAACAGGAAATAAAATAAGATGATAGAATGAAGAGTTGGAATAGAAACACAGAAAAGCGACGAGCTTAGAAGAAAGCGTTATAGCGGCCATCCGCCGCGTTTCAATGCATCGTCATAAAAAGCACGAATAAACCTTTTACCGTATATTTTTTATTAGAAACTGATATTGCATTAAATCCTATTATTTCTCCATTCGTCCTAGGAAGAGATAGAAGCTGTATGCGCGGTTGCATAGCGACAGACACCTCTTCCATTTCGAGGATGATCGATACACGGTTCTTACCGGGATTCGACGTCGCAATATCCGTTGTTCTCCGTCCGTGGGAAAATGAATTTTCCACGTAAATAGGCAAATCTTCCCGGATGCGAGTCAGCAGTCTGGGGGAGGGGGGAGGAGTGGGCGGGGGGCCGAACGCGAGACGACGTCACGTACGCTTCTCGTTAATTTCGTATCGGTCGTAAAGGAGCCGAACGCGAGGATCGTGATCTCCCATTCGCGTAGCAATAACAACGATTCGTGAGAACGGTCGCCGCAAGATTTCGAAGCTGTACGTGGTCAGAGGAATACGATCGCGTTTGAAGAAACGAGCTACAATTTCGGGTACGACATCTGCACTACGAGATACACTCCTATTCATGAAGCCTGATAAATATTCTAAATTACAGAGATAAAATTGTACTTGATTCCATTAAAGAATTAAATAAGTTATATAGTCAGTATTGAGTCATGAATAGTTTTAATAATACTTCGTACGAGAGAATATAAACCAAATTTCACTCATGATTAGAGAATTCCAAAGATTGATGTGTTAAAAATTTTCATTAGTTTATTTATATTCTCAAAACGTCTAATTCGGGTATTTATTTCACAATACATTCTAAAATATGAATGTGTATCTTGACAAGAGTCGCCGGAATCTAAATTCTCACCGAGAGACCGCGCTATATAGAGAACACAAAGCTGTCGATAATCGTTTCCGAAGCTTTGAATAAAATAGAGAATGCCGAGACGCACTATGAGATTTCTCCCAACGGAAGAGGAAAAAATATAAGCGTCGCCTGGTAGCTGGTATGGAAACCGATAAATCTTCCCAGGCCAATAATCCTGACATTACGCCCTGCCATTTGTATCAATTACGTAACACCACGCTACCTAGCGAAAGAAGAACCGTTCCCACGGACGGGACAATCGGGCGTGTACGATTAACCGGGACGCGATTCGAGTTTGACAGCGTTTGCACGACGACGCGATGCCGTGTTTCGGATTCTGCGCGGGGAACGAGGGAGAGCCGGCCGAGCGTCCCAGAAACACTGGGAACTCGCTAAACACAGGAAACGACTGGAAAAGCCAGAACACTCTAAATCGGGCCAGGCTCGATCAATCTCGTGGAACCGTTTCGGAACGCGTGCATAACCGGACGCGCGCATAACTCGATCGATAGCTTAACGAACCGAGGAAACGCGGCACGCGTGAAGCGGGCCAACACGCCGCGAGGCGCGGTGCATTTTTATCAATCGGTTCGAGTTTCCACAATTAGATAATGTAGGAGGTCAATGCATTATTTTCTGTCGTAGCACGTAACAAAAATGTATTTATATAAACTTCTGTTTTGTGCAACTTCATTTGTACAAATCGGTTTGGATTTGCACATCATTGATTAATAATCAATACTTTCCTTATTGTCTTTGCATGTAGTAGTTTGTTTATAATTAAATTCTACGATATTCCGTTCAAAGCAAACGTTATGCATGTGTCAACGTTACACGTCGACCCGTTAAAACGAAAATAGGTGTACGACGGGCAAAGACACCGATCGATTTCCGGCTCACCGACACACCCACAACCGAGAGCCGCACCGGTGACCGAGTACCGTTCGCACACTAATCCGGATCGGCTTAATTAAGCTGGCGTGATCCCGCTCAAAATGCGTACGACCCGGTGTGTTTTGTTGACTGTGATTCCGAGGTTCATTGTACTCTGAACAAAGCAGGAAGTCCCTTTGACGAAAAGATGTTTTCTTAAGAGAAGACAGAAGATGTTTACAACACAGCATAAATTTATTTCCTTAGAGCTCTTCTCATGATATATTTCATTCAAAATACAAAATTCATTTAAAGAAATTGTCTGCTAATTGTATCGTAAAATGTTTAAGGTCCTCAGGAGAGCTACTATTGAACGGTGCTATTTTTTGGTCCGTTTGGCATGAACGACGTCTCTCGAATTTGAAAACGACGAACAATATTTACGAAGCTCCCAACGGGAAGAGTAAACTCGCGAAACGACGTCGATACTTACGTCCGATTTCGTCTGAGACGTCGTGGAGCGCGATGAGCTCGTCAAGCAGCTCGCCTGATTGTTTGTTCTCCAGCGAAGATAAATCAGAAAGACGCGAGTCTCTCAGCTAGCTGGGAAGACCGGAGGAGAGGAAGCTCGTGATCGTTGAAAGTGTTTATGAACGCCTGTTGGACGATAACTATTTCGTCGTGCAAACAGAAACTAAACAGAACGGATCGTTATTCCCGATTTGCCTGTGAAATTTCGACAACCGGTAGCCAGTGACAATTTTATAAATCCTTCCGTGAAATTTGACGAGCCGAAATTAATATAGCCGGTAGTCAAAGGTAGCCGAAATTTCGTCCGGGACTTATGATCGCCGAAGGGAAGTTCGCAAAGTTTCTAGGCAAAGAGAAAGGGGTAGCTCGTTTGGCGACAAGTAGCCGGGAACTATAGATAAAAGGGACGTAATGAAACACCATCAGACAGGCGCGAGTAAAAAGGTGAAGGTCTGCGTTGTTCACAGTGTTGAATTATGTCTGCGAAGGGAGCGGCTGTGAAGGGCGAAGCTCGCGCACACACACACACATACACGTACACGAAGACAAGAAGGGAGAGACTGAAGGGGTAATAACTCATAGTGGTCCGTACACAATACCATTGTGTTCGTTGTACAGATTCTGCAGAGAACAGAGACCGCACGCGCGTATATAGGTATAGGCTCGGCTCGTCTATAAGTATAGCGAACCCTGCATGTTCCTGTGCAACACTCGGATGTATATCTATCATCTGGTGTGCACTGACGGCTGCATAATATTCCAGAGACGAGAGAAGAGAGACGGAGACGAGTCTTTGTCAGTTTCCCGGTCTATCGACACTGTTTACGTGCATTATTAATTGTATACGCAGCATCCCCGACGTGCGATGTCTCCTAAACCGCGCGTTTAATAATCGACTCGCGTAACAAGCCTCGAGAAATCCATTTTCCAATTAACTGCGTCTTCGAGCAATAATAACCGAGTAAATTGGTTCGTTATTTAACAATCAAGACGGAAATTAATCTTTCATATGAACTTCTGTGACTGGTACAGAATTTTAGCTTGCTTTACATTTGTTATTTACTTGCTTATTTATTTAATTCTCGAAAATGGTAATAGCTTCTCTTTTTCCCGGCATACATATTAAGATATTAGAACGGAACTGCAATTAAACGTTTCGATGGGAACATGTTCCTCCTGAAGAGTATACGTTCAGCGTCAACATCCTTGCCGGTTGATCGCTATTTCCCAGGAAGACCGGAAAGAGAGGACGAGGCAGCGTTTCGAACACTTTCGGGAGAGCCAATTGGACAGCGCACAATCGCAAGACCGCTCATTCATAAACATCACCGAGGACCTTCCGTTTCACCTTTTCCTGGATACCTCGTAACTTGCGCGAGGAGGACAGAGTCGGATGATAGAAAGAGGCAGAGGGAAACGGACAGACAAAGACATCAAAGCGTGAGGGTGGGGAAAAAGGACGCGAGACCTACTCCCGCCCCCAGGACAGCAATTTTCACTCTCTGTCACAGCTGGTCCATCGTGCTACTTGCATTCGTTTGCACAAATCACGATACTGTTTCACAGTCTCTCTCTCTGACGAATAAATGAGGGTCAGATCGCCCGAGGAGACTACCTTCATCGAGATTCGTAACCATTCACGCTCATGATTCGTTGAGTCGATAGTACCGTACATAAAATTCTTTGCAAGCAATCTGATGCACAGTGCTTATAAAAATATTAACACGTTTCTAGATGTCTAGACTCCGCTCGTTTTTTCACAAAACGAGATACAGACGTCCATACACTGATAAGCCTATACGTATATCTGTCCGTGACCACGTATTCATACACTAAAACTACAAGCTTTACATTTTCAAAAACTCATTTATCGATGATCAATGGTCTTGTTCCCGAGAGTAGTAAGCGCTGCTTAATATTAAATATAAATAGCCCCACCGGCTATTAGAAAACGATCGTGAAATTCCTGATAATGATCGAGACAACGGAAGCCTGGTGCAAGCTAGTGCTACACGAAAGAGGTGGGCCACCTCGGAGAGGTTTGTGATGAAGAGGCTTAGGAATTCGGTATCGTCTCCTTGTTCCGGGCTTTCGTGCATGTAGAAGGAAGCTTTAATCCTCCGAGCCGTGGCTGTGATTTGCTTTGAATAATAACTCGGGGAAGAGGAATATACAGGTTGAAGAACGGCTGGACACACACGCATCGACCGTTGCTCCGGTCTAACGTCAAACGCTTATGCTTTCATACATATTTCAGTGAACCACATTCGCCAGGAGCAAGAATCATACTTGGTAATTTCGGTTGACATGTTGCGTTCGGAATGAACGAGATCTTTTTGTCCCACTTCGCGATAGCCCATTTCAAATTAATCAATCCGTACCATGCGAGGTAGTACGTACCTATGTGCGATTATTGTAAATATTCTATTCGATACATGCAGGAGAAGCGGATTGCTCGAATCGTTCGCTAAGTGACTCATAAATATGTTATAAGAGAACGATAATAATCATGTTTAACGAGCACTACAAGTCAAAGTACAACTTCACCTTTTGCATAACCGTATTGTCTAAAGAAGAAAAATTATTCTTACTGTTATCGGCTACGTAAACCTAATCGATTCTCACTAGCGTACGAGAAGGCAATAGTAATAAATAAGAAACAAACTGTCGCATCAGTCAGTGTCTCCAAACAGCGTTAAGCCGCTTTGAGTTCATCGATCGTGGACAAGCGACGCGTCAAACATCGCTTTGATCCCCGGAGGAGCGACATCAATAACAATCGAGCACAGACTACAGGGAACGGGTGTAGCGTGCGATGCACGGAAGTCATAGAGCAACGGAAACGGAAATTAGCAGCGGCTCAGAAACAATGGTCCGGCCGGACCTAGGTCTCACCCCTGTCTCGTCTCTCTCTCTCTCTCCCTCCTTTCAGGCAAAGGAAAGCAACAGAGCGCGACCGGTTCTATCTGCGCCACGTTATGAGCTTAGACCCTTAGGCTGCTCTAATTCCAGAAATCGCCCAACAGAAGCGTGTCTCCTGCTTCCTTTGACCAACCTGAGAATTTTCTCTAACGACAAAGGGACGAGACATGCCCTTCCTCGAATAGACAACATCGAGTGTTCTAAGCTTTAAATTAGGCTAACCATGCATACTTTGGAATCGAACACATTTTCCCAGTTACAACACTTGGCAGTAAAAACTGAAAAGCAGCCACGAGGTCTTAAGGATGTATTGGCTATATAGTCAATACCAAAAGTTTATGTACCTTAGAAAAACGCATTTCCTATGAAAATAGTGCATTCTTCTTCTAATTTCGATATTTAATGAGTTACATATGATTATTTGGCATTTTATTGATGTTGACAAAATCCGACCATTCCACCGTCGAAACGGCGAACTTTTTAAAAAAAATTTCGTTTTTCTTCAATAACTCCTAAACTGCTGGTCCTACGAGAAAATTGCATAGAACCTTTCTTGTAGAGGACGACGAGATCTACAATTTCNAATTCAACATGCCAGCATTGTTTAAGTATATGTATAGCCTATACATCCTTAAAAAAATAGAACATCTATGAACATGGATCTATGTATATGTTAAGGTATTTTCATAAACCAATGTGAAGAATGTATGTGATTAAAATTATTTTTTATTGATGCATTTAATTAACGAAGTAGAGTACTGACGAAGGATTGAGAGCGTGATTCGTGGCCGCCGTTAGCCGAGCCCGAATTTCCATGGGGGATCGACATGATCGAGTTCTATTTTTCCCCGGTCGACTTCGGGAGATCAAGAATTGCGACCGAAGGAACGATAACGGGGAAGCGGGGGGATGGAGGCTGAAGACGAGCGAAGATAACTGGAAGCAATGAACCCGTGAGAGAAGAATATCCGTTAGAGAACGCGAGAGAGCGAGAGAGGATACATGAACGGAGCCAAGCAATCGCGCTTGGGAATAGTAATCCGCGCGGTGAATGAGTCGCGCTTTGTCCGCCGACGAGGAACCAGACACACCTCATTTTCACCCCCGCAGTTTCCTTCGCCGTTCTCCCATTTCTCGGCTCTCTTCGGGGATGCTTTAATTTTTCCCCGATTCGTATAATCGTCGGCGCTATCTCTTGCTCTCGGGATTTCGAAGAAAAAGAAGAAAGACTAATGTACAGCGAAGTTTAGGGTTAAAATATAAGTTGCATCTAGGGAAAAGCTTGATTACGTTTGCCTCATTCTATGGACAACCTGAATTCATTCTCTTCTGTAACAAAGAAGAGCGAGAACGCACCGTGAGAACGTTCTTCATGTAAATTCTAAGGTGCACACCCAACGGCTACGTATCTACCAGCGACCGGTGCATCGTTTCCCAGATTGTTCGCCACTAAATATCGCAGACAGACTCCATTAAACTTTACTCGAAGGGTAGGATGAGTATAGTTAGGGTCGGTCCCGGGGTTATAGCGCGGTTCTCCCGCGATTATTGAAGGATATTCATGCGCTAAGAGTATCAGGGAGAGGCAGAAACAATTTGAGATGCCGAATAACACGAGAGCGGAGGTTTATACTGTAACGGGGAGGGTTGCTCGACACAAATCATTTTTCGGATATTTATGCGGTTACCGATCGGTATCAATATTCATCGGACCGTGAAAAGTCGGTTTAATATTCATAAACCCCTATCGCTACGCGATGGTGTTTTGCGGTGGTGGGTCGCGATTAGACGATGGATGTTTGCCGTTTGGCGAGACGCGTTCGAGGGAAAGAATCGACCAACGGGGAAATAAGGACGCGTCTTTTTGCGAGCCAACCGAGCCGAACGACGACGGTGTCTCGTCCATTAAACGACGCTGAAAGACATTTCTTGCTCCTGATCTTCTTTCGTTTCATTGTCTGGAAGAATGCGAGACACGCTTTCTCTCTTTCTCCTTTTTCCTCATTCCTCTTCCGCGAAAGGACGCGTCAATTCGAGCTCGAGAACCGAGCTCGTTCTCCTTTTTCATTAAAACGATACGAGGCGGTCGGGTGCCGACTGAGATCGGGCACATGTTTCCTTCGTAAGTTTCTAACAAAAGCTAGATCGTTATCATCGTTTCTTTGTGTCCGCCAGTGATGGAGGCGAGTCGCGTCCGACTCAAAGAGGCTCCGAGAGGCCCGATACGAACGTTTTAATCGACGTACGAAAAAGAAGGACGACGCGTTCGCGGGATTCCCCAGGAAAATAAAGAAAAAATTCATTAAAAAGCGTCCACGGTCGTCCGATCGTTTGCCGAGGGAGAGAACAGGGAGGGTGGAAAAAAAAAAAAAGAAGAGCTAGGGCTCTCCATGAGCGAGAGAGGCGACCATTAAACGAACGATCGGCGTATTCCGCGCGGAGATTCGAAAGCAATCGACAATGGATGGCATGGAGGTACGCGGCAAGGCAAACAGGGGTTGTTGGTATCGAACAAATGACAATAAATGGCATGACGCGACACCGAAGACGGTTCCAATTTATTCCCCGGAGGCAGCCTCGGCCGACAATGTCAGCCCATCCTTTGCCACCGTCCTGCGAGCCTCCAGATAAAATATCGAAAATACATCGGCCGCCACCGGAGAAATCAACGCGCACCCGGCTGATTTTTCCATGCGAATGTGCACGACGACTCGAACTAAAAGCAGAACCCCAAGCAGCCTCCTCCCTCTTTGATATTCGTTCGTATTACAAAGTACGGGAGACGCGAGACTGAACGATTTCGCCGGCCGTATAATAATTGAACGGAGTATCATACACCGTTCGCAAGTCTCGAAAAATTCCTGAGCACTCGGGAAGCTGCTTCAATTGAAAAATTATAAAACGTTCATTGAACATGAGCATTCATGTAATGAATCATCCATTTTATTGTAAATATGTTGTTGCAACATCACATTTGGCAATATATTTCGCCACGTGTTCTAAGATTTATGAACGGGGATGATGTACCCGATAATAAAATAACGAATTAACATGGTACATTGAAATCTGTTAATACCGAATGCATGTACCACGGTTCGAACTATCGATAATCATCTAATCGATTCAAGTCAGCGCAACGGAAAGCGAACGATATAGTTGTATGCATGCAGCCCGCTATATCAGTGAATGATGATCGTGTGTAATGGCTAGTGAATTTACAGTCGATCTGCTTTATTCGAATAATATAAATCCTGGCGAATTGACTGTCTCTCTCGCCCTCTCTCTCCCTCCCTCCCCGTTCGTCTCTCTCTCTGTAAGGGATGATTGATCGGACACCTTGGTTGTACCGCGAATATTCATGCAATTGGAGCAGGAAGTTTGCACGGTTTGGCCAAAGGCTACATAGAGCAAAATGTGAAACTGGCGAGGTCTAATGAGAGCCCATCTGACAAGCGTCCAGCGTCGATTTTGATAAAACTTTCGCTGTTACCGCGAACAAAACGCGCGGGGGGATTAAAATTACTGTAACAAGTTGCGCCGCGATTATATATTCGGAAAGCAAGCTTGATGTTGTTTCTCTTGGGTCTACTTCGTAAACACGAATTCCGACCAGATGAACGGATACAACGGAACTTACTCCAAACTCCGAGTGAAACAATTTAATAGCATTTACACTGCGTACAATATCGTGTAGAGAGATCATAGCATCCCGCTAGGCGAGTAAACCCTCTAAACAGCGTCTAACCGCAATCACGTCAGCATAATGACTGCGATCGATCTCGTATCGATTCCGATACGCGTTCGGAATCGTTAAATGGAAATGGTGAAACAGTTTCGTACGTGTCCATTAGGAACCACGCTCGAGTGGTTGTTGGCTCTGGAGATGTCACGTGGAATAAAAAGTGGAATGTTCGTTGGCACGCGATTCTATCGGTGGTGCCTTTATTGCCATTACGGTCCCTTTATTCGCACCGAGCACTCTAACCGATAAGCAATAACTCCGCGAAATTTCTGCTCAACCCTTCTACTTTCTCTTTCCTATCGTTCCATCTTCCGCAGTTCCACCGGTAACAACGCTCCGATACTATCCCGCGATAAGCTCTGGCGCCAACTCTCATTGGCACTCGATAACACAGGTAAAAAAAACCGAATATATATTCTCGGTAATCGTTTTTAAATAAAATCCTCTACATCTTTAGTCTATTATGACTTATTTAATGGCTGTGTATTCATTTCTAGGACAACTATTATAAATAGCAAACAGAATTCTTGTACGTTACTCATAATTGACTATATTGTACACGATTATTCATAATTGATTTATGACTGATGCATAATCGTGATTACGATGTATTTATAGGATAGGGGTATCCAAGACACGCGCAAAATCGCTCAACCAACCAATCAATTACTTGGACGATGCGCTCGAAAATAACAGAGGAACGCTCGACTCGAATTCATAAACGATATGGCATCACGGTCCATTAATTAGTATCATAAAGGGATATGATAATTATATTGGCAATCGAGACGCGGACATCAACGTGATCATTCGCATCGTTACAGCCTATTGATTTGGTGATTAATGTAGAACGAAATGCAAAGTACGTAATTAATCAGGCTCGGTATAACTCCCCTGCGAATGCCGTCCTCACATTTAATTTTTCACTCCCCCGTGTGTTGTACAATATAAAAGAGATTAATCACCGGCACACGTTAAGTAACGGCAGAGAACAAGAATTAAAAATAACGAACGATGTGTCCCAATATTCAAATTCAATCCAAACGGTTTGGTGGCTAGAATGCAAGATAATGATCTCCGTGTCGGTAACCTGTTCTTCACGAACGATGAAGGAAAGAGGGTGGAGAGGGAGAAAATGGCAAACCGTTCTTCCACGCTGCTAAGTATTATCACGCTCGCGTTATTATACGTCGAGTGAATTTCGGAAGTTTTACGAGGGCTGGCACGTGAAGCCACGATCGGAAGAAGGCTGGAAGAGGCGCGGCGCGTGTATTACAATACGGAGATAGAAGATCTCCGGCTATATATCACGTATCGTGACAAGAGGCCGCCCGAGAAACGACGAACGACTTACGAAACCCCGTTGTTATTCGCGTTTCCGTGGTTATAAAGCGAAACGATGTAAGTCGCATACTGTCAATATTGAAAAACAAAACAGTGTGTTCAATGAAATACGCCCCAGACTTGAGAAAGCAAACGCAGCAATCAAGATAGCATAATTGTATACTATACACGATTCAAAGAGAATTTGGTCAATCGTTAATAAGTGGTGAATAAAGTAGGGAAAATGTAGTTTCGCTTATTCGTTCGCTTCGCCTTGTATATTTACGTGCGTGGTACTCTAAAGATCGCGGTCTACGAGACAAATTGTCGCGTCCAGAGAAATACTTTGCTGGCCCTCGCCACCGCCAACCCAGGCTTTTTCCTGTTATTTTCATTCGTGCGGTACGTGTCGTTTATTAAATCCCACGAGGTTCACCCCGGGGGTGTCCACAATCGCGTGGCCCGCCGAGCAAGAACCCTACGTTATGGGTAAAAGGCGAGGAGGACGCGGTACATTGTTGGAAAGCATCGGGAGTAGGTAGAACGGCATGCTTGGTCTCGAAATTTTACGGTCACGACCGCAGGAGACCGTGGCTCGAGAGCCAAAGAAACGAAAGCTGGAGTTACAAGGGTGGGAGTGAAATAATGGAAACAAGGTGAAAAATAACAGCGACGGCAACGTCAAAGAAAACGCAAATTGAGGTATAAACAAACCGCGAGGTGAAAACGCGAAATGAGCATGGTCGGTGCATATAACATCGCTCAAATCCTCGACCGTGCGTTTTTACTTAAACAAACAGAAAGAAGAAACAGAGCGTTAGGGGGTAGTTGAGTAAGAAACGTATCTCGATAAGACGCCTTCGTCGTGACTCATTTCTTCCAGTTGTTTTTAACTCACCAAATGAGTCAACCCTTTTTCTCGAGGAGACAACGATTCGATTCGAACGGGTCACGAGAGAGGAAATTGACGATAAGGCAGGTCTAGACTTATCGCGTAGACACGAAACGCTTGTGCACTAAATATTTCACGGGCGCAATCTACACGAACCCTTAACGAAGTTACGGGCATAACTTCGACAGAACTTTAACAAACGATAAGAGTTAAATCTCCAATTAAAGAACAGTTTAAGACGCTTTGACTTCACTTTGACCGCTTAAAAGTTGAGAGTTGATTAAGGGCCGTTGATTCCACGTTCAAAGGAAACGCACGTTTGAGTAAGCGGTTGATTAACAATTTCTCCCAGTACAAACGAACCGTAGGGAGAGAGTACGTACACTATTTCAATCTCGAATTCCGACTAGAACTAGTCAAATTACACATTACGTACGGACGGAGATCCTTTGAATCTTGTAAATCAATAATAAAATTTCAGCACGCAATTCTATCTAATTTATAAACCTCCTTCTGCCTGTCTTTAAGTAGTGTCTCAGTCAGTCTGCACTTCGTTTCTTGCTCGACTGCCAACGAGAAAATTACAAGCGGGACACGCTCGCGAAAAGAGCAGGGGATGGTGATGAGCTCCAAGGGCCGCAAGGGGAAAGGGATGCCGCGACGGGGTAACAGGCAAGAGGCAAGAGACGTAGAACGCGCGGTGTCGCTCCTCATGCGGATACCCCGTAAATCATGACGAAGTACCGTAAAGAACGAAATGAAAGGCACGCGAAACACTGCCGCTATGTACAGGGTATTTTATGTGGCAAGAGTCAGGGTTGAATTTGAGTCAGAAGGGATAAAAAACCAATATGTGAAAATATATGTCTACATTTTGATTTACATCCATTCTTAAGCTCTAAAAAAGAAACTCTTTCTACGCCAGCTTTTACCAGAAAATATTTAGAAACAATTCATAAGACTGCGCACAATTTTTTTCACAAATCCAAAGACAACGTTCTAAAGATGTTTCTAATATTCCATCAAATAACCGTGTGGCTCACTGAGCCACTTGCTAGAATCAAACGCGTTCCCTGCCCTTTAATCTCGAATCAGTTTTTATTCATCGCGGGGAACTGTAATTCCGACAGAGTAAAAGGAGAATTTGACTCGTACCGGGTATAAGTTCGGTCCACCTCGAAATTACTACACGGGAAACGAGTCGAGTCCCCTCTAAGACCACAGATCAAAGCTTCTCGACTGTAGAGAAACGCAACTTATAATGTAGCCAGACATACGAGTGCAAACGCTATTTGATTAACTGGTATCTTGTTTAATGTACAATTTCTCAGTAAAGCAATAATAAAATAAACAAAAAAGACAAGCGTAAAATACCTATCCATCTTTCCCCGTTTGTGTTTCAACAAGTCCAAGTGGTTCACATTATAAACTTCTGTAAGTACAAGCGAGATAATGAATTACGGTTTGAGAGAAGTAAAAAGTTTGGGTCATTGAGTGAAAATTGCAGCAGCCTTTTCATCGTTCATAACACTCTCGGCTCATAAAATGGTGCAACTGGCTAGTACGTATCGCGTTAAGAACCTCCCGCTAAACTGGTTTCTTTCGTAGACCGATGAAACGAGGAACACGGGGTGTTGAACGGTATGCAGCGGTTTACGGAGCGCGGCGGCAAAGAGTCGAGCTAATTATCGTGATGAGGCTATAAAACGAGGCTGGCTAATTTCCGTCACCTGTTAATTGGCCTCCAGCATCGCGCAATTATTCGAATTTCACTAATCAGCGGCGTATACATACACGCGCCCGAGCACGTTCTCGACCTCCCTTTGGCTTATTACCAGTCGCACTCCCCACTGTTTCGTCGCAAAACAGATTTGCGTGGCCATACGTATCATCCATCAACGGCTGTACCTTAGTAATTCATTACCATAACGATTGAGAAGGTTTTCGTTTAAAATCACGACTATTTTTATAATTAGCGTTTATTATCAGCGATAACGCCACGTCTTGAAGTCGAAAATTGCACGTAATCACACCTTGCTCGGGACTCTGTACTAATTTCATTCATTGCGGTATGGTACTCTAGAATTTCGCGCAGACGCGTGTACTTAGGAACATCGCGAATAGTTAGCGGGTTTAAATCGAGCGAAGGCGTGACTCGATTGCATTCAACGCGACGCTTTCAGCCGTGGAACATCGTCAAGGGGTGAAAGTCTTTTTCAACGAAACCGAGCAGGCTCATAAACTGAGGCGATTAAGATAATGGAAAGGAGGAAGAGACTGACGGCAGAAGCGAACGGAGGACCGAGAAGAAGACGAAGGAGGTGGGCCGCGTCTGACGTTCGCAACGAAAGGAATTCCGTGCTGCAGGATTTAAGACGCAATTTCCTCGACGCGATGTCGCACGTCATCCGTCATGCAACCCGACGCGGTGGAACAATGCTCCACTAAAATTACGCGTTCCAATTACAAATAGATACGGCGGACGCGGTACCGCAGACGTTTCATACATTTCACTCGCTCGCCTAACATTATGTCTACGGGACAGCAAGTCTGTTTAAAATTCGAGCAAAACTGGTCCTCTACGATCTTCAGCTAAGCGTTTATTATCGCTTGACAATCGATACAGGGATCGCGTACCGAAGTATGGGATCCCGTATAACTGAATAATGAACGATATAATTGCAACAGAATAGAATTTCAAGAGATGTTTCTCGGTATTGTTAAAAATAATAATGATGGAAGTAGATGCAGTTCCGTTTTTTCTTCGAACAATAATGATTGCACAACGGTCGCATTGTTCGAAGGCTGACAAAGGTCGGTAGCTCGTCAAATCACGTAATACGTAGACTGCTAAGTATGTATCACCCGGAGAACAACTAACAGGTACTCTTACGTAAATCGTAGGCGTACGAACAATCGGCCGGGCAACCTAATCCGGTAATATAAGTAGCACGCGTGCAGGTTGAAATTATTGCCCAACGATCGCGTGGACGGGGAAGCCGGGTAACAAATATCCGGACGAAAGGATACGTAGGAAATCTTGTGTGCCCCTGCCGGACGATCCATAATCAAGGCCACGCGATATTTCACGGACGAAATTCTGCAGATCCGACGTTCTGATTGCGACCGAATAGATAACAGCGAGGAAAAGTCACGCGAAGTCCTGTCCGTATTGCAGGGAAGCTATTCGCGCCACAAATTTTTCCCCTGCCGTAATGAATACCTCGACGATCGAGGCCGAGGATTCGAGCAAATTGAATTACGGAGCCAAAATAATATGCAGACACTCTAAGTACATTTCTGTTCATAAGTTTTGCATTTCCGAGTGTCCATCACAAAATCTGGCAACTATTCGAAATTAATAATCATCAGAAGTTACTCGTCGGTTGACACTTAATTCACTCGCAGTTAATTGTACGTTTTAAAACATATCCTAAGCTTTACGTGTACAACGAAGGGAAACGGTCAAGGAATTGGAAACTTTTTCTAATTTCTCTGTATATAAAATAGATGGAGGCCTTGGTAACTTGTACCGAAATCAGGATCGAATCAATCTTTCCGAAGCGAACCGTTCGACACGCCTCGCGGACCGAACATTCATGCACGGTCGAAAGAAGTCGAGAAAGAAAAAGTAGTAGAGGGATAGAAAAAAGAGGGTTTCGAAGAAGGGGGACGATACAATAAATCAGGGTAAATCTCGAAAGCGGCGAGGCAATAAATTCGACTTCGTTTATCAGCCAGACTAACTTCCATTCGATTCCGAGAGCCTTTCGGAAAGTTTCTGAGGAGAAGCCAGCGGCGGCGAGCGGCTCCTCGACTGCAATTTTATTCCGCGAAACTGAAAGTTTTTGCCAGAATCTGCCTCTTAAACGGAAACGCAGGTAGGTCTTCGTGACCGACACTGAACGAGTCTCGATGAAAATCCTAGGATAATGTATTCCAAAGCCTTCTCCCTGCCTCTATCGTCTTCGTCCCCTCCGTCGCCCCGATGAATCCGGTGCGGGGTCAACCAGTAATCCACTCTCCCGCTCCCACGTTCCGTTCCATCCTCCTCTGTCGGTGTCCCCGTGTTATTGACTACGTTTCCCGCTGCGTGTCTCTTCCAGTCCTCTTGCTCGGCCGCCCACGCCGCCGCCGCTTTTGCATCTCACGTCCGCGCGGACGTAAAGTGCAGAGTATCGCATTCCGCGCATCACCCACTGGTGAAACTGGCAGCCGGCCGAGATAAGAGAGAACAAGAGGAAGGCGAACGAGCGGCCGAAAGCGGAAAACGAAAGAGGACGACGAGGGGTTGTCGCACGTGCTAGACGACGCGGCGCAACGCGGCGTGTGCCCTACGTGCCGCGAGAAATCGTACCGAAAGCGTCTGAATAAAAGAAAACCTGTCGGGCAGCGAGATGTCACCGGTCGAGGGGCAAAACCGAGGGAAAGGAGCACGTACTCGCACGGTATATACCTTTTAAAAGCGTCACCTGGGAGATTTTGTCGTTTGACACTTCAAAATTTACAAGATATCTAAGAGCAGAATATTACTTTGCGTGCGATCAGCTTGGAATCTCTCTTCGCCAAGTGTAAGACATTGAAAAACCCAACTTGCGTGGCCTTCGACCTTTCCAGTGAAAGGGATTCAAATGAATCAATGAAAAGAGGGAATATAACGCGGTATACCGAAAAGGGTTAAAGGCGAAGGGACGGCAGTTTTCCGTGAAAACCGCACGCGCGATTATTCGAAGCGCAACGAGCTGTCGCGGCCGGTCATTCACGGGCGGCGGGTTTCACCGGTCCGAGAACGGATTTCGGCAAACGGACGGGAACCGAAATGGCTCAATAACGAGCCGTTCCATGGTCGAATTTTTGGTTGCGCGAGCTTTTCGGAACGTGGGAGAAAATAACGGTACAGGTGCGTTCACGTGCACAGAATCGCGGCGGAGTTGCCCGGCCTGAAAGCCCCGCAGCAATGAAACATTGTCGCACACGAGTCGTTTACGTGTGCGGGCATTCGTGTTCGGCGTGTACGTGTACCCGGGTGAGTATCGTTGACTCGCATGCATGCACGACTAGGACGCGTAGCGATGTACGCGTGTCGTGCATCGACCGGAGAACGTTAAATGCAAAGTGCAGGCGGACAGGAACGTGTGCAACGAGAGTCGCGCTTCACCGGCCGGGGTTTGTGTCGTTCGTACAAGATTCGTATGAGAAACAAACGATAGCCGGTCACAAAGGAAGCGAAATAAAAGCGCGGAAAGAAAGGGTGGTGAGAGGAAGAAAGAGGAGGTGAGGGCCACCGGGTGAAAGCTAGAAAGTGAGAGACGAAACGCGGAGGTAGAAGAGACACGACCGTGAGAGGAGGATGGAATGGGAGGCGCCATTTAACGCTCCAGGCAGCACGGTACACGTTTTCTCGCCGACCTTTCACCCCGCGCGCTGCTTCTTTCAGCCTCGCACTTTTTGATAATAGTACACGTCTGGAGGCGGTGTGTACCGAAGCGCGGGAACTCGCGCGGAAACTGCAAAGTCACGCTGATTTCCGGGTCGAAACCGAAAACCGAGAAAGGAATTGTCTACCTTTCCTCGATATATCTGAAACCCCCGGCGAAAAAAATATCCTCCAAGATGGTACATTAATCCAGCTAAAAGCTCCTTTCCGTGCACGGTCTCTTTCCCTTTGAATTTTCCTTTGTGTTTATATTCTCGCGAGGCAAAGCTGTGCCGATTGTGACTTTGCGAATGCTCGAATTTCGCGCAAAGACAGGGGATTCGATATTAAAACGTGCAATAGGGAATTTGGCGGAGATTTCCACGTTCAAACTTAGTGCGTCGCGTCACTCGGGGCTAATTGGAACGAAAACCTCATTAATGTCCTCCAACCCCTCGTTAGGCGACGCGGCTCCTGGCCTAGCTACTTCTACTTCTGGACGAGCATTTCACCGATTCAACGCGAACGCGGAGCTAAACGAATCTGCGTTTGCGTTTACGTTTGCGTTTACGCTCCCGTTTCCACGGATCAAAATTCTCTGCGAGTCAAGCAGCACAGCCTAGAGTGCCGGGCACCCTGATTTCGCTAACGCGGGTTAGCTATTAATTATCCACGAATTAGCTTTCAAAGAGAACGCAGGAACCGTTGATGTTACCAGATTAATTCGTCTGTCGAATTCAGTTACGAGATCGGTATTCTCGTCAGAAGGAATCCGTGTCAAATACTGATGAATCCTTCGAAACTTTAGAATCTAAACGAAAGAACAAGAAATCTTTTACGAGGAGAGAAATCCGTTACGTGACATTTAGAAATCTAAGTACATCTTCCCACCTAACCGACGGCGTTACCTAACTATGTATGTATAATCGCGAGACCAATTTGCTTCAACCTGTTTCCTTCGTCATCATCGACTAATGCATCAACTTCGCACATCTTTTTCACATCGTAACACTTAATGATACCGAATATACATATTTGATTTAGCGAACACATATTCGAATAACATTGCATTAATAAATGTTAGAAAACTTCCAACTTATCTTAAGATCTTTAAGTAACAGATTATACTGGTCGTCATTTCTACAGTGAGTCATGCAAACAATGTACGTGTAAAACGTTTGGTAATTGACTCACCTTCCAGCTCGACGACCTTGCCGGCCCTCTTGAGCGCCTTCACCGCCTCGTCGTGGGTCGCCTCGCGCAGATCCTCCCCGTTCACAGCAAGAATCGCGTCGCCCACGTACAACTGTTCCGTCGCGTCGGCCGCCATCCCTTTGAATATCTTCGAGATCAGGATCGGCATTTTGTTCTCCTTGCCGCCCTTGATCGAGATACCGAGGCCGTTGTTGTCGCTCTTTACCACGCGCACGATACGTTTCTGATTCGCGACGGAGTCCGGCACGTCGGGATCGTTCAAACTCTCGACGTTGTTGTTGTTTATGTTACCGTTGTTCAACGCGTTGTTCTCGCAGCTCTCGTCCAACGAGATGCTCAAGTAATCGTCCTCCAAGGAAACGAACACGCGATACCACTGGCCGCGAACTTGGGTCTCGAGCACCCCGGCGCGTCCGGACGTCGATGAAGAGGCCGCAGTGGTCGTCGTCGATGACGACGAAGACGACGTAGCCGCGGGCACGACCGTACCGATTCCCATTACTCCCATGGCTGAAGTCGGTTGTCCGCTGCCGCACAGCTCGACCATTTCGATTTCCTCGCAGACCGCACGCTGGAACCACACAGAAAATCCACCGTCATCGTTAATCAGTTAGTTATAAACGATAAAGTTCCCGGATTAACGTCCGAACGTGAGTTCTAATGGCTCCAAAATAAATTTGTTTAACAACGTACACGATCAGCTGTTTACGTTGCGAAAATATCAACAGATTAAATAAATCGTTTAGCGCGTTCGTCGCATCCATATTTAGCAGGTTGGTACATAAACCAGAAAGGTTGAAACCGTGGCATAGATTCGATCGATCAGCTAGTACGGAACGGGTTGCCGCACATACTACCAGTAACGCGGCTATTTTTCGTGAAATCGAGGTCGCGAGACTATGCCCGTCGCGTCTTGCACCTCGTTTCATTAACATCCCGTTCGTTTAAAGTATTCTGTCCATGCTAGTAGATCCAATCTCTCTGTATACGAGTTTCCGCGAATACGAGCGACACATTTTCCACGATATTTGAACGCTTACACAAAGCACAGAATCGTGTTCCCTTTGATCGTACCTTGCCCATAACAGATTCCATCAGGTGTTACGAGATCTTTTCAGAGAGGCGATCAAAGAAATCCACTAAATGAGATTAAAAAAGTAAGCGAGCTACCTCATTTCGGAATCAACTTTAAAAAGGAAAGAATGAACATTTTTCGCAATCAAATGTACAATCACGTCGAAATCTCGTGAATTATTGAAAAGCTCGCAAGTTCGGTCTAGGGTATCGAAGCAAGCGTAAAAAAATGACGCGCCGCGCTTCACGGAATGACACGGATCAATTGCGTCGTCTGTACTCGATGACGTGGATAAATCAATTGTACTACGCCATGGTGAAATTCGTAATTTGAAAATAATTGGTACTGGCCGGCGGTTGACATGGCCGAGCTATCTTTGCCCCTTTCTATGGCTACCCTCTCTTTCTCTCGCTATGCCCGTCTGTTATCTCCATCAATCCATTTTCCCTGGACAACAATACCGTTTATCCGTTAGTCACGCAAAATGCGCTACAAAACTGCGGACAGCGGGTATAATTGCATGAAAATTGGGAGCAGCCTCGCGCGCGCCGCTTACGACAGCTGCTGCTCACTTTTAATTAATTAAAAGTCCCGTCGCTGCTCTGTCATCAAGGACACAGGAATATCTCTATTTCGTCTACAATTTTCACGTTTTATCCTCCCATCTTTCCCTCCCTGCCTTTTCCACTCAATGAACTTTTTGGCTGATTCACTCTTTATTTCCTCTCCATTCAAATGGTTCCACGTGCATTCCAGTGTGTAGAGATAGAAGCTTCGCACAAGATGTCCTCTCCTCCCACGAAAAAAATCCTTCCGTACTCGTAGTCTATTTTTGTAAAAGCGTTATAGCGCGGATCCCTGGAGATTGCAATAGTGGTCATATTTAACCGAGCGGAATTTTTCGTCAGGTTCGCGACGCATAAATTATTTCGCGACTGTAACCGGTGAAATTGGATCATTCGTCAGTGGCATTGGGTTACGTACACGCGGTATTAACAAAAGACTCGCCGGCGCACGAGATTCCGGTGTGTCTGGAAAGAAAATGTCGGTACTGGCTCAGATGAATCGCGCAATTAGCCGGATCGCGTTTTCTGAATTTCGATGAAACGCATAGAAAAACAGGGGCCATGTTTGTTCGCGGCGCGCGACGTTAATTAGAACGTTGAGCCGTAGCGTTGCATAATTAATGTAAAATTATTAATTACCTCTGCCGCGCTTTACGCAACGTTACTTGCTACAATCGCAACCCAAGCAAGGGATATATCGCGGCCTCTGCAACTAAATCTCATTACGACACGTCGGCGGGGCCCGAATCGAATAACCCGTGACGATAACGAGACTATGAAATCCATCTAAATTCCATGCATTTTCACATAGCCAATCGGACCCCTGCAGATTCTTTCCCATAGTCACTGCTATCAAAACTGCTTTAGGCAAGCTTATTTTTAGACTTACAACCGCTTTCCTTTCTCAATACTGGCTACACAGATTAATTAAGTTTATTGGTTCTCCTAAGCTTTTATAAAAACTTGCTTAAAAATGAGAAGAATTCATAGAAGAACGCCTTCTAAAGGTTGATGCAAAAACCGCAGGTTCATCTTAAAACTGTCTAATCGTTATATCATTATCATTTGGAGAGCAATCGATAATCGTTGAGCAACTGATTGGCGCACTGCAAAAAGACGCGACAAGAAACGGTTGATGGAAACGTGGAGGTGAAAAACAGGACGGCGATAATCGAGCGATGGACAAAACGGTATCGCGGCGAAAATGAATTTACGCAAAGTACATTAAAATGCGGACGTTTGCGTTCGGTTTAACCAACAACAAAAAAAAAAAGGGGCACGTTCATGCGTGCGGGAGTTGGCCGCGAAACGAGTAAATTTCTATCGGGGGAGAGGAATGTCGGATCCGGTGGTGCGTGATTGAAAAACGCATTACACGTACATGGCGGGGGTGGACCACGGAAATAAACCGCAACGTCGAAAACAGGGTGCGCTCTCGCGCGACGAAAATTAAGAGAGAAAACGCGGTTTTCGTCGGGGTTTGAAACCGCCGCGCAGGATGAAAAGAAACGGAGATAGGAGCAGAACCCGGCGTGAAGGAGAATAGAGAGCGGAGGCGATTTCGAAAGGGGTGGGCGTGCGCAACTAAGGGGTGGGTCGCGGTGTACCGGTGCGTGAAATTGGGTAAAAATGAATCGACGGCAGGACGTGGTACCGCCATTACTCTCGACACTCGGTATCAGAACGTGTACGCGTTCTATACATATGTATGTATGCATACATATCACCGACGACGTAGGTACAACGAAATTATTACACGTTTCCAGATATCTATAGTAACTTCAAAATTGTAACTTCACGACCATTTATTACAAAACAAGACAAAAAATGCCAGCTCTAGCGAAAAGTTTGCATGACGTAAAAATAATATATAAAGCTCCAGAGTCCAATATTTAAAATGCTACAAAACAGTTGTTAACTACTATAATCGCTGCATTAAAAAAACATTTTGTTGAAACATCAAAAATTCCTACTAGTGCGCAATCGATGAAGCATAAAAAATTATTGCAGTCATCAGCATGGAAGAGTTGCAATATTATTAATTCAGAAATCGAATTTATAGATATACATACAAAATCAATGATAATCTTTTTATAAATTTTCCTTATTCGTATTCTCAGGAAGTTTGTGAATGAGGTATCCTAAACTTATAGAGAAAGTCCAAACCTATGAGATCATGCTTTCCAGAACGAATTTTACAGAAATAAACACATTTCCATGGCACAGACAAAATAGTGATACGGCTGTAGGGAAAAGAATCTCTCGAGCATGAGGCATAAAACTAGAACCGTTTAGTTCAATTCGAGTCTGGCAGCTTAAGACAGAGTACTGAGAAAAATTGAAAATCAATTCATTGCGTTCTTTATTGCACTTTTCAATATGCCTGCTTCCCTTAAAACCAACAGATTTTCCGCTTCGATCAGTCACTTCGGATGTTTCTGGATGACCACGGTATCTGGAACTCGCCATGGATGGGATAACCGCGATTCTTAATTACGTGCCATTATCGCCTGGAATTCCCGTCGATCATCCTAAGACTCCCGGCTCTCCTAGCATCCACGATTCGCGTTACGTATCGATAACACGATACTTGTTGATTCGGCACCATATCTAGGTTACAGTGATCTCAGAAAGACAATCTTACAATTGTGAACGTTCACCGGAGAACGTTGTAACTGAATACGTTTGATAGCCCACACACGATCGACACGACGTGTACTCGCGTATTGCCCTCGGTTAGTTACAACATTATAGAGTGATCTACAGTACACGATAAGATAGCAGAACGTGTTAATGAAGGTCTCTCCGTGTAACTCTTCATATTTCACCTATTCTTGAAAGTCTTGCAACGCATACTCTATTCGAACAATCACTAGACTGCAAATTTCGAATAATTGTTTTTGCAGAGAACGTAAAGTGCATAAACCGTTCAATAGAATATCAGAAGTGAAATGCATATTATTATTGTTAACCGATACAAGAAATTCCTATTTGGATTGCAATTTAATTGCATAATCGAGGGAACAACGTGCCGGTGATAAATATGAGTTTGTCAGGGGACAAGGCAGACGTGGTAGGTGTTATATCAAATTCGAGCATACCATCGGTAATCAGATAATAGTATTAGTACCGGTGAAGGTGCTCGTGTTTAATGAAAGCATCGATATCGCGATCACGTGTACGTGTGTGGCCGCACGTTTGCGCGTGACAATGTTATAATTAAAGTGTTTGTCTCTGAGAGTTGGTCCCGTACTAGATCTGCCCACGTGAAGCATACGCGGTGTATGGGGTCTTTGTATAAGCGTCCTACGCGCGCGTACGTGTACGTCCAGATGAGAGAATGGATAAAGAAGGTGATCCACGGACAGTGAGGAGGGAATTGGAAGGCGGTAAGAGAAGGAAAGAACGATTGTGTGATACGCGTGTAGGAGGTCGGACGCGTGTACACGGTTTGTGTCTCTCGCAAAAACCAATAACCTTGCCAAACGTCGGGTACCAGTTGTTTATGGCTCAAAAGAGAGAACGGGAGAGGAAAAGGAAGAAGGATGAGCGGTAGAAGGTGGACGAGAGAGATGGGAGGAAGAAAATAGCCACCGCGCGTGAAAAACGAGAGGAGGGAAACACATCGCAAGGATTTCCGGATGGTACACACGTAGGCACGCGTCGATACCTTGTCCATCCTGCTGCTCTTTTATTCCTTGTCCAATATATGATTCGTAATTGCGCATTACAAGGCGACTCGAATCTGGCGACTGTACTTACACGCGATCGTTCCCTAACAAGCACGAATTCTTGCACGAACTTCGCAAGAACTTCGCGGAAACGATGCGCGGTTTAATCAGTACACTGCGACAAAAGTTTTCTCTGAAATATACTTCGTTCATTCATCCTATTCTATTCATTCACGAAGGACGCGAAAGATAGCGACCGCGGCAATTGAAATAGACCCTTTCAAAGACTGCGAGAGGCCGACTCAGACAGTGTTAAACGAGAGCTTGGCCTGATCGCGTGACTCGTTGAAGTACAAGTGGAAAAATAAAGCGACACAATTGTGTCGCGATTACTGAATGTTTCTAAATCTATCGAGAAAGCATCGCGTAAGGCCACTGCTGAAATTGCGGTTGCGAGAATCCCGGGAATGCAATGGGACAGCAGATCTCTCAAGGAGCGAACCGAGGAACAAGAGAAATTGAAAATCGCAACCTATGCGCCACGGTTTTAAAGGTTCACACGTTGCGCAGCCAACTTTTTACCCCACGCGCCGGAACTTGTCAGAGCAAAGAATACGAATGGAATGCCGGCTAGCGAGGCAGTCAGCCCCCTCGAATTCTTTTCGTATTTTCTCTTTTCAAGCGGTCGAGTTTTAACTTGTTTTGCGCTTAACCAAAGAATATGAATGCGAGAACGTAACATAAAAATGTCTATATTTATATATGAATCATTTGTCGCTAATAAAGCATCATTAACAGCGTATGTATAATAAAAAGCGCAAAGTCAATACGTAGTATAATTGTCACGCGCTTATACATCGGTATTAATTGAGAGTTGCAAAGTAATACATTTAGCCTTCTGTAACCAAACTGTTTAACCGCTAATTATAATGTTTGGAAAGCGTAAACAATAGTGGAAACATATGAGGGCCGTACAGTTAGAGAAGGCTAAAAAATAATCTGAACAAGTGAATAAAAGTGTTTAAATTGCGGACATACCTTAGAGAAGGACGGAACACAACGAAGAACACCGGGTGAACCAAGGAAAAGAAAACGAACAACACAGAGGTGGGGGAAGGCAGGCAGGCAGGCGTGTTTCGGTCCAACGCAAAATAAACGTGCAGGCTCGTTATAGCCGATGGCTTCTACGATGATTTACCGTTTTCCGCGCGTGTATGGGCATATGACTTCCGGTAGGCAGTAGGAGGCACGACGCCTGGCCTGCTTTTTCTTTCAGAACAGAACACCGTTCTCCCCGTAGAGTTTCAATTGCGCGTCCTCCGCCGTCGTTTCTTTCTTCACTCACGCCACCACGATACGCGTCATTCGCGGCCCGAGTTAATACATTCGACGATTCGCGATCGAGTCAATGACATAACCGCCGGTCGGTTCGCCTTTCAGCAACCTCGACATGTTTTACGCACCGGCCTTCTTTCTTTCGTCCTCGATTGGAAGCGATTCGATTCTCGCGACTCTCGCTTAGGACGCGAGAGAGAGAGGGAAGGATCGGACACGCCACCGTGTTTCTATGTATTTACGTTCCCTACTCGCGATTCCACTCTCTTACTACACTACCCGTCATTCACTTTCGCCGTAGAAATCGTGATTTCTAACGATTTTTTATACGGATTCTTTCACGCTCGAATTACATACCGATCACCCGCGGCACCGCGAACGTGTCAACCTTTCTGCGACGCCTCTTTTCCGGGCTCATGTATACGCGCAGAGGGACGCCTCCTCCTGTCCAAACGTCCGCGACGAATGTCAGTCAGGCAGACGCGATTAATTAGCCGGCAGTTTAACGCGTCGTTAACCACTGGTCGCTCGAATCGAAGGACGAACAATAATTAAGACCGGCGAACGTGTTGGAGTGTCGATCCACAGTACTGTTCCCGCAATCCGAACAAGGAAGCAAAGATCGACGCGTACTGTCGTTCGGAGTAAGATGCTGCAACGACATCGACGGAATACCAAGCTCCGGTCGGACGCTACTCAGGTATACGATATTGTATAATATTCCAGGCAATCTTTACGAATTGAATCCTTGCGAAGGAAACGTGACGCACGATGCACTACGAACTTGGCGGTCGACGTATACCCGCGTTTTTTACATTCGATAATCGAGGTTACCGACGTACGGACGCTCCGAAACGCGCGATAATTGCATACGAAAAAAACGCACGCCACTTCCTGAACCGGTCACATCTCCGACAAAGGGTGAACGTGTACCTACACGACGACCGAACAACCGAGTACCGCGACGTCACGAGTCGTACTAAATTCACTAGCGGTTCCTCCGGCCGGGCGAACTTATACGAACGGCGGTAGTAGGGTGGGCGGGTATTAACGACCGTAGCGACATCGGCGGGAAAGTTTGAAACCTTCGAACGCCCAACGGGCTCACGCTTATCGACACATATTCTATGTATTGTAGTTGCAATTGCATTTTTGCATACCACAGGCGGGTTTCAGTAATAAAACTTTAAAAAACTCGTTTGATATAAAAAATGGTCAAATATAGATGCATCGCCTTGCATGAACTCGCGTGTGTAACATTTTATCGATCCTCCTTAGTATTCCAGGCCCGAAGCTTGAATATTTCTAATATCTATCTACCGAGTTATTACCATTTTCTTTTGTTCCCATCGATTTCCTTGCCGATGAATTAATATCGCCGGGGAAAAAGAGAGATGAAACGCTTTATTGTGCCACGATATCCAGTTTTGCTTTGCGTGTAATGAAACGAACCGGTCGGAAGGGACAGAGACGCATCGTTAACAGTGCGTCATTTATTCTCTCTCCCTGTCTTGTATACTTTAATTCATAGAAAATACCGGGTTCTTATTCGTTGGTGATATTGCAGCACAATCATATTATGCATCTCGTTTCACGAAGGCGGGCGGTAAAGCGAGAAAAGAGGGAGGGCTTATAAAGATACAGAACGGGATTACCTTATCAGTCCTTATTCTCTGAAATAATCAGGCCTTCTCCGTTCTGAATTTCATCCCTTGCTATCCTTTCTCTCGTTGACCGCGCGAACACCTTAGCTTCTCCTATTCGTTAACTCCTTTTCCCAACATTATCACCGGCGAAGTAAGAGGGGAAAAGTTAACACCGAAATACATCATCCCCTATCTCGATTATGGTGTTGCTGTCCTTCGAAAGTGGCTCGGTAAGCAGAAAGATATACGACTGCCATGCTAGACAGCGGGAAAAAGTTTTATCTGCCGTTCCAGAAATATCAATAACTGATCCCTCGTACAGTTTCTATTTCAACGCGGAAATACACGAACAGCCGAAGCCGTATCCTTTCCTTCCCCACGAATGGATATGGATACCATACAGGAAACGTGCCCGAGTGTATCTTTTTAAATTCGGAGAATACGCGCACCGATCTCCTAGAAACATTCAGAAAGTACACATCGAAAAGATAGCACGTATCGCTGCGACTGCGGATTTATAGTTTGAAATCGAATTATAGAACGATGTTAGATGTTACGTTTCAGTTATTCTCCCTCTTAGAGGCGATCAATCCGATTCGGTCCAAGATCATATGTAAAAAAAGAAATTGGAGTACATCGAGGGGGCACGGAATCGAGGTCGAACTGGGTTAAAATATGATTGCCGTGTATCGAAGCGCGAACGTTCGAGTACGTCGAGTGGATACTCTTTCTCTATTCGTGTTGTTGTCGTGTTCGAGAGCTCGGAAATGAAGAACAAATCGGCTGAACCGATTCGTTAAGCGATTCCGTCGAAGTTGATCGAGCCGGGTAACAAAGGGGGTAGTTTAATTAGCCACTGTTACCTGTACAGTTCTTCTGTTTATCAAAGTTACAAATAGCGGAAAGCGTGGAACAGGTCTCTATCGTTGCATTTTCCTCCACGATCCAGTATAATTACAATTCTCCATTCATCCGTGAGATATTGCGGTATAATTCCACGCTATGAAACTAAACATAAACAACTTGGCAAATTACTTCACTTGTCTCTGTATTATACGTTTATATTACAAACATGTATTACAATTGCACATCGGTGTTTCATCTCGACTCATCATTGTTAAATAAACTGTCAATGAAATTACAGTACAGCAGATACCCAATATACCGCATTTGGTTCAATCAACAACTAGATTACTAACACAGGATTCGCATTACAATCTAAATATTTTTCATTTCCGCATGCGAAACGATGGATATCGGTGACTTTTTCGCGATCGTCTTCGCCGATGCGACGTCACGTCATAATTTAATCGCGGGGATGGTAATCCGAAAGGAGCAACTGCGGCAGAAAACGAGGAGAGAAGAAGGGCCGCGGCAGTATGGTCTTCACCGCTCGAGATTTATCGAACCCGAACACCGATGCATTAGCGATGGAAGAGCACGGTAAGAGATGAAGGTAACGAAGCGAGGGAGAAAAATCGACGAGAGTTCCGCCGAGGGGAGGGAAGGTGGCGCATTTACCATCCTCTCCAGCCCTTAAACCGTTCCCTCTTCTTAAAGCTAAACGAGCTCCCTCAAGACGCGTAACGAATCAATTGAGATCAGAAACTACGCGCAGCCGATTCTCGAATTCAAACGGATTCTGAATACGCGTATACCTGCTATGTACACCCTGCGGCGAAATTGTTATTAAAGGGAACGCGGTTGAATCCCGATGAATAGTTCACTGATAAGCCGGATAAACCGACGACGCCTTATTCGCTCGGTGAAATACTGTTAAATACTGATTTAATCTGATCTCTCTTATCCGATGCTTATCGCACAGTTCGGATGATGAGCTGGGAAAAGAAGAAGGAACTGGCATTCTAAAGTGGTCGACAGTTTGTTTTCCATCTGGAACACCAATGCGATACTTGGATATCGAATCGTCACGAGCTGTTGGCGTCGCGTCGTCCGACACAGGCCTTTGAACCCTCTTTTCACCTGGAAAATCTTCCCCGAGGCAAGCCGATCCACATCGAGAATGAAACTCGCGGATTTCACTGCAGCGTTCGATTAAATCGGCATTGCGTTCAGCACCCGTCGCTCCCTTTTTATTAATTTGTAAGCCGGTATTTCCCTGGATTCTTCGTTCATTGTGCAACAGTCGCGAAGAGTAAGCTGAGAAACGGCCCGGTGAACGTTTAAATCACGCGAGTCATTGCGTCTCCAACAGCATGTCTCGTAACCGCAGCACCATACGGTACACGAATTCTTGAAGCAACGGTTGCCTCGTTTTTCCCACGTTTATCACTTCCTCGTGATTCGCTTGCTCGTGAGTCTCGTAATCCGTGACGCACTGATTCGTGATCAGACTGAACGCGAATACAGTCAAATCACAGTGTCTGGCAGTGATCACCTCATGCACCGTAGACATTCCTATTAATCCCACTCGCATTAATGAAATATATTGCGCATGGTAAAGGTGATCTACAAGAAATACTAACCAACTGCATCGACGCCGATCATTCGTAACATCTTGAGCTCGGCCACGGTCTCGAAATTCGGTCCCCCGAGACACGTGTACACGCCTTTGTGCATAATGCCAGTGATACCCATCTCCTCAGCTATTTCTTCACCCATTTTTAATAGCTCGACGTTGTAAGCCTTGTTCATCGGCGGAAACCTAGGACCAAACCTAAAACAAATAACCACTTCATCTCAATCAAAAGGGGATAAGCAATCGTTAAAAAATATGCGGGGAACACGTTCGTTGCGCTCTATTAATATCGGAGGTTGCCGTAATATAGAAGGGATGAAAGAAACAAAAAGAATACCAAGTTTCGTAGGATGGAAGGCAAAGAAAGCCCGGCTGAAAACGAACGAGACGCTAAGGCTGGAGAGTGGAATGCAAAGAAAAGAAAACGGAAAAAGATAGACGGAAAAATCGAGGGAACTCCTTAAGCAAATACGTCAATCAGATTCTTTGTGTCGTCGGGTAAATAGTTCATCAATTCGATTCAAGGGGTTGCTTCGATGAAATAGATTAATTTTATTCCTTAGACGACCTCAATGATCTCGCATGACCGCCCATTTCTGCTTCTTCACAACCCTTAAGGAAAACGTTCAGAATCGAGGGCTGCAATTCGCGGCCCTCGACGACGTTCCTTCCGGAAACGAGCTTAAAAGCCTTTGTCGACTGGAAACGGATTCGAATTCGTTACCGTTCACGCTGTGAATCATCCTAACTCGCTTTACCGTCGAAATCTTTCTTTTTCTCTTGTCATTCTCTGTTTCTTTCGACTCATTAGCGTTGAGAGTGTTTCGTACAAAATTTTGCTTACTTCGATAGTCAGCCAGAAATACGTGTGTAAGGAAGAAGAGTACATAGGGGTGGAAGCACGTGAGTATACATATAATAACACCGAAATAGAGTGATGCCACGCGTTTCGTAATGCGACATGCTGAGGGGGGGAATGAAGCGAGAGAAAAGTACCTGTCGTCGTTTGGCCCTTGAAGAGGGTTGTTCCCTGCAAAACCCATCATGTTCACGTGATCCTTCACCATCATAATGTCGCCAACCTTATACGTGGGATTTAGACCTCCCGCGGCGTTCGTCGCGATCAGATGGGTCACGCCTACCAGCTTCATAACTCTTACTGGCATTGCACACTATGAACACGAACAGTACATAGTCATTAGGAATTATAAAAAACGAATAGGCTTGGGTTTCGGGTAACCGAAACATAGATTAGTCACGAATCGCACTGTTAACGAATTTAATCACTTTCATGAGAGCATCGTCGATATCACCGAAGATTGAACGAAGAATTTATTTTATTACCTTCCACAGTGGGTAGCCTTCATAGTAATGAAATCTGCCTTGCATACACATGATTGGCACACCCTGGAGATAACCGAAAACCATCTGACCCTGGTGACCCTCGACCGTGGACTCGGGAAAGTGTGGAATTTCATTGTAGGGGAAGCACTGTTTCTCCTCGAGCGAATCCGCGAGCGAACCTGGACACAACTCGTTTTGCTCATTTGATCCTGCTTCGGTACAGACAAATAACTGACTACAATATAGCCCCAAACACGCATGTGAAATCGTTCCAAGGATACTAACCCATTCCAGAGCCGCATATAATTCCAATTTTTGGTCTAATCTTGACGCGGTCCAGGAAATATTTCGCCGACTCCTGCAGAGCTTCGAACGTGTATCTGTAACGATAAAAGATATCGGCATCAACGAACAAAATCCGACTGCGTTTCGATGAACTCGCGAGTATAAATATTCGTGATTTTGGAAGGAGAGGAAGCGTGACAACATAATTTCATCATCGGAACTATCACAAAACGGTGCAGTTACCTGTTAAACTGCTAACAGGCACAAATAGCGCTGGATTTAAGCTAAATGTAGGCTTGCAGGGTATTACAAATCATGCATCGAAATACGCGGGCTACTGCTTTAACATTATTTACGGGTGTCTGTGTACGAACGCGACTATGTTCATCTGACGCGCGCGTATGTATACGAGCGCTCACGCGTGCGCGTATGCAGAATGCACCCACCAGCCGGTTCTACGCACAGATGCACACGCAGAATTTCCATGCGTCCGTCCGGACAAATGCGGCCGCGGAACACATATAATGCTACACGCGTGGCGCGGTCGAAAATTGCTTGCGATCTCGCTGCGAATTGTAATGTCCTCCATGCTCGTTTTTTCTTATCTTGCAATTCGCGTCGCGGCAGCCCGAAAACGAAAAAATTTTTAACACACCTGAACGGAAGCTACCGCGGGACGAATCCTACAGAACATTTTTCTAGTTCCGGAGCTAAATTGTCTTTATAGCAAAGATATAAAAGACTAGTATGTTAAATGTGGAAAATGATATACGATGAATTTAAAATCTTGTCAAAGGCTGTCTACGTATCTTAAATCTTTGAGATTTCTTTGAGTCTTTCATTCTTTTCCTCTCTCGCTTCGGAACTGTGACGTTCGCGCATAGCGAGACGTGGATGATCGAGTAATCGCGACGTGTGCGCGGCATTAGGGACATCGAATTATAACGCGTTGAATACACCCTGAATGTGCATCCCCGTCGACAATACAGTCGCATTCAGCCGCGAATCTGAGAATTGCTTCGCAGTTTCGTCGGGTTCCCCTGGAAAGGCTTCGATATAGCCGCGGGTATGGCAAACGTCATTAGACCAACCGCATTCGCGGATGCTTCGTCGTAAAACGGGATTGTACGGTGGCCCGTTATGAATGGCAAATGTAAGGTCGACGATTATTATAACGACGTGAATGCGCATCGCTTCGGGCGATCGCGAGGATTCAATGACGCCTCCGCGAATCTGCCTACAATATCGGCCGCTCTAATCTCGATTATGGATGCATGCCGTACTCGGAACTCCTAGGGAATCCTAGACTCTGTCTTGGAACTTAATCGCGACTCGGTGTCAATTGCTTTCGTGGAGAACCTATCATATTAATGCTACGTCAAGTATTATGCAGCTGCATATGACAAATCTTTATATGGATTACTATTAATCTTCCACTTACTAACAAATTCATTTACCTGTTCCGATGATTAAATTTTCTGTTATGGAAAAGTTTCACCGAAACGTAAGGATGTTCTTCGATTGATTTACCTAATCGATCAAGACTTCGATGACCTAATCGATCAATTCAATCAGTTCAATTCGAATCAATCGCTAGCCACAAACACGTCTGATGAATTCTAATAAAAACGTCACTCGTGTTATTGGCTAAAATGATATAACATTTTACGAAATTTGCCGATAACTTTTGACACGAAGATCTCTTGCTCATATCTCTGTGTCGCTTACTGCAACGTCAAAGTCATCGGGCTACTATTTAATAGTTGATTCCTGTTTCATCAAGTCTGCACGAACCTGCACGGTTTAATCGATTAAATCAACAAAATCAAAGGAACTCCAAATTGGCTGTTCCGAAGCTCACGAACTTGAAGAGTATATCGTACTTCGTACTTCATACCTTTACTCTAATTTCATGAAAGATGAAGCGAAGCAAAGTTTATCAATCGAACTATTCGTTAATGCGAGTGAAAGACACTGACCATGCGACGCCAAACCGTGGCGACATTACTGAAGGCCGAATCTGCATATGGAATAAGTATTTTTTAAAACGCGTAAAAGACTTATAGGACCGATGGCAGTGTTGTTAATTTTATTGTATTCCTGCACTAGAATCTTGTGGCCAAACTCGTCAAACCGTACGAGTAAAAAATTCATAATCGTGTCCTTAAGAAAATTACAAATTGTAATAGGCGTTAAAAATATTAAAATATCGTACTGATTCAATCAGTAGATTTTGATCTTAATTGACTTAAATTACCGAAACAAATATAATATCGAAATCACGATAGCTTCAGGCAAAGGATGCATGAAATTAATAATGCTCCGAAAATAAATCACAACATTTATTTATCCGTCAAGCGTTCGTTTATGAACCGAGAGTTACAACCTTTCCAAATAGTTTATAACATTTTCGAGTTAATGAGGATGACTGACAGGCAATAAATCGTAAATAACGTTTTACCATGAAGCGTATACAATTGGCATGGTTCTAATTGAATAGTTGACAATGACGAGTTCGAAGAAAAATGGAATCAATTAAAATGACGTTCCAGCATGTTATACATCCATTAAAATTTAAAAACTCACGTGGTGTGGTTTGAGTGCTTGACCGTCGCGTGTAAGAATTCATTTTCCGCCCGCCGCTTCAGTGGTTGATACACTCTGTTCCCGTTGACATTGCCGGAATCCGCGAAAGGCATGGTGTTCGAATAATCTATTCAGATCGATAAAAGCCGATCACCTTGGTCGATCACAAACAAAGAGTCGAGAGATTCGAATGAATGAGACGCGTGCGTTCGTTTAAGAAATGCCTGACTAGTGGCTGTGGTATCTCGGTTTGCTGCTGTTTTATACGGAAGCTTGGCGTGAATGAAAAAATGGTAACAAACCGGCCAATCATTTTGGACGTTTGCTGGTGCTCCCTCCAAGCGGGACACAATATGTCGGTAGGAGGTAGGGGCACATCGTGATAACCCATTACGAACTAAGTGCTCCAATTTCCACCGGCCGGCTGTGTACTCTGCTGTTTGTTTCATGTGACAATAACGACGCTGACGATGCTCTCCGTCTTACGGGCAATAACGCCCTTGCCAGCGTGCTGTTAATAAATCATTCTCCTCTTTCCTACCCCGTATGAGAACGATAATCGCAAAGGGAAACAACAAACTCAGTTCATTGAGAGCCAACAAACTTTTAATGATCCTCAGAAATCACGCCGATTCCGCCGATATAATTTTTGCGTGGCGATCGATTAAGGTCGGTAGGGACTAGTCTGTCCGATTGCGATACTCGCTCAAGTATTCAACGAGAACTCGATTTTCTCTTGGTAAATTGTACGCTAGTCCACAGGCATTTAACCCATTTGCATCACACGGAGAAATGAAAAATTAATCCTTATGACTGAACTTTTTTTTGATTGTATTTAAATGTAAATGTTTCAAAATGTAAAAAATGAAGATATATAACATATTTAAAGAATTTATACTTGCTTATATTTACAATTATCAGAGGAATAGAATCTAACTATTTTGTACAACATGATAATATTTGAAGGCAAGGCATAATGCCGCATGATAATTATTACATTGTTAAAGAGTATCTTTCTTTTCTTTTCTGATAAACAAATTACACAGCGCTTGCGACCTTTGTTTGTTGAAGCCGTTTCGATAAGAATTGAAAAATGTTGACCGGTAAAACTTTGTAGCAATGATGAACATGGTGTAATTGTTCTTTTTTTTTGTGGTGTGTTGATTTTAGGTATAGTTTTTTTAAAGTATTTCTTCAGCTAATTTTTGCTTGAAAACGTGGAATGCTCTGTCCTTATAAATTGTTTTGAAAACAACATAACTGTTCAAAAGAATCATGTCGAGACAATAAAGAAACTCATTTTTATAAACTTTCTGATGATGACACATGGTGTAAAATTTGCTAAGAAGTTGATCTCCTCCGTCAACTCCACCCGTTTTTATTACAGTCTAAAACAACTGTTGGCTTTACAATATATTTTTTAATTTTGTAGACTTCTTTCTCCGTATCAGCAAATTCTAGTTAAGAAGGCCACACACCGTAATTCTTTAGGCGTTATTGTGATTAGAACCCGTTACTCACGTGTCAAAGTCCGAAAATATGTTTCCTTGGATAGTCAGCCGGATTGTATAAGCGTCGCCTAAACGGCATGTATTTAGAATAAAGATTTCAAAGAGTTTCGTACGTTTTCCCAATACGAAGAAACTTAATACAAATCTTTGATCACTTTATTCGAATATTAATTACGTGCCCCGTTTCACACCTGGCCGCATTCTATCGAAACGTTCCGTGACTTCCTGAATGAGTTACTTCCTGGCGATGACACGTGCGCCAATTTGCGAGGATACGAATTTTGGCTGGCTCCTAATGCCTCGTGTAATGAGCCAATTATGGCAGGTTAGCAGGCTCCACGCGCGATCCTCTCGAAATTTAACGATCCAGCCCAAGGTGCATACTATCGGTTTAAGAAAAGCGAGAGACCTGCGCCGCGGGCATACACGTCAGTCCGCGTGATATCATTTCATTAAACATGCTATCTTGTTTGCGTATCTCGACTTTTTACACCTTCTTTTCAAATCATTTTTAACAAATCTATTCTGATCGGTTATACATATAATACCAAATAGTTAGCTACTTTTCATCGTTCAGCTATCTCATATTCTTTCACCAATAAAACTTTACAGACATGAGGAAAATGTTGTGAAATAGAAGATTACGAGGAATTGAAGTTAATCAATAATAGAATATTTTACGAAGTTAACTCGTGATATAAATAGAAAATTTTGTTTATCAGAAATCTTAATTCTATAAGCGTGGACTTGATACTTCAACAGTGATAAGGTACAAAGATTTTCTTCCAAAAGAAAGGAATCATAGGGATACATTTGATCGACGAGACAGAAGTTACGATTCCCATATTGGTTAAAAATAAGAATGAAATTTTCGAGAATTGTTAGCAGTAGGAATCAATGAAGATCTTTTATCCTTTATTCCTTCGTGAAATATGGTTACATATATGTATGCGATTTTAAACGATATTTGAAATAGACTTTGTATTCACAACGCATGAAAACGATGCAACACCTTATTTACAAAATGAAAAATGCGCGGGGTCACGGACGTTGAACGAATCGAAAGGGGTAAATCGAGCCGTAACTTACAAATTGCAGCTCCGACGTGGAGGGCGAAACAGGAGCTAAAATGTGGTCTCGAAGAGACTGCAAATTCAGTTTTCACCGGTCCTCTCCCTGGTGAGTCGAAAGCTACTTTGCGATGCAACGAGTAATGCATAATTTCTCTGATCGTCCACAAAGACCATCGACCTTCTCTCATAAACAAATTTTTAGCTGGCCAGATTTGCAGCATCGTCAAACTTTCGTAATTAAAAATTAACGCGACGCATAAAGTAAGCTTTGGGAAGGACATAAGAAGACAAATAATTCATTTACACACGGTACATATATTGAAGTTGTGTAACCATCACAGACAGTACTAAAATATTACGTAGAAGTTTCATATTGTTACGAGGTAACCGTGCCAAGGGTCCGACAGGTGACTGTGTATGTTGACTCAGTCGGATTTGCTTAAGGAAAGAGAAAGACGCACAGACGTCCCTTATCTAACACTTAGTGTTATCCTCGGTGGCTGTAGGACGTAGACAATGCAGGGAGGATCAGTTCCTTTTGGTCATTAGGTAATTAGGGACAGTGTGACTGGGTCAGTCTTGGTTTAAAAGAAGAGACGTTCCTTATCTAACACTTAGTATCAGCCTTAGTAACTGTGCTGCAGGTCGTGGACGAACTAAAGAGGGTCAGTCCCTTTTGGCCACTAGGTATTAAGGTTGTCGGATTGGTAAGCTACCGTACTAATACGTCCCGAACGGCTAAAACTTATCGTTCGCGGAATATTCCGGTTATCAAGTTACTTTGGAATCAGGGTTTGAAATAAAAATATTGAAAGCAATTTAGGAATCTGGTCTATATTCTCTATTATCCGTGTTACAATTTCTTAGTAATGGTCAACCCTTTACGGGAAGAGAATTCCTTCTTCAATTTACGCAGTGAAGCCGCGGGGAAAGTCTAAGTATAGAAACTCACACGAAATTCTCAACAGGATGAAACAGAGCTTCCGTGTGCTACAGATATAGGTCAAGATTAATCCGAAGGGCTAAGGTGGAGCACCCTTTTATACCCAAAACAGACCTTTTCCCGGAGTAGAGGATGACCATATTTGGACATATTCTAAAAGCTTCTAGGCTTGCCTCGCACCGTGGCTCACTTGCGCGAGGGATATGTTTGTGACTAACTTTGAATGTTCTGAAAACGAATATTACACATAACCGAGTCAAATCGACATTAAATAAACTAACCACGTGTTCATGTTCTCCATAATTCCGAGCCCTGTTTATGCGTCGTTCAACGCAAAATAGTTAATGATTCAACATCCAGCGATGATTATATTATTAACCAGATTATTCTCTAATATTTCGTAATTCTTCCAGTATACCCAATAATATCTTATCATGTGCCAAGTTTAATCGTCCATGGATAAAAACCCGACTGCCAATAAAACATGAAGCGCGTCACAGTATACCTCTTTCGTAATCGATAATTACAGTCGGGAAATACTTAAAAAATTGAAATGAACATCATATTTACTCTCGTTCATACCTTTTAGCTTTGATCTAGGAAACACGATTCCTTTATTATCGTTCGATGCCACCTAGCATCGCAGATCTTATCTACAAATCCGTTTTCTCTTCCCCTTTTTTCGTGTTATGCAAATAAATTTTGAAAAACAAGAGTTCATAGAAAAGAGTCCGAAATACGCTAGAAAACGATATCCAATACTTCCAATGAATAATTCTCGTATTTTCTTGAATTACTGCATATGTAAACATGTACGATCGTCACATCGTAAACGCAGCTTATTATTACTATGTGATAAAAAAAGCTTACTGAAAACCACAAAAAATAATGAAGCACCTTTTAAAGCGAAATAAGTTCTTTAATATTGGATCAAAAAATAATTTCAATGAATGTTTCAAATTTTTATTTGGAGAAGAAAAGGAAATATTTATTTTATACCAATAAGAAAGATAAAAACGAGACGTTTACTTTTTTCTCGCGATTCCGTTCCAATAAAAACGAACAAATTTTTTTTATATTTTATATAGTAAACTAAGTCTTCCAGTGGTCCACGGGAAGATGATGTTGGTTGGATCAATATTAAAAAAGTTATTGCGTTTTAAAAGATCTAATACTTTTTGTATCCACTTTGAGCTTCTTGTTTTTATCATAATATTATCATAATTCCCCATAGCGCGAGATGTGTACAGTGAAAGAAAAAGTATTCTTGTTTGCGTCAGCAGACATTCATTGCAAAGTTCTCAATATTATTGGTTTAATCGCTCGTTGAAAGATAAATGTAAGCATGGCATTACGAAATCTAGTGTCCCTCGCGTGTGATCAAGAACGAGCTGCTGGGGTTCTGATTTATCATTGACCTCCAATACGTATAAATGATCTCGAACGAGAAAACGTGATGAATGTAATCTCTCCTTAACACATTACACATTGCGCAAATTCCCCTCATTAGAACAGTTAATAATTATTAGAAATGGAATTTGTATACAAAATAACCCATTCGAAATTTTGCAATATACAAATTAAAATAAAGCTCTTTTTGATTTTAGAAATCCTACATATGTAATGTGTGATGCATCAAACCTTATAGTGCCTGAAGCACCCCCAATCCGTCTCGTGGTGGAACGATATAAGGTGTGCTCTTTCCAAATAAAATTCATAATTTCTACACAAACCCAAGCAAGAACCATTTTGGAGGCACATACATATAGCAATGTATAGAAATCACATTAAAAAAAAGCATGCAGTAAATGTTATTTAAATTCAAAAAGTTGCTGAATTAATTAAACGAGATGGCTCTCGCTTTCCTTCCACCAGTTCCACCACACCCGTCTGACATATGTATGTATATACACTATGTACTAGTATATGTCAGGTTTTTATACTCCGCGAGTGTCTATGCTGTTTACATTGCGAGCAGTGATCTTTTAAGGAATTTGGGATTTAAATGTTTCCACAGGAATTATAGAAACATGGAAACAGATCCAAAACCTTATTTTGTTTGAAAATAATTTTCCTTTGCATAAATTGTACTAGTATCTTCTCATCCAAGCAATACATCAGACATGAAAGAAGGGCACAATGCATCTAACATGATGAACGATGATTACATTCATGGAAATGGAGAGGTAATATCCGTATTTTATATTCCCAATAATGTTTACTCCAACTATTTGTGTATGTACGTAGATAACGTGTTAAAATTTCTTTGCTTCGTCTGAGAGGTTAGATACGTGCTCACGAGAGAACTCGTTAATTTTCCTACTGTGTCTAATAATATTTTGTTTACGCTGTAATCTGTATTACGAATATCTTTTATACTTAATCGTTATCACGGGCAGAGGACAGAAGGTCATTAAAGTTAAAACGTTAGTGCATATATCGTATTGTTCTATTATTAAAATGTTTCATGATCAATTCTGATTTCAAATGTATTATGTATTTTTAGTTAATAATAATATTACGAATTTAGTTGGCATAAGTTTCTTTATGGAATTGTAATAGGCTGTTAATACAGAGGAATCCCCAGGGAAGCAGAAATTACGTGGATGGCTGAATCGAAACTTGAGAATAAAAATGACAGATGGTCGGGTTTTAATAGGTGCATTTCTGTGTACCGATCGTGATGCCAATGTGATTTTAGGATCATGTTCAGAATTTTTATCAGAGGATCACATGGAAGCGAGAACTCTCGGTTTAGTTATGATACCTGGTAGACACATTGTAACAATAAAACTTGATGCGTGAATACAATTGTTGATCTTTATTTTCTACAAAATTAATTGTGCACATTCCATTATCCTCTATTCCCTTTAATTACACATAGTTACTTCGGTAGACCTATAAATGAACAATGTGAAAAGTGTCATTTAAGACAGAAATAATATGTATAATTAATTTAGTTCTAATATGCTTCCATTCGCTGTATAAAAACTTAAACATAAGTTTTTGAAACCATGGAACTTAAGAAACAATCGTTTCATCCTTAGGCGCGTCTGGCTTATTTGCTGTAAACAAAAATTGAGTGATATTAATAAAAAGTAGTTTTCGTTAATACGTTAATTTCCATGTCCTTACAATTTTCAATACATGCTCTTTGTACATCACAATATTCTTGTTCAAGTATTGCAATATGATTAACTTCCTCCTTTATATTCTGTAACGCATCATCTATTCTTTGAGTAAGACTAATAGATAAATTGTCCAAGCCGGACAAATAACTTATTTCGGAAGCAGCCACTGCCATTTTATGCACATATTCAACATATCCTGTCAACTTCTG